>NC_091446.1:17135426-17435426 GCF_964237555.1 Oryctolagus cuniculus | reverse complement strand
GGTGGTGACAAAGGCCTGCGGGGCCGAGGTGCTGGGCCGGGCGGCATGTGCTCCTTGCTGCCCTGGTCCCCGGGGTCCGGGAAGTCCAGCGCTCCCGAGGGAATGCCGAACAAGCACATTCCTGTCCTAGTCCAGCAAGCGAGCCGGACAGCCGAAGGGCTGCCTTTTCCCGAGAACTGTCATCTGTGTCAGAGTGAAAGGAAGCAAACAAAAGGCAGACCAACCTTGAAATAAAATGGGGCGAAGACAGGGAAAGGGATGAATGATACCTTTTAAAGCAGTGTGTTTAAACACAACGGCAGACACAGGCGCACTAATCTTTTTTTTTCTCTTCTTTTTTTTTTTTTTTTTATCAGTTCAGACCTTGAACTTAATGCTTGTCTGCCTTGTACTTTACCATGTTCCAATCTTAACGTGTGATTAATAGCAGATTCCCCGTGTGTACGTGTCAGAGACCACATCTGTAGCAAATCTGCAGGTATATGTCTTATACTAGTTTTACTCTGGAGTCATAAAGTCATTCCTGTTTTGTGAATGAGAATAAACCCATTATGCACTAAGATAGCTACACCCAGCGTCAGCTCTGGGGGGAGAGAAGCTGCCTGTATGGTTGGGCAGCTCACGTTTCAGCGTTCTGAGGGCTTTTTCACTGCGAGAAAACACCCCCGCCCATTTCTTGTTTTTATTATGATAACATAAATATATTTGCAGCAAGTTGACAAACTCATTTGGAGTAAACAGAGTAGTCTTAATTGTAAGTTCTAATGTTTTAATGCTAAATCGGGCGATAAGTCAATGTTTCAGTTTGGCACAGGCGACCACATGTTCTCCAGAAATAGCCTTTGACACTTTTTAAAGCAAGTCAGTGGTGTACCCGGGCTCTTCACAAAAGACTTCATTCTTGTCCACAAGTGGCAAACCTCCCCTTCGTCCCGGGAGTGCCTGGTTCCAACGAGGTTGAAGAGAAAGAGACGCGTCCCCTGTCTTCAGGCATCTCTCCAGCTTACTCCAGTCAAAATGAGCAGATTTTTGGAGGATATGGGGAAAGCATGCCTAAGAAGGGTTATCTTGATTTTCATTTAACACAGCCTCCCCGAGCCTTTTGAAAAGGCCCATCATAAGTATTTCTGCATAGCTGAAAACATAGATTCCACCCTGGAGAGATCCCGGAGCTGTTCAGGTTACACCCCGAAGCCATGTGTTTTCACGTCATAGCAAAACCCAAGATGTAGGCAGATCCCCGGGCCCCCGTTGGCTTTGGATTTTAGTCTTTTCATTGTTCTCCGCTGTAAACTTAGACAGAAAAAGACCTCCGCAGCCCTGAATATAAGCACAGCCAGTAATGTTTTCCCACAGATGCCAGTGGCGCGGCTAAGCAAGAGCCTGGGGCGAGGGGAACAGGAAGGAAGAAGGGGCAGAGGTCCCGGCGGACTGCAGATGGCAGTGAGGGGCTCACCGGGTGCCTCAAGTCCCTCCCAGAGGCGGCCACTTCTCTGGGAGGCTTTGTCTCTGGAAAGACCTTTGAGGCTGATGTTGCCAACAAAGCCAGCTCTCAAGTGTGAGACTGCTTCAGAGCCACGCAAGGGGATGGTTGCAGAAATAATAATACCAGCTGTTTGCTTTTACGGCATTCGCCTTGTGCTATCACTTTATGTGGTTTGCCTCATTTCCTCCTCCCCGCAACCCTATGAAACAGGTACTTTTTTTTTTAAAGATTTATTTATTTATTGCAGAGTTATAGACAAAGAGAGAGAGCAAGCTTCTATCCACTGATTCACTCCCCAGGTGACAGCAAGGGCTAGGGCTGGGCCAGGCTGAAGCCAGGAGCCAGGAGCTTCATTTGGGTCTCCTACATGGGTGCAGGGGCCCAAGCACTTGGGCCATCCTCCTCTGCCTTCCCAGGCACATTAGCAGGCAGCTGGATCAGAAGTGAAGCAGCCGGGACTTGAACCAGTGCCCATTATGAGTTGCTGACATCTTAGGCCACAGCACTGGCCCCTAGACAGACAATGTTATAATCTCACTTTTCAGAAGAGCTCCCTGAGGCTCAGAGAGGTAAGGAATGTTCCCAGAGTCCCACCATTGACCTTAATCCTGGCTCCCTGCCACTGCCTAGTTATCTGATCATGAGCAAGGTTCACCTTCTTCACTTTATGCCATGTCATCTTCCATTCTTTGGAGGCTGCCTGCTCTTGTCTCATTTAGCATTACTTAACTCAAATCTTTTGCCTCACCCTTCTACTTATCAGTATTTAAGCAATGGTACAGGATTTTATAACCTCAAGAAATGCACTGTTCTGTTGATCTCTTTCGCATGCACATTGCAAAAGCAGCTACTAGCATTGTGGTTTGAGCTGTTCTGACAGCTGGGGTCAGCAGACAACTAAGCAGTGTGCCCTCCATGAGATCCTGTTGAGGTCTGACCCAGCCCAAACATCCTTGGGGACTCAGAGCTTTCCGTAACTGCTCTTTGGTGAACTCATCTTGCATACATTTAAAGTGTCCGTGGTCCTCGGTGGCTTTCCCTTATCCCAGGTAAATACTTCCCAGTATCCAGTTGGATGGGTTCTGTGGTTGAAATGGCCCAAATTCCTCCCTCTACTTCCCCCTAAAATAGTAGTTCTCCAACTTGTCGGCCTCAAAACCCTTTGAACTCTGAAAAACTAGTAAGAATCCCAAAGAGTACTTGTCTATGTGGATTACACATATTTGTGTTTGTATTAGAAGTCACAACTGAGGAAAAATTTAAATATTCATTTTAAATAGTGATAATAGATTGACTCCATGTTACAAACATGTTTATGAAGAATGAGTACCTTCTGTAAAGCTGTATTAGAGAGGAGGCACCCATCTCTTTCATGCATTCCTTAATAGAGCAGAGGTAGAGTCTCATAGCTGCTTCTGCATCCAGTCTGTGGTGATGTCACACATCAGATGGACCTTGAAAACTCCACTGTCCCCTCAACAAAGAACAGGCAAATAACATCTTACTGTGATTATGAAAATAATTTTGGCTACAAATAAAGTCTTACTGTGATTATGAAAATAATTTTGGCTATGTGTGTGCACTGAAAGTGTCCCCAGACCGCATTTTGAGAAACATGCCCTAAATTATGTCGCTGACATTGACAAAAACCTCACTGGCCTGAGCCAGGCAGAACACATTCTTGGGCAGGAATCTGGTGGTGTGTGGGGTTGCTGGGCTGCTGGCCTTTCACCAGCATCTCCTGTGCTGCGCAGGGCACATGGACACTGGTTCTCCATCCTCCTCCCTCCAGATTTGTGGTAGGTGGGGCCAGGCCACTCTTGCTCATCGGATGTCAGAATCCTGTGTCTTGTTTTCCACCAAAGCATGCACTTCCTGAGGACAGGAGCCAGGTCTGTTTCGTCTCATTCCCTCTGTCCAGCACATAATGTCCGGCACGTGGTAGATGAATTTTGCTAAACGGAATGAAGATTATACAATGCCGATTTTCAGAAGCAATCCAGACATAAGTATGCTAATTTCTTAATGAAAATTCAAGTATTTCTCATCTTTATCCATGTCATTCACTGATTGATCAGGTCTTCACTCATACCCCTAGTGTGCCAGGCACTGGAATAAATAATGGGATATAATGAAGTCAGAAGCGAACTTGAGCCTTGCTCCCATACAACTCCATTTTATTGAGAGACAACCACAGGAAAAAATAAATTAAGTATCTACTGATTGAAGGCAATTAACAGACTGCCATGACCAAAGCAAGAGGCGGGGATGGGCTATTTCTGGGAGAGGATGCCGACTCCCCTGGAAACCAAACATCTCTTTCAACGCTAGCTGCTGCCCTATACACTTTGTGCTTGACAACTGTATGGAGGTATTTACATGCCGTAACATTTTCCTATTGTAAGCATACAGTGTAATGATTTATAGTAAATTTGCGGAGTTGTGAAACCATCACCATGGTCTATTTTAAAAACATTTCCGTCATCCTAAATGTTCTTTCTTGCCTGCCTGCAGTTAATCCCTGCTCCTACCCTGGACTCCCACTGATCTTCTTTCTAGAAATTCCATATAAATGAAATCATACAACATGGGATCTTTTATGTCAGCCTTCTTAGGCTTAGCATGATGTCTTTTTTTTTTTCTTTGGATTTGTTTGTTTGTTTGAAAGGCAGGACAGCAGAAACAGAGGAGGAAGACAGAGAGAGAGAGATCCTCCATCCACAGGTTCATTCCCCGAATAGCCACAACAGCCAAATCTGGACTGAGCCTAAGCCAGGTGTCAGGAGCTCCATCCCAGTCTCCGACATAGATAGCAAGGACCCAGGTACTCAGGCCATCTTCCACGGCCTCCTCTGGCACCTTAGCAGGAAACCATATCGGAAGGAGAGCAGCCGGGACTTGAACCTGCACTCTGATATGGGATGCCAGGTCCACAAGTGGCAGCATGAGCTGCACTACAGCACCAGCCCCCTTAATGATGTCTTTGAAGCTTATTCTGCTGTGTGTATTGGTAGTTATTTTTACTGCCAAGTAGTATTCCATTGTACAGATGGGCCACACTTTGTTTACACATTCACCAGGTGATGGACACTTGGATTGCTTCCAGTGGGATCTATTAGGAATACAGGGCTATGAACATTTGCATATAAATTTTTGTACAGACATGTATTTTCATTTCTTTTGGGAATCTACCCATCTCTTCTAGGAATAGAATTATTAGGTCATCTGGTATGTATATGTTTAACTTTCTTTTTAAAAAAAAGAATTATGTATTTACCTGAAAAGCAAAGTTACAGAGAGAGAGAAAGAGAGAGACAGATCTTCCATCTGCTGGTTCACTCCCAAGATGGCTTCATGGCTTGAGCCAAGCTGCAGCCAGGGCCCTGGAACTCCATCTGGGTCTTCCATATGGGTAGCAGGGATCCAAGCATTTGGACCATCTTCTGCTTCTCCAGGTATTTGCAGGGAGCTGGATCAGAAGTGGAGCAGCTGGGACTTGAACTGGTACCCATAAGGGATGCCAACTTTGTAGGCGATATGTTAACTCATTGCCGGCCCCCTATGTTTAACTTTAAAATATATATATATATATATATACACATACATATATATATATATATTTGGCATATATATGTTTAACTTTAATATATATATATGTTTAACTTTAATATATATATATATTTGGCATATATATATGCCAAATGAATTGTGGCCAGCGCTGTGGTGCAGGGAGTTGGGCCACTGCCTGCAGTGCTGGCATCCCATATGTCTCTCCGTCTCTGTCTAATTCTGCATTTCAAATAAATAAGTAAATCTTTTAAAAAGCAACAACAACAAAAACTGCAGAAATATTTCTAAAGAAACTATCATTTTACTCTCTCACCAGTAATATAGGATGACTTATTTTTAAGATTTTATTTATTCATTTGAGAGGCAGAGTTACATACAGAGAGAGGGAGAAACAGAGAGGCCTTCCATCCGCTGGTTCACTCCCCAAATGGCTGCAACAGCCAGAGCTGGACAGTCCGAAGCCAGGAGCCAGGAGACCCAGAGAAGTCTGGGTCTCCAAAATGGGTGCAGGGGCCCAAGGACTTGGGCCACCTTCCACTGCTTTCCCAGGCCATGGCAGAAAAATCTCCTACTTCCTTACTGATTTTCTCCCTTGTTATTCTATCACTCATTAAGAATTGAGTATTGAAGCCTGCAGTTACAGTTGTTGAACTTTTCTATTTTTATTTTCATCTGACAGTTCTTGCTTCATGTATTTAAAAATTGGTTGTTAAACATGAATATGTTTATGGCTGTCATATCTTCCTGACACATTGACCCTTTCTCTTGTGAAGTAGCCTTCCTTGTCTCCAGGAATCTTTATGTGTCAAACGTCCATTTAGACCATCCCGCTCTCTTATGTTTACTGTTTGCATGGTATACATGTGAATCTAAGATGCATCGCTCCTAAACAGCAGCAAGTTGGATAATTTTAATCCAGTCTGATAATCTCCAATATTTGATCAAAATGTTTAGTCCGCTAACATTTAGTGTGATTTTGTTTACCTTGTTGGATAATTTTGTCTGTCATTTTGCTGTTCATTTTCTACCTGCCTCATGTCTTTCCTATATGCCTCTTGTCTTTTTTGTTCATCTATTTCTCCTCCTAAACTTTAAAATATATGTGTTTGTGTTTATGTGTACCATTTTAATTCATCTTAATTTTTTTCACTATTTTTTGTTGTCATATTCTTAATCTTAGCTCTAGGAATTACAGTATATATTTTAGCTTTTCATAATCTACTTCAGGTTAATAATGACTTCATTTAATAAAATAGAGGAACATGATTCCAGTATAGAAGATTTTCTGTCTCTTCCTTTTTTTTTAAGATTTATTTCCTTATTCGAAAGCCAGAGTTACACAGAGAAAGGAGAGGCAGAGAGAGAGAGAGAGAGAGAGAGGTCTTCCATCTGATGGTTCACTCACCAATTGGCCTCATCGGCCGGAGCTGCACCAATCCAAAGCTGGGTGCCAGGAGATTCTTCTGGGTCTCCCACATGGGTGCAGGGGCCCAAGGACTTGGGCCATCTTCTACAGCTTTTCCAGGCCATAGCAGCTAGTTGCATTGGAAATTGAGCAGCTGGGTCTTGAACTGGCGCCCATATGGGATGCCAGCACTTCAGACCAGAGTGTTAACCCGCTGAGCCACAGCGCCAGGCCCCTGTCTCTTCCTTTATACTATGATTGCCATATCTGTACTTGTTACTAACCCAACAACTCAGAAGTATAATTATTGCTTATACATTATAATGGTTTTTAAACAAATTAAAGAAAGAAGAAATGTATATTCCCACTGTCAACATATTCACCATTTCTGGCATTCTTCATTTCTTTCTGTGGATATAAATGACCATCTGGTGTCGATTCCTTTCAGCCCAGAAGACTTCATTTAGTATTTCTTGTAAGGCAACTCTGCTAACAAGAATGACAATAAAATTCTCTCATTCTTTGTCTCTAAATATCTCTATGCACCTTCCATTTTGATAGGTAGTAGTGTTAGGGAGAGAATCCTTTTCTTTTTTAGAAGATTGATTTATTTATTTGAAAGTCAAGAGTTACAGAGAAGGAGAGGCAGAGAGAGACAAAGAAATCTTCCATCCTCTGGTTTACTTCCCAAATGGCCCCAACAGTCAGAACTGGACCAGGCCAAAGCCAGGAGCTTCATCCAGGTCTCCCACGTAGGTACAGGGGCCCAAGCACTTGGACCATCTTCTGCTGCTCTCCCAGGTGCATTAGCAGGGAGCTGGATTGGAAATAGAGCAGACAGAACTCGAACTGGTGCCCACATAGGATGTGAGCACCGCGGTAGCAGCTTTACCCAATATGCCACAGTGCTGGCCCCTAGAGAGAGAACCTTGATTGATGGGTTTCCTCCCCACCCGACTCTTTTCAGCATTTTGCATATATCATTGTAGACTGTAGTGTCTTTCCCTCCATTGTTTCTGATAAGAAATCAGCCATTCATCGTGCCGTTGTTTATCTCCACATGACAAGTTATTTTTGCCTTGCAGCTTTCAAGATTTTCTTTCAGTCACTATTTCTATAATTGCTTTGTTTTGTTTTTGGTACTTTCTCTCCCCCTTTTTGTTCTTGGACTGCCATTACCCATATGTTGTTGTGCTTGATAGTGTCACACAGGTCTTCGAGATTCCGTTCACTTTTCTTTAACCTGTTTTTCGATTTCTTCAGATTGGATCATTTCTGTTGACGAGTTTTCTAGCTCACTGACGCCATTCCATTCCTTGTGTTTTTCAACTTTAAAATCTCCATGTTGCTCTTTTTCATTAGCTCCTCTTTCTCAGTTGAGGTTCCCTTCTGGTTGAGTCATTGTCATCATAATTTCTTTTGGAAGAGTTTCACTGACTTTTTTGAACATGTTTCCAATAGGTGCCTGACGTCTTTGCTAAACCCAACATCTGAGCCACCTAGAATCCGTTTCTATTGACTGCTTTATCTGACTGAATGTGGGTTACACCTTTCTTTCCTTTTCCTGTCATGTCTTATTTTTTTGGTTGTTGAAAACTGGATATCTTTGACAACATATTGTAACAACTCAAGTTTTTAAGTACTTGCCTGAACGTGATTCATGCCTTCTATCTGCCCTGCCATCTGCTCAGTTCCTACCTTTATTTTGTAAGCCTGTTTTCCTATGGGTTGAGCTGTTTGTGTGCATACCTTAATGGTCAGCCAGTGACTGGGAAAGGGTTGTGTTCAGTAAACTCCAGCCCAGACTTCCAGCCTGTGATCAGCATGTGGGCCAAGGTGCGCATTCGAAGTTCAGGCAGTTTCCAAGTCTTCCACGGCTTGGCTTTTCCCTGGCCTCTCTCCGGTCTCCCAGCACATGCACACGCATTCCCAGTCCAGGAGAGCTGCTCGTGCCTCTGTGACTCCGTCATTTCCAGGATCTCTCCCCGTCACATTTTTGGTTGGTCTGTCACTCAACCCAACTAAGAATGCAGCCTCAGGCTGGCAAAGCGGTGGCTTTTCCCTATTAATTTCCCTACCGAATTTGCTTCTTTTACTGACAGTGCTCCTGGGCATGGATTTAGCCCTCTGCTCCAAATCAAGTCAGCCTCTGCTGGCAGCCCAACCCTGGTAAAACCATCATTGTAGCCAAGTGAGATAAGAGGGGAGGCGGGGATGTTCTTAACCAAAGCTGTGCCAACTTTCAAGGAATAAACTCTGCACTTTTCTTGCTTGTGATCATTATCCAGAACCCTGAAAGGTTATTTTGACAGTTGTCCAGTTTTACACTTGTTTCAGAGGGAGTGAATTTACCAACCTCTTCTGGCATAGCTGGACGTCTCCCAGTTGAAGGATTGTTGCTAGTTTGTAGAAAGGCGGTGAGAAACCTCATCCTTGATTCCTTGTGCATTTTGGTCCCTTATTTCTCAGAATTCCAAGCACACTACCCGCCCCCCCTCTCCACTCCCCGATAGAGCTTTGGGTGCCTTGAGGTTCCCGGCGAGGGAAAATGACCAGCTCCACCTGCCTCTGTTCGGTGCATTCCACCATGAAAGGGCCGGATTGCCAAGGTCCAATCTGTGTGTGCTCACATCAGCTTCTGGTACAGGGCAGCGCCTTTCCCTTCAGCTGACCCAAAGGCAACAGGTGGGACCTGTTTTTGGCAGAATTCTTGAAGAAAAATGCCCTAGTCATCAGCTTGCTTCACGTTCATTTATCTCTGTCATCTGGGAACACAATATAGATAGTATCAGGCCCAACAAAAGGTACATTCTGATATTATTTTCAGTTTTTTGTCTAGACAGAGAAGACTAAGCACTTGGATATCAGAAATCCCTACCACAAAAAATAAGAAAGACACACTCTGTGGAAGGCCAGAGGGGGGTAGCAGTACTTGTTCGCTTTCTCTATATTCTTTAAAAAAAGAAAAGAAAGAAAGAAAGAAAAAAGTTTAAGCCCCACCACCCACTCATCAGGTGATTGGAGACTGTAGTTGTAAAAATGTGCTGCAGGCAGAAGTTCTGAAAAATCCCAGAAAGTGCTGAAAACATCTCTAAACAAGGTATTTTTCTTCTACACCTTTCTTGCTAAAGGTCCCAATTGCTGCCAAGAAAACTAGTGAGAATGTTAGCTGCCAGATAAAAAATTTATGACAGTGTTTGGCAAAGGACTATCTCGCTGCTTGTTTTCTACATTTCCACAAGGCACTCGAAGGCAGCCTCTTTTCTCTCCTCCGCCCCCACTCCCTCCCACCCCACCCCCCACTTTGGGTGCGTTTCCCTTACTGATCAGTGTTCTGGGTCTGTTTTCTAATAAAAAAGCAAACCCCTATAAAGTAGGATTAAACAATGTAAGTTTCTCCCCTTCGGTGACCTCTCACAAGGTGAGGGAAATGCCTACAAATACGACAGGTAGGTGGCATGGAGTGCTTCCTGAGAGTAGGCACATTTATAAGACAAAGAACAAGGCCTCTAATTAACAGCTGGAGACTCTCCCAGGTAGAAGGAAACTTAGAAACCCCCAGTCCTTGCATACCCCAATGTCCAACACTTTTCAGACAAGAAAATGGGGGCCCCAGAGCAGTCAAGTTTTTGCCTGAGGACACACAGCCAAGCAGTAGTCCATCTGGGACCAGAGCCTGGCTCTCCTCTGGATACCCCCCACTTTGTACCAACAGTGCTTTTATTAGTGTGGCACACACACACACACACACACACACATGCCCTTGGCATGCTGTATGAACATTAGAGCTCTGGGCTACTCTGCTTCATAACGATGAGAACATTTGCTTCTCTCAAAGTCTTCAAAAATCAAGTGCATTAAAACTGAATCAAGACAGGGCATTTGTCTAGGGAGGTGGCACAGCCTGCCCGTATGGAGTTAGCCACCTGCCTGCCTCAGTCGCGTTTACTTACATGAGCCTTTTTTTTTTTTTTTTGACTGACAGAGTGGACAGTGAGAGAGAGAGAGAGACAGAGTACATGAGCCTTTTAAAAGGCAGGAGGGGCATGGGGTGTATTAGGAAACAAGTTTTGTGAACCGACTTTGGATGTTAATCGTCATTATTACCTAGGCTGCTGAACACCTTGCAGTATTTGCCTGCCTAAGAAAGCGAAATTATCTGTCTCCGTCTTCAAATGGTTATCAGTTTGTGCTTTCAGCTGGCAGTTAGTGCTGCTCAGCCCTGACTCCAACGCTCGCGCGCACGCCAGAGCCCGCGCTGGACCCTTGCTCTTCAGCCACTTAGGTCCGTGGAGGCGTCTGCGGTGACCGTCCCGCCCTCGGGAATGTGGGAGCGTGGGCCGGGCTGTGGCTGTGTTAAGGAAGCAAGCGTTAGTTGATATAAAGTACTGCAGACAGACCAGGAGTAAGCGGATTATTTCAGACAGCGTTAGGAGGTGACTGGAGGAAGATTAGCTCGACATGAGGCAGCTCCCATAAGCAAATTAGAAAACCTCCCCAATTAGTGAAAGAAGCGCAGATTTGCGCTGTTTGTGATCTTCTGCTGAAAGGCAACGTGTCGATGTTCTGGTCTCTTGTCTTGATTTAAGTTGAAATGCTGGCATTTCCTATCAGTGCCTGTTAGCCTCCGAGGCTGTGTACTGGCCTAATAAATGAAGTAAATCCCTGTTCTCCCCGCCGCTGGGCCTTCCCTATTCGGAGGTTCTATACATTGGGTAATGTTTGACTTGGCGCCCGAATAATCTCTAGGGCATATTATAATGTCTCTCTCCTGGGAGTAGTTGACATGACTCCAGTGTACCACTCTTAATCTCTCTTTTGTTTGTTTATCTTCCTGAACATGTATCACGCTGAAGTCATAAAAATGAAGTGTGCAAAATGCCAGATGCTGCAAATGCAATTAGAGACATAAAAATAACTTCCTTGGTGGCACTGCTTGAAATCTGAGCCGGGCCTTGTTTTTACAAACAAGGTGGCTCTTTTCTGTTGAGTTACTGATTGTGAGCTCCGATAGGAGGTACAGCTCTGCCTCCGAGGCCAGCCTGCAAACATTCAGATCATTCTCGACTCCACGCGGCTGCCGTATGACGTCATTCAGTTGCAGGCGTGTGTTTCTCAGGGTGCGCTGTGCACTCTCCCGCTTTGCTTCGTAACCGCTGGTGGCTTGCAGTGAGGTGGGACGGGGCAAGAGCCCTCAACAGACTGAGCCCAGCTTCGGGAACAAAGGTGGAGTATCTGCACTCCTCATTTTTCAAGATCTCAGATGCATTCCAGATAAACTTTTGTTTCACCAGAATGCAAACTACTACAAACAACCACAAACTGCAGAATTTATTTTTACAGTCTTATCCAAGGAAAAGGGGAATGTTTTTGCATGTAGCAGGAGAGCTGCATATTTTTTTTTCTAATTTTATAAATAGTGTGAGTTTATTAGCCAAAAAATTCTATAAAATACAGCGAAACAGATTTTTAAAAATCATTATTTCCAGCACCTAGATACAACCATGATTTTACATTTCAATGTTTATCATTCAGATTTCTGTTTTACATTTATATATATATTTTTTTTTCTATGCATAAAGTTAGTATCATAATATGCATTCCAATCATAACTTTTGCTTTTAATCTAATATACTATATGCAAGAAAATTGATGTTATTGATGACTACAATAACGCTAGATCCTGTTACACTTTTTGAATCATCAAGAACAACTTTGTCCGATGTAGTCTTAGCATTAATTCTATTTTCGTGTAATTTTTTTCTCTGACAATGATCACTACCCAGTGGCATTTGTGGCAACTCTGGATGCTATCACGTCACCATGTTCCTCTGAGCAGAACATTGCATTTCCTGTTTTCACAAATGTGATCTAATTTGAACATCACAAGGCCCAGGAGGTGGGGAGAGAGGACAGGAGTCCTTATCCTGACTTCATTCACCAGTGCAAAGTGCCTCACCTGGCGTGACAGCCATTTGGAGCTGGCAATGGAAAGCTCAGCATGGGGTCCTTGAAGTTGGATCTGATTTTAAATGCAGGCCAGCCCTGCCACTGGGCAGCCCTGTGATCTTCAGCAAGTTAACTCCCTGTGCCTCGGTTTCCTCCTCTGCAAAATGGGAACATTGATGACTTTGTCAATGATTTGTAATGATGATTAAACAAAAGAATTCGTGTGAAGTTATTAGGATAGTAGAAGGCACCACAATGATTTTTACCATTTGTTTTATTTTCCCCACAAGTTCCCTCTTACTTTCCTATAACATTACAGACAAATTAACTGGCTAGGTTTCTTTCTCCAATTCACTCAATTCGTAGGTTAGTAACCACAATTATATGTAATAATATACATTAATTCAAGAAAATGTAGAAATACATAAAAGTAGAAATTAAAAAAAAAAAAAACACTACCCAAACCAACACTGTTGACAAAGGGCTGTAGTTCCTTCCAGGCATTGTTTTTTTTTTTTTTTTTTTTTTTTTTTGGGGGAGGGGGGTGCCATTTCCTTTTGACAAGTCAACCCGTGCACTAGAGGCGGAAGTTAAGGCGTGTGTTTCAGCGGATGTTCTGCGCTTCCACACTCTGCTCTCGCTTTCCCATTACGAAACAAGTGTCCCCTTGGAATCCCACCTCCCTGGGAAGCGGAGGGAGCCAACAGGAGTGTGCTCATGGGGCTACAGGGGGGGTTAGAAGGGCACTGCGGAGACTTTTGATGATGGGTTTCCTTTTCTAACTTTTATTTATTTATTTGAAAGACAGAGATAGAGACAGAGATCTTTCATCAGCAGGTTCACTCTCCAAATGCTTACAGCTGAATCAGGCTGAAGCCAGGAGCCTGGAACTGAATCCTTGCCTCCAATGTGGTTGGCAAGGACCCAAGTACTTGAGCCATCACCTGCTGCCTCCCAAGGTGTACAGTTAGCAAGAAGCTGGAACTGGAAGCAGATCCAGGACTCAAACCAGCACACCTCGATATGTACCCAATGCCAGCCCCAACTGATAAGTGTTTAACCCCCTAGTCCTGGGGCTTGGGAACAGCTGAAGTAAAACCCACCCTTGCCCCTTCACAAAACCAGCTTCTATGCCATAAATAAAATAAAATAAAAAATTTTTTAAAAAGAGGGTCTGGACAAGACTCCAGCAGAGGCCATGGTCAGCCGGGGTGGCCTTGTCACCCAGCCGTGGGCAACTCTTTGGAAGAATTACTGCCCTGGAACACCTCCAGCCATGGGGAAGAAATGCTCTCCCTGGACCTTTAAAAGGAGGGGTTCTGTTCCGGCTGGAAGGAGAATTCCTACAGCCAGCCATCCCCTGTCAGCTAATTTGGTAGTTCTCTATCAAGCAAACCATTAGTGAATACATTGATCCTTTGTTTCTCTCCCTTTTTAGCAGTTCTGCCTTGGCTATACCCAAGATTTCTCTGAACCAGTTGGGCAAAATTGATTTTTATTAGTTCCACTGGCCTTGTGGAAAATTATCTCATGAACTGGTTTTTACAGGAAGACTCAAAGCACAGCACAGGGTGAAAAATAAGCCTATAGCAGTCAGAGCTGTTGTGTGAAATGTCTTCAGACTGGAAGGCTGAATTTATTGCACAAAACAAGTACTAGCAAGGCGGAGGTGTGCAATCCCGCTCATTATCACTGGAAAGGGGAACCAAAAAGCCAAGTAAAAAATTAAATTTTAATAATGCCCGTGATATTTTCTAAATCTTTCCTGACAGAAAGATTCTCATTATTTTCATCTGTCTCCGAGTAGGTTCTTTCGGTGCCATCCCAGAAATGGCCTCAGCTGTGATTGTTTCTCAAGCTTTAAAGCATCTGAAAAAGCAAATATATACAGAGAGAAATATGCTTTAGATTGTTCAAGGCAGGGCCGTGACCGCGGCAACATTTCGGCTAGCATGTTTGCAGCCAACATTTGCTGAGGGTGCCGTCAGCTCTCACAAAAGAAGCCCGCGTCATTAAGACAGTTGCTATAAATCCCCCCAGTAAAGGGCACTCACCATCCACTGCCACCGGCTACCGGAGGAACCCAGGGGACCCCAGCCCCCAAGTTTGGGTTCGTTCTGGAAATCACCCCATGCTGGCCATGAAAAAACATTCAAGAACAAGGATGGAAATATCCTGTTGTTTCGGAAAATAGGAAAACTCGCATTCCAAGTTCTCACTATGGCATAGAATTGTTCAGGGATCCGAGGCAAGCTGCAGAGAGGATCATTGAAGTTGCCAGCTCACCATGATGTGAATTCTTTTTTCTTAGCTTCGTAGTGCTTCTGTATAAACCAGTCTCAGTCCCAAAAGAATTTGTAGCGATCATATACATAATATACTATATAAATGAAGCAGGCGTGGGCCTAGTCCAAAATGCAAGATGGGCCGGGTGTTTATCTCTGGGCATTCTGACAGGGGACTTGAAAGGGGAGATGGTTTCAGCTTCCTGAGTCAAGATCTGACAGATGAAATCTCAGCTCCCTGTCCCGCCCGGCCCTGCCTGCGGGGGGAGAGCACTTTCCCATGGGACCACAGGCGGGGCCCTCATGGCGGAGACGCACGCTGTGTGGAGGAAGAAACTTCAGGATCAAGAGCATCCTTAGAGTAACATGATGGCTGCCTCTCACTGCTGGGAGCTTCACGTGCTGGGCCAGGCGCAGCAGAGAGAGCACATGTGGACCCAGACAGGGCGCACCTGCGGGGGGCTCCAGGTTCCGCCACTGCAGGGCAGACGCCAGGGTTCCACGAGGGGTGATGAACCCCACGTCCTTTAGGCTCCTCAGCCACCGTTGTTTGTCTCAACTGGGCTTTGGACAAGTCGTCAGCAAGACAGAGTTGGAAGTTGTTCCCTCTGCCCATGACCCGGAGCGGACGCAGCTCACGTTGATGACTAAGGGCCATCCTGATCCAGGGGCCAAGTTGGGGGTGGGGTCTCACAGCCACTCCTGAACATCAAGGCCAAGGTGCTTGGAAGAAGGGTCCCCAGAGAATGACAGACTGAAGGGGGGCTCCTCCCGTGCTCATTCGTGGTTAGTTTTCCTATGCCCTGCAGCTAAACCAAGGACCCAAGAGTGATGTCAGGGCCTCTCTACTCTTGGCAACTTCCTTTCTGTGTTTTTATCAAACCCTCAGACTTGGTCCTCAGCATCCACCCTCAAGGCTCTCACGCGTTCACTACCATTGTAGAGATCAGAAAACTGAGGCACGCTTGCTTGTCTCCCCGAGATCACTCACGACGGCAGGTAGAGGCTCTGCTGCAAGCCTCTCTCTATCACTCACTCCCCAGTCCGGACTTGAACTCCTCGCAGGCCCAGTGGCTTATAAGCAGTTGGCGTGTAAATGCACACCCTCCGGCCTGAGAATCCCCAGCCGCGTTCTGCAGGCTGCGTGCAGGTCAGCAGGCTGCAGAGGTGCCGTCCAGCCCTGACCCCTGCTTGTGCTGCTCACGATGCTGGGAGAGTCTGCGGGGCACACACCAGCTGCTTTGTGGCTTCTGTTGACCTTGCCCGGCCTTTGACCCCATGGTTAGGAATCAGTTATGGGCTAAGTTGGCTGCTCTGGGTGTAGACCCTGGTTATTGATGTTCATGCAGAGCCTGAACTTGAGACTTCAGGGAGCCGCGGGGTCAGAAGGGCTGGACTTTGCCCGCCTCTGAGGGCCTCTGCAGTAGGGTGAGGCAGGGATGCGCTTACTCCACCACCGCCCTCCTTTGAATCTGCTCCTTAATAACTAATCAGAGGTCGGAGACCGGAGGCCACGGGCCGAGTCTGGCCTGCAGATGTGCTTTCTCTGGCCACCCAGTGTTTCAGGAAACCTTGACTTAGTTGCCAACATTTAAGACACGGGAGCTTTCACAAAGAACCCAATTTCTGGCTTCTCATGGCAAATCAGAAGGTCGGGGGCACTGAGCCCACCTTGAGCTGCAGCAGCAGCCAGGAGTGGCCCCTTGAATCAGAAAATAAGGCTGGCACCCCAGCTCCCTCGGTCCCTTCTCCTGATGGCTGCAGACTGGATATTGCCCACCCCCACAGGACTTCTTGATGAGAGAAGAAAGCCCACTCGGAGGCGAGCAGGTGATATGGCTTCACCTGCACCTACCTGGGGCCCCTGCTATCTCATCCTCACCTGCCCAGAGAACGGTGAGTCAGGGCTCTGCTTATCTTTAATGAGCCTTCCAAGGAGGCTTCTTCACCTGGGTTCACCTGTTTGGCGCTGATGAATGCTGCTCTGGGGTCTGTGAAGATCAGTGCACACCCTGCGGGTGTCCCAGTCCCTGTCCTGCTTAGACAACAGAGCAGCCCAGGGGTGAGCCACAGCAGGAAGTCCCTCCACCTGGGCTGGAGGGACAAGGGGAGACCCCCTGCTGTTGGGTCCCCCCGGAGATGACAGGCTTGTGGGTAGCTGGTAAACTTCTGCCAAAATGTTTTCTCCCCGTGACATCAGGAAAGAAAAAAGGGGCAATGAAATCACTCTCAGGAGGTAAGAATCAGATGTCAGCTCTTGCAGGGAGATCGCATTAAAGCCCCTACCAAGCCATGCTGTGTCTCCACCGGAAGCTGCCTTGGCCATCAGGAGCTGTCCCCAAGGAAACGGCTGGGGCTGAAGAAGCGCTGATGGCTCCCGGGCCAGTGGCTCAGCCCTGGACAGACAGTCCAGGCCCATCACAGCCACAGCCGGTGTGTCCCGCCAATCCCTGGGCATCTGCAGGAATCAGAGGAGGAATCTCTAGGGCACCTGGAGCGGGGGCAGCTGGGGTGGGGAAGGAGGAGTTTCAGGGACTGTTGTGGGGAGATTGGTGAGCAGTGACCGCAGTGCCGTAATCGTCGTTATGGTGGTGACTTACTGAGCAGTTACTATTGCCAGGCACTGGTGCAAGCACTTCACATTGCACTGACCCACTGATTTAATGACATATTTCATTAATAGAGGACTGCTACCATTGGCCCGTTTTATCAATAAGGAAGCAAATATCAGCTGTTTGAACTGTTCAGATTCCTTGTGTTGATACCTACTTTTTAAAGAGAGGGCTAGTGAAGAATTCTTTTATGTATTTATTTATTGCCAAGTAGGAAAGAATAATGACCATTAAAAAAACTACATGCCCATTGTCCAGGTAAAAACACTGTCACCTACCATCACCATCACTCCATAAAATAAAGCCCATTTTCACCCTGCAGCAGTCAAAAGCCATCACCTCAGAGAAGTAATGAAATCACTCACCCAGAGTTTGCACGGCTGGTGCGCAGCAGCCCCTGGGTTTGAATTCAGGCAATTTGATCCCACCGTGAAGAGTGGCTTATCTACCTCCAGCCTGGGCGAAGCTTGGGCGTTGCTGGTTCAGGAGGGCAGACGAGTCGTGTCCCAGCGAAGGGCAGAGACCTGTGGGCGGGGCTAGGGGGAGGCCTTCCTGCAGATCTTGTGGACCGCCCAGCAGCAGGTGGGAGAGGGGAAGCACCCAAGCTGGAGGCTGGGAAGGAGCTCAGTCCTGGGCTGAGAACTTTTCCAGAGCCGCCTCCAAGGTGAGCCTCGCCTTCCCCCTCGGTGGGCCAGAGCCGTTCAATCCAGGTCATGATAAATGAGAATCCTTGTGAAGAGTCATTGGCATCTCACAGGCAATGAACACCCAACTACCTACACGTGGTATCACTCGCGAAGCCTTGGATAATGCCTGGTGGGGGGGAGGGATTCCTCTATTCCATTGCATGGGTGAACAAAGCTGAGAACCCGGAGCATTCGTCCCTTGCCACAATCACACGGCGATTTTCTTTCCTGCCGAGCCCTCTGTTCCAACGGATCCATGCAATCAAATCTCTCGCAGACCTGAAATCTTTCTGTAGCCTGTCCTCTCACCTGTAGTTCTACACCTGTGTGGTATAGAAGTGACAGAAAGTCAGGGATCCGAGGTCAATGGCAGCTTCTCTGTGGGTGGGCACCATGGGGTAGCCCCCAGAGGACAGTGGCCCCCAACTCTGTGGTGGGGAATCAGATGACCAAGCAGCCACCTAGAGGAGATTAAAAAAAAAAAAAAAAAAACTCTTTTACAGGGAAAAAGGACATGGTCAGTGTGCCAGTGATTGAAGAAAGCTGGTGGGGGCTGGCACTGTGGCTCAGTAGGTTAATCCTATGCCTGCAGCGCCAGCATCCCATATGGGTGCCGATTCGAGTCCTGGCTGCTTCTCTTCCGATCCAGCTCTCTGCTATAGCCTGGGAAAGCAGTAGAGATGGCCCAAGTCCTGGGGCCCTGCATGCATGTGGGAGACCCCGAAGAAACTCCAGGCTCCTGGCTTTGGATTGGCTCAGCTCCAGCTGTTGTGGCCATTTAGGAAGTGAACCAGCGAATGGAAGACCTCTCTCTGTGTCTCTCTCCCTCTCACTATCTGTAACTCTACCTCTCAAATAAATAATATAAAAGAAAGCTAGTGAAATATGCTGCAGAATAAAAATAGCATCTTAATTTACTGTGTGCATTAAGTGCTAGGATAGTCTGATCAGCTAGTGTGTCGCACTGTTGACAGCCAGCCCTTGTGCCCAGTGACCAAGGATGAAATGGCAACAACTCATCCTCAAAGCACTGCTGAGAAGCTGGCAGAGAAGATAGGGCTCACGGGTTGTGTCCACGCTGACCTCTGGGATGGGTGGCATGGCGTGGCAGGTGGAGGTGCTGCCTGAGATGCCCACATCCCGTGTCAGAGTGCTGGCTCAGGTCCTGGCTGCTCCACTTCTATCCAGCTTCCTGCTGCTGGACCTGAGAAAGCAGCAGATGATGCCCGAGTTCCTGGTTCCCTGCCACACACGTGAGAGACCCACATGGAGTTCCAGGCTCCCGATCTCTGTGCTTGCAGTGGGAAAATAAGGCTGGGGGAGTGGGTTACGGCTTCAGGCACTTCTGCTGCAAAAATGGCCGTGCTTCGAGGGTTCAGTAATACACAGTGCATGGGCCACAGGAGTGGTCAGTTTATCCGAGCTGCTAGCATGTTGTCGCTATGACCATTGTCGCTGTAGCTGGTTGGTTGCTGTTACAGTCGCTATGGGCACCACGCCATGGTGGCTTGAGTAGGAATCGCCCAAGAGTAGAGCTGGGTGGAATTTTCTAGCCCCAGGGTTCACAAACTCACATTTCTGGGAAAGCGCTTTTTGAAGAGGTAGAGGATTGTTCATTTTTTATTTTGGCAAGTTTAAAATAATTTCCTTGGAGAAAGTACATTTCCAAGTAAGGCAAGAGGAGAAAACCTTTGTCATCTACTATCACCACCGCTCTATAAACTAAAGGACGTCTTAACACTGAAGCCGAGGGCAGGACATAATCTCAGAGGAAGGGGTGACCTTTGAGTTGAGAATCTCAGTTTCAAAAAAAGGCACCTCTCAGCCCGGCGTGTGGGGGCCACCGTTATCAGCCGTCCCGGCCCTTCATCCTGTTAGGTTGAGGGGGAGGTGGGGATAGCTGATAGGTTTTACATTACCGTCCCGTGCAGGTGCCGTGACTGGCACTAGCCACCTGGGTGACAGTGAGTGTCACAGTGCAACAAAAGTGGGCTGAGACCAGAGGTCGTGACTGCGACCCAAATGGCAGACCTTGGCACATCCCCCCGCCACTCAGGGCCTCCGTGGCCTCCACTCTAAAATGAAGAATCTAAACTTGGCCTTGAAGACCCTCCCAGCTCTCTCCATCTGCAAACCTGTGAGGGATTAAGTGCGCCCTGCCTTTCCAGGGCATCCTTACCGAATTCTCTTCGAGTTCTTTCCAAGTCCTTTGATTGAAGCGAGCCGCCTTGATCCTATCTGAAAGTCAGTAGCCAGCAAAGCCCCTGTCACCTCCAGGCCCCCTGTCTCCGTCAAGTCCATATTTAAGAATGGTGGTGGCCATGGTGCCCAGGCTGAAGTTTGATGTACGCATTTGGCAACATAGAGGATCCACATACCGCTGATCAAAACCCATCGGACTTATCAGTGGGCTGTGACAGGTGCCTCTTGGCTGGCTTCCCGGGCTACGAGGTATCCCCGAGCCAGTCAATGGGACGCCCTCCCTTTCTTTTGATGTTTATGCTACCACCTAGGAGAGAAGACTTGGTCCTGCTGGGGAGACTGTCAACGGGTAGCCCGGGAGACAGCAGCATGCGGGAACGAGGAGCCTGGCCGGGCTTGGGAAGGCAGCGGCTTCCTGGACTCCTGCCTCCACTTTCCCACTGGCTGCTGGAAGTTTCCAGGCAGCCGCTGTGGCCTCTGCCAGCCAGCGCCTCTCACCTTCCCTGAAACGGCATCTCTGTTCCCAGAATGCTCTGCCGACTGCACGCACGCAAAGGCTTTACCTTTCAAAGTACTCTGAAATCTTTAATGAGCTGGTCCTTGGCCGCCTAGGGGGATTGGGGAGCTGGCTGATTTTGTTTGGGAAGAAACTGAAACCCAAGTATCGTGGAGTGACTTGCTCCAGGTCACCTCAGGCAAACCCAGGAGTGTGGGCACACAGCACCCCGGGCCTGCCCTGGCATTAACGCTAATTACGGCCTTTGTTGTCAGGCTCCAGTGATTGATGGCTCACTGTGGCTCTGCAGGCTCCCACAGGGCAGGAACTGCACTTCCTTTTCTCTCCAGAGCGACTTGGCCAGACCTGCCGCGCCCATCCAGCCCTGGAGCCTCCGTGGTGTTCAGGGACCGTCACGTGCTCCAGCGGAGGAGGGCCCCGCAGTGGCTGTTAGCCACTGGACTCGATTCGGGCGAACCCCAGACACCAGGCCGGACCCAGTCTGGAACTCGCTTCTGCTCAGCCCTTGGGCTGAAAGTGGGTTGACATCCCTGAATGGTTGAAAAAAACTCAAAGGTAGAACTTTTTTGTTTGACAGGTGAAAATGATATGAAATTCACATTCTCAGTGTCTGTCAATAAAGTTTTATTGGAAGGCAGCCATGCTCACTCATGAACGGATTGTCGGCACCTGCGTTTGTACTGCAGGCAGCGCAGCAGAGCCTGTGAGACCCACAGAGCCTCCAGGACTGGCTGCCCCGAGTTGAGGTGTGCTCCCCTCTCCTCCGCTGAAGTCGTCCCCTCCGGTACCTCAGCGTGTGACTTTGTTGGCAAGTGGGCTGGTTAAGAAGAGGTCCCCCTGGAGTAGGTCAGGCCCCCCACTCCAAGGTGACTGGTGTCTTCATAAGAAGCAGAACTTAGCACCAGAGCCCTCACTCAGAGCACCCTGGGAAGAGGAAGGCGAGGAGTGGCACCCCAAGGAGCCCAGCCACCCAGCAGAAGCTGAGGGGCAGGCTGGACCAGGGCCTCCTCACTGCCCTCGGAGGGGACCACAGCTGCTAACTGACACCTTGACCTCAGATTCCCGGCCCCTGGAAGTGTGAGAACACATATTTCTGCTGTTTCAGCCCGTGTGTGTGGCACTTGGTCTTGGCAAACCTAGAAAACTAATGCATTTACTCTCCAGCCTTTTACAGAAAACGGGTGCCAGTCCCTGTTAATCAAGTAGGAATTTGGAAATGGTGAACCTGCTCCGGACCGAGCCTCAGTATGGAAACCAAGGCTCAGGCCTTGCTGGAGAGCTTGCTTGTTCCCCGACCTGTCACTGCGTCTCTGTCCTTTGTCCCATGCCCTCAGGACTCCCAGACGACTGATTCCTCCTCCACTAATGTGCACACCTGTGGACTGTTCATGGCATCTGATGCCTTGACAGGTTTGCCCAGAGAGAACGTTCGCTTGTTTCCCTGTTTTAAATGGCTGATCCCAGAGGCAGGAGTCTTGTGGGAAGAGAGTTTGGGATAGGCCCCTCAGTTCCCTCATCTCGCCTGGCTTTGGGAGGCTATGGGCTGTGCTTGTGAGTGTAAATTCTCATTCTGAGATGAAAGAACCAAAGCTCTGGAAGGTGGTGAGTCCCGCAGCCGTGTGCAAAGCTCGCAGGGGATACGGCCAGGACCGTCCTGCCCTGTGACAAGGAGGACTTTGGGTAGATCCACAGTGAATGTACAGTGCAGAGATGGGAAAGGAAAACAGCATGCAGCCCACGACCACCTGCCCGGGTCCATGCGCTGGTCTGGACGCAGGAGCTCAGTGCAGCGGCTTCCCAGGGTGGCTTCCTCAAAGCCCCACAGAGTCGGGGGCTCCAGAGACAGCCGCCTCTCCCTGCTCTGGAGGCTCGAGTCGGGAGTCAGGAGTTGGCAGGGCCATGATGCCTCTGGAGAAGAAGCCTTCCTCCCTCTTCCTGATTTCAGTAGCTCCACACATCCCCTGGCTTGGGACGACACAGCTCCAGCCTCCGTCTCCGCTTCCCAGGGCCCTCTTCCCTGCGTCTCTGTGTGCACTCTTCTTGTAAGGACCCCGGTCACTGGGTTGAAGGCCCCCCTAAATCCAGGATCCTTAATGAATTGTATTTCAAAAACCCTGTCTCCAAATAAGGTCCCATGCTGAGATTCCTGGTGGACTTGAATTTGGTGGAGAACGATTTAACCCTGTTAAATGATCAGTGTGATTGAAACTGAGAGAATTCCTAACCACACTTGCTCAAAGCAAAAGGGAATTGTTTGGCCACTATAGCTGGGAAATACAAGTTTTAGGCATGCAGCTGCAGAATCCAGGGGTTCAAATTATATGTTCAGGAATTTGTCTCTTACTGTCTAGCTCTTGGCTGGGTGGCCGTCCTGCATGTTAGTAACAGTGGCCCTCAGCTGCCCTGAGCTTCTGTTGTCCCTACAGTGGATCCCAATAAAGATGTTACCTTGTCCTTGATTCTCTAGCAAAATCCCCATAAGATTCCATCTGGCTCTGCTGGAACACCAATTCTTGAACAAATGGTTGTGCAGGAGGCAGAGAGCTATTTGGCTGGGCCTACCTGGATCACAAGTCCACCTGTGGAATCAGAGCAGAGTAGGGCTGGGAATCCCTCCCGGAGACGTAGGACATACAAGACCCTGCCTGGGCATCATCAGGTGGCAGGGTAAACACCCAAATCCAGCTCGGCTCTACAAGAAATGCTTCACGTGAAAGTTCTCGTTCAAGGTTGTTGACAGTTGGCCGATTCCCCCTACTCCTGTTTCATCTCCCTGGTGGATGCCAGCATTGAAGATGGAGATCTTTTCCCTCGGCCCTTGTTTTTGGGAAGTGGCCAGAGAGAAGCACGCGCTCCCTTGCCCAGAGTGTATTCCGTGCTCTCACAATTGCTAATTGTAACTCTTGTGTCAGACCCCAAAGGTGGCACATCATTATTCCAGGCCAGTCGGCCAGGCAGGAAGGCAGGTACAGGACAAGACGCTGCACCTGCAAAGTGTCATGCACTCTCCAACTAATGAATGCAGCCTTGCTAAGGAGTTAGGACACGGCTGGCATCCTTAATGGGACGGCGACTAACAGAACAGCCAAGTCCCACGGCTGCGCTTGTGCACAGCAGCCGAGAGAAACCGGGGGGACGTGAGACCACAGAAGCCCCACTTTTTACTGGGGAAAACTGCACAAAACCCAAAAAGCCATGTGGTCAGTGTAGTGGTAAGAAGATGCACTGGAAATTTCTAGGGTGAGATGTGGGCATGATCAGGAAGTACTTGGAAGAAGGAGGGAAAACACGCTGTAGATGGAAGACTTGGATTTGGACTCAATCTAAAAGTGCTTTTAGGCCACAACGTAATAGCAGATCCAATTCAAACTGACTTGAAAATGAAGTTAGTTTATTTTCTCATGCAGTGGCCCATGCTGTAGGGGCCACCGTGCCTTCAGAACTGGGGCTCCTATTCGCTGTCCTCTGCGTCTCAGCTTCTTTTGTAGGCTGGCTTCCCTCATGGGAAAAAAGAGGCTGCCCAGATCCAAGCCTGACATCCACACACCAGCCTGTCCAGGTGACCCAACGTCCCAAGTGAGATTCACTCTGATGGACTGGCTTAAGTCACAAGCCTGCACCCGGTCCAGTCACTGTGGCCAGGGGCGTGGAATACACTGGCCGTCTTAGTTTAGGTCGCAGCCCTGTACCTGCAACCAGGGGTGGCATCAGATATTTGGAATGGAGAGATGAACGCCCTGATGCTTGCCTGCGAGACACAGGAAGCAGAATTTCGAGCTGCACTTGCTGAACCCTCAGCTGTGATGTCACCACCATTAATACACAGTAGCATTGGCTCCAGGTGGACAGAGCCTAGATTCTTCAGTGAGAAGTATTAGGACCGAGCAGACAGAAAGGGATCCAGGTTTTGATAACCAAGAGGCAAAAAGCTATTCTTTGAAGAAAGAGGCCACATCAACCTTGGTCATACCATGGCTTTTGGAATGCATTAGACCAGAGCCTCACTCACCTTGGTCAGATGTCTCCTGCCACCACTTGGGATGTCTATGCTATGCTGCAGTATCAAACAACTCCCAGACCTCACTGGCTCCATGAAGTCCGCTGGGATTGCAGATGAGCCTGTGGGGCAGTGATCCTCCACGCGTTGACTCCGGGATCCAGGCAGGAAGCCTCTCCCCGGCCCTGCAACTGCGTTCCCTGGAAACCCCCGGAAGCAGAGCGGCAAGGAAGCGGCCAGCCGGAGGGTGGAGCGCCGGGAGTTAGATGCTTCCACTGGAAGTGACACCCTGCACTTTTGCTGGCATTCATTGGCCACGCCTGTCATCAGGGGACAGGGCAGTGCAGCCGGTGCCTAGAAGTAGAGGTGAACTGGCTGGCTGAGAGTGCAGTGGCATTCCTGTACTCCGCAAGTTAGAGCAGAGAACCGTGCCAGGTGCCACGCCTGCCTCCTGCACTTGAACCAGCCTTCTCTGATTCCGCCTGCCACCCGCAGGAGCTTGTTTCCAGAAGGGGAGGAGACTGGCAATGGAAAGATTAACCGCTCCCTGGGTTCCACACGGGGATCAGTATGTTCAATAGTACTTTGTGAGTTCAGCCTCAAAGTAAATGGTTAATTCATCTTATATCAACAGCACTGTGATTCATAATGTAAACTTGGAGAATCCTTGATGTTTCGGGCCCACATTCCTGTTAATTTGGCTCTGCATTCTTTTAGAGCCACAGAGTGCTCACTTAATAGAATGCAGCATGCAAATACGCAAGTTTTTGCCTGGAGGCAATTTAGCCTGGCTGTTTCAATGGATGTCTTCTTTCAAGTGTATATTCTTTCTTAAATTATTTACTGGGTAAACACAGTTTGCATTTTCAAAGGGAGATTAAGACTGCTCGCTGCAGACCCAGTTGAGCGGCAGCCCCTCCCTTGCCCAAAGTTAGGAGCCAGTGACTTTGGGCTTCCCCCTAAGTTCCTGGTCTACCTCACTCACTAGCCGGGAGCTCCTCTGCCTGGCTTGTTTCTCGAACTCTCCCTGAACTGCATTCCTTTCTGCTTTGGCCAGAGCGACACAGGCCCACAGCCCTAGCTTTGTTAACATCTAGGCTTCTTCACAATTGGGGCCCATTGGTGCCAGCCTTGTTTCCCCGCTCCTGGCTGGCTCTGTCCTGTCCACTTGAGAGCCCTGACAACTCGCTGTTCTGGTCCCTGTGAGGGCTGTATTTGCCCAGCTCCTTTGAGGTCGAATACTGGATCAATGGCCTGGCCAGTTAACGCTTACTCTCAACTCTGTTCCAACTCCGTGTGTGCTCCCTGTGTGTACCCTCTGGGTCTGGAAACAAATGCCCTCTCCCTCTGGCTTCCTCCAGCACACACCTCCCTTCCCCGGGCGTCTTCTGCATCAGGTGGAAGACCCAGCAGTGCTTGGAAAAGGTGTGGTGGTGAGGAGTTCCATCGTCAAGGGCTTGTTTCCGCTTCGAACTGCAGCCATTTCTGTGCAAACTCTCTGAGATTTTTCTGCACATTCTCCATCCTTCCTTGATCTGAATGATCTCGACGACCAGGGCCTGCGTCCTCCCATCAGCATCCTTTGGACAGTTGTCTGGGCTGTGGGCTGGAGTTACAGGGTGTCCTCCAGCAGGTGCGCCCAGGCCAGTGTGCGGAGCAGCAGAGCGGGTGCGGAAGGGGAAGCCACCAGGCTCTGTGGATGCACCAAGGAGGGGTGAAGCCCAATTAGGAAGACCAGGGAAGAAGCAAGGACTCGGGGACTCCTGTGTGTTCACTTTTTTAACCACGCCTCGGATAAAACCAGTAACACCCACCAGTAATCCTTTATCAGCACCATGAATGCCTGGGAGGGCCTCAGCCCACAAAATAAAATGGTTGTCAACCGAGCTGTACAGGGGACACACAGCTGGGCATTACTTCAGGCAGACTTTTAAAGAATCCTCCTGCTTTTAATCTGTTTTACTGCTGAGTTTCCATGTTGCCGATTCCTGTCGCAAGGCTGATGCGGGTGCCTTGTGGTAAGCAGAAATTCTGACAGTGGCTTGGGCGAACGTGATGGGTAGGACTATTCCGAAGATCTGTTCCTTCCAAAGAAAGGAAGAAACTCAGTGTAGGTTCTAAATGGAGCCAGCACACAGCCCCGATCGGAGTTCGTGATTAGACTCACTTTAATAAGCCGTGAAGTCCCGCTTCTATTTACTTGTTTGGGGGACAGTGGGTGTCGCCGCCTCCTGAGTCAGAGTGGCCTGTTAAGTCTGAATTAGCTGTCATCGCAGCAGAATTAATGTGGGGGTGCAGGCTTTCTGGTGGGGAAGGGAAGAAATAAACGAGACGGATCTTCGCTGAGCCCGGCGTGATAAATGAGGGCCGGGCCGACCATTCATCTCCCGTGAGGGACGTGGACACAGCAGCAAAGGCAGTTGTGCGGAAGACGAGCCAGCAAATGTGATCATTTTGTAACCTGTCAGGAGGAGAGGGAGCTGGTCCTCACGGGGGGCGCAAGGGAGTGGGCTGGCCTGAGATGACAGTCTCCAGCCGCCCGTTTAGGCGGGGCCAAAAGGGGCCGGTGAGGAGGAACCTGGCCGAACCCAAAACGTGGCACCTGCCAGGAATTACACCCATCCACAATCTAGGGAAGGCTGCGGGTACTCTGCAAGGGTTTCCTGGTGAAGCTGCAAAGGAGGAGGGTAAGGGCCACGTTGCCTGGGGCATGGCTGACTCCCACCAATCCCCCGCCCGGGGAAGACCCCTGTCCCGTGTTCGGCATCTCACACGAGGCCGTAGACCTCTGGCTGCGTGACGTCAGGAGATGGCCTGATGGGATGGGTGCGGTCTCAGCCGGGTGGTCGGGCGGCCAGACGGCCAGGCACTCCGTGTCTATTCCTGTGTGGTTCCCTGATAGCCAGCGTGGGCGAGGCTGTTTGACTCGGGTTCCCTTTGAAAGTCTCAACAAAGGATTCCACGTTCGACCTCTTTTCTCCAAATGAGGTAACAAATTATGAAACAACTTCATCAGAAGCTCTCCGCAGGGGCCGGGGAGCCTGTGTCTCCACTCTGGTCCTCCTCCTGGGTTCCTTTGGCAGGGCCAGAACCAAGGGCTTAGAATCCCCAGAGGTGGGCGTCCCCTACCACCAGTGCGCAGTGGGCACCTGGAATACTTTGTGATTGCTCATTTCCATCCTTTTTTTTTTTTTTTTTTTTTGCCACGGAGCAAATGTAACATTTCCCGCTGCGTGCTGCAGTGTGAGCCACAGCGACAGATGACGGGTTCCTAGCCTGAGCTGCAGGTGTGACACTGCTTCTTCTTAATCCCATCCTCTCCTCCCCAAATCTGTCGCTCTCTCCCTCTCCCACTTTTCCCAGGGTATTTTTGCACCGGTAAGTACCTTACTGACACACGTTTCCTTGGAGTCTTTTGCTTGAACAGGAAACGCTGTGAAAAAATGAAGCTCACATTTTAAATTAAAGAGACGCACACATGGGGCCCTTGATCACCTAAAGAGACTGCACAGAACTCGGAGCCTCGCAAGGCATTTGATTCGCTCCAGCGTTGCTGTGAGCGCCGCCCCCAGTGCAGGGAGCCCGGGCGTCGCGGAGACGCGCATGGGTTGTTTGTAGAACCAAAACCCTGCACGATCACATACAAGCGTGCGCCACACCCCCCGGCCCTCCCCGCTCCAAAGCCGGGGTTTGCCCAGCCGCCCTGGCCTCTCCGGTGGTCCTCGTGGGAATGTCCTGCGTCACACGTGTGTTCTGTCTCCTCTGCTCTCCTCCAGAATCATCCAGAACCGCCTCCTGCTCGTCATCCTGGGCATCGTCGTGGTCATCACCATCCTCATGGCCATCACTTTCTCTGTCAGAGGACACTGATGCATCTGCTCCCCCGGATAAACAGCGACGGCGGCCTGTTCTGAGTAATTAAGACAAAATGGTCACATGAATCATTCTTCCGCGCTGACAGCCCCTGGGTGACCCCGCTGTTCGGCTGGAGGGCCGGGAGTGTGAAAACGTTTTCTGTTCCGTTTGCATGCCTGGTTTGTCTTCACCCAGATTTGTGTGTTGAGGGAAGGTGGATACTCGTTTGCCTTTTGGTCACTTCCTCCCCTCACCAAAACTGCCCCGGTGCCATGCTTCAGTACCTTGTAGACCGGCCAGGGCTCGTGGTTTGCCAGAGGGCATGAGGGGTCAGTCACACACCTCTTGTCACCAAAAAACCCTTCTGTGATGGCCGAGGATAAAAATGCAGACAAAAGCAGAGCCCAGCAAAGGAGCCCTGTCCCCGCCCAGGCGTAATGAAGACACCAAACTCGCCCGAGTATTTATTTTTACAAAGATGGGTATTTAATGTCAGTTGTGCAGGAAATTGACTTAGCACTTTCCTTGTTTTTCTGTTGCATAATTTCTTTCTTTTTTTTTTTTTTTTTTTGGAAACCTAAGAATATTTTTTGCTGGACCTGCCCAATACCCACTTTTCACAACTTTGGCCACTGGCTATGAGAAATATTTCCTTGCCTTCCCCCGATCCCATCCACTTCAGAAGTTGCTGGCAGAGCGAGCCCTAGCACAGAATTTAATTGTGACCTTGTCTTCCCTGACCTGTGTAGGCGTCTCTGTCTGCATTCGGTTTTAATATTTGCACTGCCAAAAGCAGCCCTGCTACATGCAAAGGTCTGACAAGGTCCCCTCCACACCCAGGCCAGTATGCAAAGAGGACATGAATATTTCAGCGAGAGCAAGCTCACGGCGCTGTCGGTGTGAAATTTCCAATGTGATTATAAACGTGGGCGACTCCTATAGGGTGATCCACTGGAAATAAACTTGAAGGAAAATGTTCACTCACCTCCTTTAAAAGAATAAGGGATTGTGACTTGGATTTTTTTTTCTTTTTACTAACAATAATGTCAACCAAGCCTTCCTGAATTCACTGTGCATTCAAACCTCTAGCATGCTTTGTGATCATTTTCATTTCTTTCTGTCTGAGGGAACCTGGAATCGCGCGCGAAATGAGCCCATTTGTGATCAGGCTTAAAAGTTGCCCAGGCTGAGGCCATTTTCCCCCAGTCGTAAAGCCAAATGTGTTTTTCTTTTTTTTTTTTTTTTTTTTTTTGACAGGCAGAGTGGACAGTGAGAGAGAGACAGAGAGAGAAAGGTCTTCCTTTGCCGTTGGTTCACCCTCCAATGGCCGCCGCTGCAGCCGGCGCACCGCGCTGATCCGATGGCAGGAGCCAGGATCCAGGTGCTTTTCCTGGTCTCCCATGGAGTGCAGGGCCCAAGCACCTGGGCCATCCTCCACTGCACTCCCTGGCCATAGCAGAGAGCTGGCCTGGAAGAGGGGCAACCGGGACAGAATCCGGCGCCCCAACCGGGACTAGAACCCAGTGTGCCGGCGCCGCAAGGTGGAGGATTAGCCTATTGAGCCACTGCGCCGGCCCCAAATGTGTTTTTCTTAAGACTTCATAGGCATTTCTGGGGTCCGCTGCACCAACGTCTGAATGCCATTGGAAGCTTTGAATGCCTGAAAAGCAGACTGTTCTCTTTATAAACAATGCTAACCACCTGTGCGCAGGGACCAAGGGCACCCGAAGGTAGCACTGGGTTTTTTGGTTTTTTTCTCCCCAACTCAGAAGGGAGAACCAAAGTAGTTTCGTGAGGAAATGACAGATGCACCAGAGGAATGGGTCTTAGCTCCGACGGATCATCTGGTGCTGTGTCAGTAGAGCTGCCCTTGACTTTGGAGGGATGGTGTGGGATTTAAGCCGAACCAAGTAGGACAGCAAGGCAGGCGGAAGCCTTGCTGATTCTCCCATCTGCGTGGGCCCCACCTCATCCTGCTGATAGCAGGGTTCTGTATGGGCTAATCCCATGGAGGAAGCCATTACGAAGCGAGGACGCCCCCTTCCCATTCTGACACACCAGCAGCCCGTGCGGGCGCTCTGCCATCCCCTCTGCTGGCCTCCGTTGAAGCTGTGCATCCTGGCGGGGGTGTGTAAGTGGTCACCCCCTCCAGCTGTCCCGTCCACAAGCTCACAGACTCTTCCCAAGGCCAGCTGGCAGGCCAGGTTGATCCGAGCATCTCAATGTGCCGGCTCTAAGTGTTTCACTAAAACCAGCGCTCGTGTTGAAGCAGACGAAATGAGAACGAAAAAGAGTGCATTGTTCACGACTCCGTGGCTCCTTCAACGTCTTTATCAGCTCTAGGCTGTGATTTTGTCCCCAGTTCAACCTTGGGAGTGGTAAGGCTATGAACAGAGAATTCTTGGCCTAACAGCTCCCTCAATCCTCACCTAGACCCCGCTGGTGAGCGCCTTGGGAGGAGGCGGGTCAGCAGGGCCCCTGAGTGCCCCCTGCCCGCCACTCTAGGGAGCCCCACAGGAGGCTGGGCGCCTGCCCTCCCCCATGCTCCACAATCTGAGAGAGGTTCTAGGTACCTTGTGGGCTCTGCTTGATGGATATTTCCAAAGTCGGGAACCTTTGTTAAAAACGCTGTTGGACAGGATGGGGTGGGGGTGGGGGGATGAAGAGGAAGACGTGGAGGAGGAAGATGGCAAGGAGGCCCTGGCCATAGAAAATTCATGCAGACTAAACCATTGCCCTGGCAGAATAAATAAAGCGATGATGCTACCCTGCTCCAGAATCAAAAGCAACGCAATTAAAGTCTCTTAAGTTGTAAAGAGTTTTAAATGTTCCGTGTTGAAGGCGAAGGCCTGCGAACGGGCGGGCGTGACGTCAGCCGCCAGGCTGGGGCTGGGAGCCATTTGCTATTCTGTTTCAGGCAGGCTGGATTGTCTTATTTTGGAACCAGCTTGGTGGGGGGTTTGCTTTGCTACTGCTTCTGAGCCCTGAGCTTCAAAGGCTGAAATTAATGGTGAACAAAATTGTGCGGCTCTGGCCGTCCCATGCGGGGCAGGCCCATTGAGGGTTATCATTAAGTAAAGAAATAAAGAGGGGGAAAAAAGCCTGCTTGCTCCAAAAACCTCATCAGATAATGACCTCAGTGATTGGGTTTTCATTTCCAAACAGCATCCAGAGATTATCAGCCCCGAGAAGGAGGGAGGGAAGAAAGGGAAGAGAGAAAGCCACTGTCTTCCTCTCCCTCTTTCTCCTTTTTTTTTCCCCTGCACATCTTTTCTTTAAAACTGTCAGATCATTTCAGTATTTCAAATCCGAGGAAAACAGCCTGCCTGCTGCTGTATTTGAAGTTGTAATGGTGTCAAAAAGTCACGACTGACTGACAGCCGTCAGTCCCAGAGGGGCTCATTAAATCATAAAAACTTGACAAGGAAATAATTGCGCATCGCCAGCAACTTGGCGCCTGTTTAGACGTTTTTATTTTCTTTCATTATTAGTCTCCAGCATTACGTTCATTAACAAATTGCATTAAACAACTGTTAAGGGCTAATGATTTGTTTATCGCTTTTTTTTATTATTATTATTTAAACATTAGCTGTGTCACGTGGTACCCCAGCGGCTTCTTGCCATCATCTGACTGAATATCTTTCCACTCTGAGCTCTGGGTACTGTTGGAATATGAAATAGATTATTCATTACGCTCCTCTTTGCCAGTGATTTGGTTTCATGTAGCGTCTTCCACAGAGAAAGATGAAAACTTGTCAAAAATAGGTTATATCTTATTCGAGGGGCAACAATAGCAGCAGGAACAGGCACACTTTAATATTTAATTAAGGTTGATGTTAACCCCTTTCAATGACTTTAGCTGTACGTTATATTTAAATGCAGAAGAGAAAAATAATTGTTCTTAATTTGCAACCTGTTCAGCAGGCATTCTTCGTGGAGTTCACTGGAAATTTAGAGCAGGATTTTTTAAATAATGAAATTTCCCATCATCAATATTTATAGCAGTTTGTCTACGTAGTCCGAGAATGAGCCACAAGCGACGATTTCCTCATCTCTGGTTTGAACTGCCAGCCCGGTGGGGCACCACGTGCTTGGGAGCAGAGGGCGCTTTCCTGGGGGAAGTGAGCACTGGGTGGCCAAGTCCAGAGCCAAGGCCGGTCGGGCGGCCGGTCGGGCAGCTGTGGCCAGCGCTGGTTTCAAAGGGACGGCTGTGAGTCTCCAGTCTCTGGGCCACTTGCCTTCCCCTCTCGCTGAGTGTGTGGTTGGAGGAATGTGGTCTGGGGCGAGAGTAAGCAGGGACGCCTTAAAGGAGGACTTGTGTGTCCAGACTGCTGGCTCTGGGAGGCTGGGGCAGGAGGCGTCCTGGGGGCTATGCCGTCGCCTGGAGCTCATTACAAACAGTGCCTTCCTCGCAGGCGACTGGAGTGGCACTTGGTGGGGATGGGCCTTCCATCCTGTTTCCTTTCTGTGACTTTTCATTGGTGACTTGAGCTGGTTTTCCGTGGGCTCTGAGCTTGAGGGGCCAGAGAAGACAGACTGCCCCCTGGTCATCCTCAGCCAGGTGTGTGCCGTCCTCCCTGCCTTCCCGTTGGATGAGTTTCCCTGACATTGGAAGGTGCCCCAGAGGCCTGGTTCGTGAGCACCCTCAAGACTGGGGACCAGAGAATTTGGAATACCAATCTCCCTTCCTCTTTCTGCTCCCCTCTTCCCATCCCCACAGCACCTGCATCCCCTGTGTGGCTTGGCCATGGGTGTGCTGGGAAGAGATGGTGTCTCCTGCGCAGGACAGATGGGCCTGCAGGAGGTAACATATAGGACAGACAGCCTGCAGGCACGAACAAGGGGAGACCCAGTCTCAAGCTTCGTTGCTCGTGGTTGGTATAGAACAGCAGCTGCCCCATGGTCCAGAGTGTCTCCTGCCGCCATTTCAGTTCAGGCCAAATCAGCCAACCTCCCCCTTAGACTGGCCACCCCACCTCAAGAGATGTCCCCAGAGCCATTTTTCCTGTGATGAGTGGCCCCAGTGCAACTCTGAAGGCCCTGGTTGAGGGTGCTGCCTGTGTCTAGAACTCAGTCCTCAAACTTGACCCGACCCCATGCTGTAACTCACTGACTTTAAACTTGACCCAAGACACGGTCTTGTTTGTGCGGCTGAAAGAGTGGCACCTGCCAGAGGTGGGCCACACAAAGTGGCTGTTAGACCAGATGCCGGCCTTTTCTGTTTACTTGTTTTATAATGGGGCAGCTGACTTGTGGACAGCCCAGGAAAGGTCTTGAAGCCACAGGCACTGCACCTGGGGACTGTGTGTGACTGGAGCCACAGCATCCTGAAATGGGTGACTGAGTTGAGGTCAGTGTGCCTTCCTGCTGTGGGCTGCCCAGAGAGGAGACCTGTCTGCGTGAGATGCCAAGTCAGTAAGCAGAGACAAGCCCGACAAATCCAACGTGGCAGAGCCAGGTGGGTAGGAAGGGAAGAACCGGCGGATCCCCCGAGACCCGAGCGTAGGAGGTGGTCAGTGGGGTGCATCCCGGAACAGAAAAGGAGAACCAAAGAAGAGGAAAGACCGGAGCTTGTCTTCTGGGACCCCTGCCCACGGCACACGCAGTCCTGTTGCCAAGCCTCCCGGGGCTCCCCAGCACGCCGTGGGGAAAGCACTTGCTCGACCGGAGTGGCCTCGCGAATCGCGCCGCCCCCGCCACGCAGGCACGGGGGAGAGGCCACGCCGCGGAGCTCTGTGCCGTGATGCCGTGAACCCGCGAACCCACACAGCCCTCCTCCCTTCATCCACACAGGGCCCTTTGGCGTGAATAATAGCGCTCTGGCTCCGAGGCCCATATTGATCGACTGCACACGCAGCTCCGCCGAGGCCGCCTGGGCTTGTCCTGGGGGCAGGACGGCCCCGTTCAGCACAGCTGCCTCCCCCAGCTCCCTGGGCTGCCCCAGGTGTGCTCAAAAGAGGACAGGAAGGGGCGGTGCGGGGGGCGGGGGGGGTGGCCAAGGCCCCTCTCCAGCTTGGCGCTGCTTTGTTGCTGCAACTTTTTTATTTTTCACTTATTGTGCCAGGAAAAGTAGCTGTGTCGCAGAGAAATGGTTTTTTCATGCTGAAGCCCCACAGAGTTGAGAATGAAATCATCCTCCGGCACCAGCCCCTCTCCAGAAGATTCTGCCGAGGACCCAGGCCGCCTGGGCACCCTCCGCTGACCTTCACGGGGGCCCTGCGGCACGGCCGGCATTGGACTCGACCTACTGACTGCATTTTTCCCTTGGTTTTCCTTATCTTGCACCATCAGGAGGGAGAGCAGCTGAGGGTGCAGCCAGAATCCAGCTCCTCCCTGCAGGATGGGCAGTTGTTGTTGAATTCGGTGGAAAGGCAGCAGCCACACGCTGGTACAGCAGCAGAGACCGGAGCCTGCTGGCCCCACTGCGTGACACTGCCCGCAGCGTCCCCTTCCCGGGCTCGCATCACTTCTGGACGCAAGGAGTGGCCGAGGCCTTGGTGTCTCTGAGGGATGTGCCGTTGCCCGCACAGTGGCTCCCTATGGGCTGGAGATGCCGAAATCGCAACTCCTTTCATTTCTGACCTTGAATGCAAGGAAAATGCGGATTGAATTTGTTCCCTAGGCAGCCTCATCCCTACAGGTCCTCCCGGGTGAGTTGTCTGACCCTCTGCTACATGCAGATCTGGGGCTCGGGAAGAGAAGTCCACCCCACGAGGAGGCGCTTGGTGGTCTTTGGAAAAAGGATGGGCAGGGAAGGGACCCCCGGGTTTTCCGGGACCAGGTCCCCAGAGGGATAGGCTGGCAGGTCCCACAGCAACCGCGTCCTTGCTGGGGAGGAGGGAGGACGAGGTGCCACGCAGGGGTGGAGTCAGCGCAGGGAAGCTGAGTCCAACAGGTTGTTTCTTTCTGGGAGCTGCTGCAGCCTGGGCCAGCCCCGGCCCTGCAGAGGCAGAAGGAGGTCCAGGGTCCCCGGGTGCACAGTTTGGCCTTTGGGAAAGGACTCAAAATGGATTCCCCACGCCCTGCTCAGACCCTCCCCACACTGTGGTTTTGTGACCCTCAGAGCCTCTCCGCTCCGTTCCCATCTCACTCATTCACCCCAGCCCTCGCTTCCAGAGCTCTGGGCTGTGTTTCTAAAGAAAACAACTTTAGAGCAAGGAGAACTGAATGGCTTCAGCGAGCTCATTATTGTCCCCAACATGGCTTCTAAATATTCAAACCCTCCCCCGTTTGAAGCAGGAAATGTGTAATCAGATTTATTCATCCAGGCAATAAATATTTATTGAGTAGCTACTGTATTCCAGGCCCTGAAGACATGTGGTAAAGAAAATAGATAAGAAGCGAGATAGTCTCACTGCCCCGGGCGGTCACTCCCAGGATCCTGACCTGCTCTCTGGTCTGAGACAGGTTGCTCTTGGGGTGTCTGTCACCTCGAGGTGCCCCTGCCTCTCCCACTTTGCACTGCTGCTCCGGAGGTGAATGCCCCACCCTGAATCACATGGCCAGTGGACAGTGCTCAGTGCCCTTTCCCCCTTGCAGTCCCACGACTGTGTCTGCACAGGAGTGTGGCTGGAGTGACAGCCCTGGTCCCCTGTCCAGGCCCAGCCCAGGCGAAGCAGGGGATAGGAAACCGGGACTATGGAGACCAGGCCTGACTGGTAGGATCTTTTGTTTGTTGTTATTAAATGAGAAAGGTTGGATTGGCAAGCAATCATAAGCCCAAAATATCAAGGGGGGGGGGGGTTGACTAGTGGCTGAGAGGTGCTTGCAGGGGCGTCACAGGCCAACGAGGTGCATGGCTAAGTCATGGGCTGCAAGCAAGTGGGAGTTGGAACAGGAGCCCCTTCCAGAGGGGCTGCCCACCCCCGCCATCACTGCGTGGGAAGGGGAAAACACAAGTCAAACCCAGGTCTCTGCGCGTGGCTGATTTGGCCCTCTCACCTCTGGACACAGGGACACTGTGCTAAGTCTGGACACAGGAGGTGCCATGCAGCCACAAATGCAGCCTTGTGTCCCCTCCAGGCGGGCCTCCCCGAACGCCTGTGCCAGCGGAACAGAAAACAGCCGGGGACAGCAGGAATCTGGAGCGAGGCAATGTGGCATCGGCATCCTTTGAGCTCTGACATCCTCAGTGGTGACAGTTTGAGTGCCAAAAAGCCGCCAGGTGGAGGAGCTCAGGTTCATGGGACCTTTGAGCTGTGCAGGCCTAGGGGCCATTCTGGCCAACCTGCTCATCTTCAGGAGGGGAACGGGGCTCAGAGAGGGGATGAGATTTGCAGAAGGTCATCCAGCAAACGTGGGAGCTCACTCCAGCCTTACTGGGACTTTTTTGCACCAGGAAGAGCAACTTCCAGGAGCACCAAGAGCTGGACCATCGTCGCTGTCACCTCCCCTTGCAGTCCCTTGCTGATCCCTCCATCCAACAACTCCAGACCAGGTCTTTTACCAGCCTCCCTGGGCACACCCCCATTCACACTGCTGGTGCTGAGGTTTCCCAGATGGATTTTATTTATTTTTAAGTCAACACAGAACAGCTCCGTTGCATCCCTCCTGGCTGTGACTGTCTTCTGCCTGAATGCCAGACTTGCCCCCAACCCAGACAGCCACGGAAGGGTGGGGATTGGGCACATGCACTCCGCGGCCTATCGGAGTTTGGGGTGAGGCTCGTGGTAGGCGTCCCCAGTGGACTCCGTGGGGGTGGGCTTGAAGCCCACCCTGATCCAGGCACTTCGTGTGTCCTGCCTGGCACAAAGGTTGCAGGATCTCTAGGGAATGCCCAGCTCCTGTGAGTTAGCTGCCTGGCTTGGCCTTCTGCCCTAGGCCTGGGGCACACAGGTTGGGCTAGCAGCTGGCAGGAAGGGCAGCTAGGCTCAAGAGCTCATGCTGCCCCGAGTCTCCCCTGCAAGAAGTTGAAGAAGGGAGCACCTGGGAAGATCCCCTTTTCCTTCTCTCAGCCTTTCCAAGTCTTGCTTCTCTCTCCCCTGGCCAGCTCAGGGCCCCATCCTATGGAAAACCATGAAGTACAGCATGCAACACATGTGTGTCACATATTCTGACCTTTGCACTTAAAATGGGCATTGTACAAAATAAGAGATGAGCAATAAGAGTTATACTAATAATTTAAAATTTTTTACTTAGAACTCCAAATTAACTAGCAAATTAAAGACACCACAACTTGGGGCCGGCGCTGTGGTGTAGCAACGCTGCCGCCTGTAGTGCCGCATCCCATATGGGCACCAGTTCAAGACCCGCTGCCCAACTTCTGATCCAGCTCTCTGCTGTGGCCTGGGAAAGCAGTAGAAGATGGTCCAAGTCCTTGGGCTCCTGCCCCCGGGTGGGAGACCCGGAGGAAGCTCCTGGCTCCCTGGCTTCGGATCAGTGCAGCTCTGGCTGTTGCAGCCAATTGGGGAGTGAACCAGCAGATGGAAGACTCTCTCTCTCTCTCTCTCTCTCTCTCTCTCTCTCTCTCTCTTCTCTCTGTGTAAGTCTGACTTTCAAATAAATAAATAAAATCTTTAAAAAGACACCATGACCGATCTAAAGAGAGACTGGGGAAGAGAGAGAATGCAAGTTTCTTGGTTTATGAACAAGCGCCCCAAATTTCCATTTTTCAGTGGGGCCCACCAATTATGTGGCCAGGGCTGCCGCTTTAAGGTAACCTTTCTGGAATCAGTGAATGAACCAGTCCTCTTAGATCAAGTTGCCTCTCCTTGAATCCGAACGGGAAAGCACCCGCAGCACCCTTTCAGACGGGAAGGAGTAGATCCCAGTAGTGGGTAATTCAACTCGCTGCACTTCAAGTGCTGTCTTCCGGCTCGCTCCAGCTCAGCTTCCCAGAGAGAACTCATTAGAGGGTGGGATTAGAACCCATGTAGAACACGGTCACATTCAACCGAGACCCCTAATTAATTGCTCTTCCCTTCGTAACAGCGACAGCCTCCTTCCCTGGGGGACGGCAGTTTCGTGGTTCCTGAGGATGGTGCGATTACATTAACTGGATCACTTGGGCAGTGGGTGTCAGGAGCAGTGCTTGGAGCCTGTCTCAGAGATGGGGAGGCATCGCTCCAAAAGCCAAGGGGGTGGAGGTGGAGGAAACCATGAGAATGCCTGTTGCTAGTTCTCATTAATGTGTTGCTGTTCCTAACATCTCATTCAGGCATTCCTTTCAAGTTCCGTTCTCTCTGAGCTCCGCGCTGCCTCCTTCCTCATACCCTCACGTTTGTGTTTTTTTTTTTTTTTCTAATATCCACAGGGTTATTGTTTGTGAAAATCTGTTTATTTGCTGTATTCCACAGAGTAATTTATTTTCATTAGGTTTCTCAGAAACATGGTTCTACATATCGTTAGTACACGTAATACATTTTGATTGTTGTTTCCTGAATTAACATGTATTATTTGATAGATTAAATAAAATGCCTAATTCCAAAGTCTGCTCTCCCCATCTTTTGTGCTCGAATTATGTATCGTACATTCCTTTTTTAACTGAAGGGCAGTGATAAATCTTCAATTCAGTGCTCTGCTGCTGTTTTCGTACTGTCAGTATAGACATTGTCTCTTTTTAAATGATGAAACTTAGAAAGATCATAGTCAAGGTTGTTTTGAATACAGGGGTTGCTTCTGTCTTTGTCTTACTTTGCTGTTCTTTAATTGCCTGGAGAGAAGGCACCTCCAAGTGACTACAGGTCTGGTTTGAGCTCTGGTGCCCTCCCTGGTGAGCTTGGCTCATCTACTCATCTTCTCGCTCAGCCTTAGTTTCCTGAACTATAAAGAAAGTTCAGAGGCCGGCCCTGTGGCACAGCAGGTTAAAGCCCCAGCCTGAAACCCCGGCATCCCATAATGGGTGCTGGTTCAAGTCCCGCTGCTGCTCTTCCGATTGAGCTCTTTGCTATGTCCTGGGAAAGCAGTAGAGATGGACCAAGTCCTTGGACCCCTGCACCCATGTGGGAAACCCGGAAGAAGCTGCCATGAAAGTAACCCATGGAAAGTGCCACCAAGCATGTGACAAACTGTCCCAGCACACTCACCGTGATCCACTGCGTAGCTCTAAAACGTGATAAACAAGTATTGCTAGGGAGGGATAGTAAGTGTTAGGAGGGTTTTTTTTTATTATTATTATTGACCAGATTCATCAATTATAGGTTTAAAATACTTCAAAAATGCCTAACTGGAAGGAAGATACTTATTTCCTCAGCCATTAATTTTCTTCCCATTCTTTGTGGGTGGGTGTCTTCCAAGTAGTCAAGATGCCACTTGCAAAGCCTGCATCCCGAATAGCAGTGCCTAGCTGCAGTCCCAGGTTCCCACTTCCTGCTAATGCTCACCCCGGGAGGCGGCAGTGATGACTTCAGTAGCTGGGTCTCTGGCAGCCAGATTCTGGGCTCCCAGCTTTGTCCTGCCCATCCTCTGCTGTCGCAGAATCTGTGGAGTGAATCCGTGGATGGGAGACCCCTCTCTGTCTCTCAAATAAATAAATCTATTTTGAAATGGTGCCCAGTGTCCTCAGCTCACTTCCAGATTGAAAGTACAGAAGAAGCAGTAACTTCCCAGGGACAACAGTGGACTTTGAGTCCAGTTTTCTCCCTCACCTGGTCCAAGCTGCCATCACCTTTTTTTTTTTTTTTAAAGATTGATTTATTTATTTGAAAGGCAGAATTAGAGACAGACAGACAGATCTTCCATCTGCTGGTTCACTCCCCAGATGGATCAGCTGTGGCCCAAAGCTAGGAGCCAGGAGCTTCTTTTGGGTCTCTCACATGGGTGCAGGGGCCCACGGACTTGGGCCATCTTCTGCTACTTTGCTAGGCACATCAGCAGGGAGCTGGATTGGAAATGGAGCATCTGGGACTGGAACCAGTGCTCATATGGGATGCCGGCACTGGCACTACAGGTGGCAGCTTTACCTACTATGCCACAGTGCCAGTCCCTGCCATCTCTTTCACCTGGGCCGGTGCCAGAGCCTTCCAGTTGACATCTGCACTTCTGCACAGTAAGTTGTCCACTGTCACAGTAGCCAGGGTGATGGTTTGGAAATCAAATCATAGAACCTCTAGTCTGAAACCCTTTGACTTGACTTAGGCCTTCTAATCAGAAATTCCTTCCTGTGGCCAGCCCTAGGTGAGTGGACGTTGACCCTTGCCAATGCTCTCTCTCGCAGGCCCCTCTGCCTCCTGCTCTGGCTCTCCCACCTCCTCTCATTGTCCAACACGCCAGGCTCCTGCCCGCTCAGAGCCTTCTCCCACATCATTCCCTTTGGAAAGTTCCCACTCGCTCTCTTCTCCCGGCTAACCCTTGCCTGTCCTCCTGGTCCCGGACTGAATGACACCTTTGCCAAACCCTTCCCCAGTCTCAAGGAAGTCCACCTGATCCTACTGAGCCTACCTTTTCCTTATCACAATACATACTCAAGAATTTATTTCTGGGTTTATTTTTTTTTCAAGCCGACACACCCAAGGAGGCTGCTTTATTTCTCCATGTTGGTGCCAGAATCAAGCATGGCACACCGGGAGTCCTCGGTAGAGGACCATCCAATAAAAAAATGCATGACAACTCCTATCACTTCAGGCAACCTGCTCAGCCAAAATTTCACCACCAGGAACTTCCCCTTAAGATGGGCTTTTGTTCCCATCCAAAGGCCTGGACGCTGCGGACTGTGGAAGACACACAAATCCCCCTCCCTACAAGAGGTAGGGCGGGACGAAGCGCCAAGGCAGGGGCCACACCTGCCCTGAGGCTGTGGCACAGCAGGTGCCTCTCACATGTCTGTGGCCGGACTGCTGCCAAGGATGGGACCGTTTGCTCCAGGAGCCTCCTTTTCGCCGTCTAATTTGGTCACTAAGATTCTCCCCCGTATTAAGAAGGAGCTGAGCAGCTTCACAAGACGCCTCGTTTGAATGCACAGCACAATGGATTTGTACCCAGCGAGCCTCCAGCGCCGATATTTCAAAACCTACAGTACACTAAACGTGAAACTTTTGTTCAAATTTCAAGGATTTTGATAGCCCAAGTGAATAGACACTGCCTATTGATTTTTCCCTTACAATGACTCTTGGATAACCTATTTTCTCATTTATTTTTAAAGACAGCTCATGAGATTTCATAGCAATTCTGCCCAACCTCCTAATATCAAAATCCCTCCTTGACCCTGAAAATTGTAATTCTGCTATAGATCACAGCTGCTGAATATTACCTTTTACTAAGCTGGTTAAATAAAATATGTCCAAATCACTAGATCCCACAAGCCGTGGCCTGCAAGTGTAATGATGCAGGGGCTGTGGTTTCCCACTGCTGCGCGCTCAACAGCCCGGCGCGCTCGCCGGCCGACACCAAAGTGTGGGAATCGAGAATATCGGCTTGGGTCTGGAATTGAAGGAGGAGGAGAGAAAAGGGAGAGCCCGGCTGGTCTTCAGTGATTTTCTTGTAAAACTTTTACAAGGGAGACTTAGGCTGTTTGATGTGTCCCGGACAATCTGATGCCTGCGGAGGCCGTGGCAGAGTGGCTGGGGTTTTCTCCCTGGTGGAGGAGGGGGCGTATTTGATGTAGGGCAAGTTCAAGACCCCAAAGCCTTGTGCACCGGTAGGTCAGATTACACCCAGGATGCGAGGGGAAACGCAACCCGGAAGACGTGTAAGGGACCTCCTGCCCTGCAAGTCTCATTTGGCCACTGATGGGCTGGGCTGGGCTCTTCTGATGCTAATTTGAGTGGACGGGTCCGGGTAGAATTTGGACCAAGGGGGCCCCCACCCTGTGGAGCCTCTGTGCACCACTGCCCCCACCAGTCCTTCATTCACATGAGGCAAAGCCCCCCCCCCCCCCGCCCACTGAGCTGCCCAGAGGCTCACAGAGGTCAGACTGACCTTCTGGGTCTCGGAAGAGTTGAAGGATGGCACAGACCCCAGGTGGTTCCGAGAGAGATTTGAATATTTTAAAGCCAGCGCTTAGATCCAGAGCCATAACCTCTGGGTTTTAGATCGTCCTCCTTAACTCTGCGGCCTCCACACTCAAAATGGTAATGTGTCCGTGAGAGTCTCGCCCACAGGAGGAGGCTGGACAGAACCTGAGATGCTTCTGACTCAGCGGTGGCCATGGGAGCCCATTTGGAATGCAGAAGGCAAAAGTGTTCCCTGGGCCTGTGGGGTTTGCAGCTCTGCTCCCCCTGACAATGCTAGACTCACTCCTCCGCCCACACAGGGCGGGCAGCAGGGCTTCGGCACTGATGGTTCCCATTGGTCAGGGCTGGAAGTCGGCTGACATCAGTACCAGGAGAGTCTGAGTGAGCAAGGAGTTGTCCATGGAAAGGAAAGTCCTGGGGTCAGCGCTGCGGCGTAGCAGGTAAAGCCGCCACCTGCGATGCCGACATCGCATATGGGCAGTTCGAGTCCTGGATGACCCACTTCCAATCCAACTCCCTGCTAATGCACCTGGGAAAACAGCAGAGAATGGCTCCAGTGCTTGGGCCCCTGCACCCACGTGGGAGACCCAGATGAAGCCTGGCTTCAGCCTGGCCCAGCCCTGGCCATTATGGCCGAGAGAATGAAAAGATTGCTCTGTCTCTGCCACTCTCTCTGTAACACAGACTCTCAAATAAATACATAAATCTTGAAAGATGAAGAAAGAAAAGGAGAAGAATGAGCAGCAGAGTCACAACCCCCCCTCCAGGGTCTGCCAGTAGTAGGTCAGAGTTGACCTGTCTCTGTCCTTTAAGCGCATCTCCTACTAGGAGTGACCAGCATGTAGCAGGTCAAATCCCTCCACCCCTGCACAGGTTCCTGACAGACGTGGCTCAGCGGGCCTCACTCTCTGCCGTCCTCTGAAGCTTTTTCAACCCAGCACGCCCTTCAGCCTGTCCTCCCCAGGGAGAGTTGATGTGGGGGAGGCAACCTGCTCATCACTCAGCCTCCTGCACGCTCCATCCCGCATCACCGGCATCCACGGCCAGTCCTCGGGTCTCCTTTGCGCCTTCCCTGAAGGGTTTTGTCCACCACTGTGCTCCTTGCATCTCACTGGCCACTGCAGAGCTGGTAAAGGAATGACCGGGAGGCTGGATGACCTTGGACAAGTCACTTTCCCTTTTCTGTGGCTGTCTACCTATCTGTAAATGAATGATGAAGACTGATTGCTGAGCGAACCTCAGCCCCTCAGAGTGGTGATGCAGATTCCTCTGCAAATTTCCCCCCTCTTGGAGCCGTTTCGGGTGGCGCTTGGTCGTTACGTTCTCCACCCACATGAGCCCCTGGAGGGCAGGCATCGCCCCTGAAGCTGACCTGTGTTTCTCCTGGAGCATCAGAGTGCTAGGAGCAGAGTATTCGGTACCCAGTGATGCTGATGCCATGGTCAAAGCCTGTGCTTTTTTTTTTTTTTTTTAAGATTTATTTTATTTATTTGAAAGAGTTAGAGAGGTAGAGTCAGAGAGAGAGAGAGGTCTTCCATCTGCTGGTTCACTCCCCAAATGGCCACAACAGCCAAAGCTGAGCCGATCTGAAGCCAAGAACCAGGAGCTTCTTCTGGGTCTCCCACGTGGGTGTAGGGGCCCAAGCACTTGGGCCATCTTCTACTGCTTTCCCAGGCCATAGCAGGGAGCTGGATCAGAAGTAGAGCAGCCAGGACTTGAACCAGCGCCCATATGGGTTGCCAGCGCTACAGGCTGGGGCTTTAATCTGCTATGCCACAGCACTGGCCCCTCCCTGCTTGTGATGTTGACCTTCAGTTCCCAGGGAAGGAGTGAACAGAGAAAACTGCAGCAACTCCAAGTTAAGCGTTGTTCCCCAGGGACCAGCTCCATCGTCTACCCGTCCTGGGGGCTTTTGAGGCACTAGGGAGGGCACTCAGGACCAGGACAGTGAACTGCAGGAGTCCAAGGTTCCTTGCAGACCAAGGCTCAGGTGCATGAGCCAGACGCCACCCCACGTGACAGCTAGCTTAGGAGCTGCACAGTGGGAAGTGCTCAGCAAGAGGAAGCACTTATCACAGTGCTCCCAGAGACGGCCGCCCTGGGACTGGCCATACCCTCGGGGCCTCTGGTCTTTCATCAGACCCACGGGGATGTGTGCTCCGTGCCAGCCACTGGCCCGGCCTGACAGAGCTGGGGGAGCAGTTCTTGGCATGAGAGAGGGGACGGGAACACCAAGAACAACAACTAGAGGAAGCCCAGGAGGTCCAGGTTCTGACTGTCAGATGGGAGATTTCCCGAAAGGACACAGACACACCATCCCAGCTCTTGCCCAACTTGGGTTCGGCCGCAGGCAAGGAGGCCTCTCTCTTGGGGCAGAGGTGGGACCGCTGACGTGTGCCAGCCCCCTCCCCAGCGGACAATGCCATCTGCCGCTGGGAGAGTGCGCGCCACCCAGCGGTCTGCTGCAGCTCTGGTTACCACCTCCCCATTCTCCTCCATCGCGCTCTCTCTTGATCTTCGCCTCTCTGCTGACAACAAGATATGGCTGGCATTCAGCTGGGGATTTAAAACCAGGAGAGTTTCTCCCGCCCCTTCAGGCTGGAAGCTCACCCCCCGGCTCTCAGGGGCCTCCCAAAGTTAGGCGTTTACCAAGTGCCAGGAGACCGGCTCCTGAAACCGGAAGAGGCCTGCATTGTTGGACCAAAATAGCAGATGTGCAACACGAGTCTCCGCAGGGGCCCTCAGCAGGCTGGCAGCTTCCGGTGGGTGCCCAGCACTGCCGGCCCGTGGACACAAACTAGAGTGGCCCTCGCTGCCACTTGCGAGAGCCCTTCTAAGTCCATGACCATCTGTCCCTTTGCTGCATGAGTTCATCCAACTGGAAATGGACTCGGGCTGTCCCTTGCACAAAACCTGCACGCCTGGGTCAAATAAACCAAGCTTTTGTGCGTGGCCCATCCGCTTCCCGACTGCCATGCACCTTCTCATCTGGGGCTTGCCGTCCCTGCCTCTCTCAGGACAAAAAGAGACCTCCCACACCCCGGAGGACCCCTTTTGCATGGATGGCAGCCACACTTGCAGCCACGCGGCCAGAACGCACGCTTCCAGAATGTCGCTTCTCTACCCGGTGGTGCCCAATTGATTACTTGTCAGCTTCCAAAACGTTTTCATCTCTGGAAGAAACAATGCATGAAGCAGCAGTCCTGAGAGCGGAATTAAGAGCTTGTTAGACGACGGGCCTGGGGTCGGGGTAGGTGGCCTAGCTGGGGGGCCTTGGCGGAGGCATGCTGGGATTTTTTTTAAGCCGGCCCACTCCCCTGCAGCTCCCACTTAATGAAGCTGTTGTACAAACCCCTCGGAGAGTCCACAAGCTCCAAAGAAGTACCAAGTGTCCCATTACTGTAAACGGCCTTTTATTTTTAAACTAATGCTATATTTGGAAAGCAGTAATCCTGGGGAAATGATACTGAGACTAACGGGGAACATATTACCTTTCATGTGTTTTTTCAAGTTTAAGGTTTCTTTGTTATTATCTGAGTAGCAAGGCTCTGCACACACTCTTGGGCAGAAAATCAAAATAAGCCTTAAAGCAATAATATTTTAATAAGCATCAAATGTCTTCAATGAGATAAAAGTATTATATGGTGTTTTGATATTGGGCTTTAGTTAAAACCTCATTAAAAAAAAGAGAATTTCTCAGATGTATTGGGGTGGGGGGGCAGTGATGTAGTTTTAAATTCAGGTGGAGGAAAAGTTCCAGTTTGGGTCAATTATGCTAATTAAATGCCACAAATGACTGAAATCGCCAGCAAACGGACGTTATTATGTGTTGCTTTCACTGTTTCCCATTGATCGCAAGCAGCAGCTAACGACGCGGGAGCCTCCGACAAGGCTCCGCTCCGTGCCGGTCTGAACACGCATCGGAGGCCCTGACCCCCATCACAGCCCTGGGCGGGCAGAACTCAGCCGGGTCCAGCCCGCGTCCAGCCCCGGCGCCTGGTCGGGGGAGGCCCCTCACAGCCCGGCTGCTGGCCGCTCCCTGCACCTCACATGAGTTCTCTCAGGGATGGCCGGGTCCTGTTCCCGGCCCCAGGTGAGGGGCGCGGGGTTAGGACCTGTCCCGAGGCCAGCGACGCAGGGAGACACACACACTCTCTGAGCTGAAGGCGAGAGCCGGGAGGAGCCTCCATGCGGCTAAAGAAAATGAGGAAACTGAGGCTCAGAGGCAGGAAATGAGTTGCCCAAGGGCTCTCAGGGCTTACTTGCAGGGCCAAGAATAGACCGGCAGCTTCCTGCGTCCCCGTGCCCTGCCGCACGGCGTTCTGAGAAGGAACCGCAGCCTCGCGCGCCTCCACCCCGGGTCGGGTCGTGGCTGCACGTCCAGTCTGGGCTGTGTGACATCAGCACAAAAAAGGTGACTGTGGACCCGGGCCACGGGGCCTGTGACTCGAATCTGTCTCCTCCGCCTCCGGCTGACCTGAAATGGGAGTCGAGTTTCAGCTGCGTTTGACTCCGGGCAGACAGGGTATCAAGGGCAAGGGGGAGGGAGGCAGGACTCCCTGGACGCCAGAGTTAAAGTAGCAACCGCACCCCAGGCTGCTGCCCACCCACCCCCACCCCCACCCCCACCCCCACCCCCAGTGAACACAAGATCTGGGGAGTGGAAGGAGTCCTAGGCCCCGGGCAGCACATAGACAAGCCACGCCTTCCTTGCGCATCTCACAGAGGTGGGTCCTAAAGGCTGCGACCCTCAGTGCTCCTCCACCTGCCTGATTCCCGGTGCCACTGGGTGGGACACCCCAGCCTCCACATCTAAATCAGAAATCCCAGGTTCTGCTCCTGGCTCTACCCCAGCCATGTGGCCCCAAGCAGGCTACTGTTCCATCTGGGCCTCAGTTTGTTGACCTACAAAATGGGAGTGCTTATCCCAGGCTAATCCAGGGGGGTAGCTGGGTCTTGGAAGCATAAGGCCAGCAGCTCTGGCTCAGCCACGTCCCTAGAGACAGAGACAATTTGGAGGCACTGACCGTGATGAAGTCATGGTGAGGGGGTTTGTGCAGGGGCTCTGAGGGCTTGAGTTTTTGCCTTTGAGCCAGTAGGGTCTGCTCGGCCACCTGAATTTGATTTGGCTCAAGGTGATCATGAAATGAAACCACCTGAGGGTGGCAGTAGAGGCGGGCGTGGAGGAAGCAGCCCGGGAGAAGGGTGCCAGGCTCGGCCAGGGGTCTGCCCCGCATCGTCCCATTCAACCTCTACAAGGCCCTCCTAGGAGGCAGGAGCTCTCATGGCCTCCATTTTCAGGCAGGTGAATGAAGGCCAGGACACAGAAGTCGTTAAGGAACTGAGCCCACACCACTGGCCTCACGGAGGCTAAGGCCCAGGCACAGCAATGAGCAGCCGGGCCGTGGCACTGCGGAGCTGCACTCCTGGGGACCAGCCCGGCGCTGCTGCAGACAGACTCCCAGAGGGGCTGGGGTAAAGCCCTCGAGGTCAGACGCCCTCCCTGCCTTCCCAGTCTGCTCTCAGGACAGCCCAGGTGTGGCCACGAGGTACCAGGGAGACCCTGGCACCAGCTGTGGGTCCTCCCAGAGTGAGGGCCGGAGCACACCCCAGGCAGCAGCCAGGGAGTCGCAGGAAGAAGCTCCAGGACCCGCTCGCTGCTGAGGGGCGCACTGTTGTCACTGAAAACTCAAAAGTGCTTCTAAGCAATACAAAGTGACGCCACACGTGTCATACACATGATGATGTATGTCCCGGCCTGCCCGGGGCAGCTGCCTGAGCTGAGTCCTGACGGAGGCCAGGGAGCCAGGAAAGGAGTTGCAGGTGGAAGGGAAGGCGGGGCAAAGGCCCAGGGGCGGGGAGAAGTGAGGTCAGGGAGGCAGCCGGGCAAGGGTGCTGGCACCACATGGCTAGGTGTGGAAGGACCACCAGCTGGGGCGTGAGATGGGTTAAGGAGGGCAAAGACACAGGAGACTCTTGGGGATGACCCCAGAGGCTCCCCCTGCCCCAGGGACAGTGCCCAGGAGTCTCTTCTACAGCTAGGGTCTCTCCGTGCTGCAGGGGGCACTGTGTGGCTCACAGGGAGCACAACCTTATCCTCGTGGCGGAGGGATGGGGGAGGGGAGGCTGCCAGCTTGGCAAGGGGCCAGGCCGGCCGTGGGGACTGCCGGGGGGTCTGTCGGCTTCTCTGGGCCACAGTTTTGTCTGCAAGATGGGCTGCCATGTGCACTGAACGTAGATGGACAGTGGCCAGACCATATATCACAACAGAACTTTGACCCCAACCTGCAGCAGCCGCTTATCTACAATAAACAACCCAGGAAGGCCGCCTGCTGGAAGTCGGGCCTTAGGAAGCCAGGTTTGCTCTCTCGAGTGACAATCCAGGAAGCTAAACAATACCTTCTGTGACAATCCGGCCCCAAATAGCAAGGGCTTGATTAATAACTGACAACTTTCCTAATTTTTGTCACTACTTCCGACTTGGGACCAACCAGAGAAAGTCGCATACGCACCCCCCAACCAGTCCCGTAGAGGAGGACGCCTGCTTCCGAGAGGTCCACCTACCACCCGACTCTCCAGGCCAAGAGCCTCCAAGCAAGGGACACTTGACGCTTCCCTTTGCTCCACGCTGAAGCTTTGCCACTCCTCCATCTGCAGGAGTCTCTGCCAAAACACAGTTGATGGTGACTGATTCCTGGGGCCATAGCAAGCTCAGAGGAGGTAGGCTTTGCTTGTTCTCATTGGCTTGTCTCCACTGAGTTTCCAGGGGCCAGCGAATGACAAGCTCCCATGCCTTCCTAGAACTTCCTGGGTACATAGTAAGGAGATTTAGCTAAGAGGCCCCTGCGCCAGTGCCCACCGCCTGCTTACCCTGCAGCAGGCAGGCAGGCAGAGGTCCCCTAAGAATCAGCGGATTCCTGGGACATCTGGACCGTTTGGGGAAAGTGAGCCTGAGATCACCTTCTATTTCCTGGTGTAGAGCCTGAGGAGCGGGGTATACTTTGGGAAGGAGCCCAGTGGAGTGAAAGGAACGGGTTTTGCCTGACTTCAAATCCCAATTCTATACCGGCTGCATGGCCTTGGGCAGCAGTTGTCTTGTTAAGTGGAGGGGATCAAATGGGCCAATTTGGGTTAGATGCCGGCATCTAGCAGATGTGCCCTCAACACAAACTGGCAGCCAAACAGTGGTGGTGACAATGGGGGTGTGCGGCCGTGGCCAGGACTGCACAGAGTTGCCACAGTTTCGGAAAACTGCTGGGAAGGTGGGTGCAGGCAGGGCCCCCTGGAACTGACAGCCCCCAGAGGCCCCTCAGTGGGGCCCGGGCCACCTCAAGGGTGAACAGAACGTAGTGTAGGGTTAACCTTCTGAGTTATATAGTTACCTGAAAATAGATCTTTGTGAAAAATAAGAATGAGAATGGGAGAGGGAGGAGGAAGAAGGCTGGGAGTGCAGGCAGGAGAGAGGTAGGATTGAAAGAATCACTATGTTCATAAATTTGTTTATATGAAATGCATTAAGTTTGTATTCCTTAACTAATTTTTTTAAAGGGCAAGCAGAGACAAATGAGGCTCATGGAACCCATGGCTGGAACCCTTTCCCCAGCCAGGTCCCCACGCCAATGGAAACAAGAGTCATTTCCCCAAGGGCTGATAGGGCGGTGACATTCCCTCACGAGGTATGGGTCACAAAAATGTGGTCACGGAAGACGGCTAGATTCGAACACACTGGAAAACAGCCCAAGTACTGTTCTGTGCACATGGAGGAGAAGTGAAGCAAATACTTAGTCTTTGCCTCTCTTTTTTTGTTTAAGATTTATTTATTTATTTGAAAGAGTTATAGAGAGAGCGAAGGAGAGAGAGAAGGAGAGGCAGAGAGAGAGAGAGAGAGGTCTTTCATCTGCTGGTTCACTCCCCAGATGGCTGCAACGGCCAGAGCTGAGCCAATCCGAAGTCAGGAGCCAGGAGCTTCTTCCAGGTCTCCCACGCGGGTGCACAGGCCCAAAGACTTGGGCCATTTTCCACTGTTTTCCCAGACCACAGCAGAGAGCTGGATCAGAAGTGGAGCAGCCAGGACTCGAGCCGGCACCCATATGGGATGCCGGCACTGCAGGTGGCAGGTTTACCTGCTACACCACAGTGCCCACCCCAGTCTTTGCTTTTTAATAGGAAATTAAGCCCTAAGTCCAGAGGAACCCCACATGGGCTTTCGAGTATTGGGTCAGAGGCAATGACATCCTGTGAAAAGGAGGAGGAGCCTCTGAGGCCACATCACCAAGATGGCACCTGCACTGGGTAATGGCCATGTTGGCTGCCCAGCACCAGAGTCCACTAGAGGGCCTTCTGGCTGCCAGGGATCCAAGAAAGGGGGCATTTGGCCTCTCTGAACGCCCTGGACAATGACTCTTGAGCTGGGCGTCCCAGAATAGGAAGGCAGTGAAGAATCCATGCCAGTGTCGGGGCAGCAGCAGCAGAAGAGGGCGCCGTTCCAGCGGTGGGAGCAGTGGCAGCTCGGGTGCCGGGGGCTTGGCCACATCCGAGGGGGCATCCGCCACCGCGGGTACAGTCGCCAAGCAAAGTTCTCCTGCCTTCCCGGCAGTTCCGCGGCCCCCAACATTCTTCAAACAAACTGCTTTTCTGCTAATCAGGAATCTGGTCTCCTGGCACCCACAAACCCGAGGCCCAAGGAGGCAAGGGGAGAATTTCAACAAGAGGAGGATACGGTTGATGATAATTCCATGACATTTTCCACCAAGTGGACACTGACACAGCGATTTCTCTGGGATGAGCTGCCTGATCCCATATGGAAAAGTGATAGGGTTTCTATAGTAGGGCTGGGATTAGGGCCATGTGGTTTTCATATTCCCATGCTGTCTGAGACCTGCGCCCTACCCAGCTGCCCATCCCCTGGGCAGGCTGTGGGGCTCACATCCCACGCCTCTGCTCTCCGTGGCCTCCCGTTAGGGCCAGGTGTTTACCACCTCACATCAAAGTAGCCAGCCTGCAACCGGATACATTTCAGCTTGGCTGTGCCTTACTTGTAAGTGCACACGAATCCCCTTATCTGACACTCGGGGGGCCAAGGATGAGGGCTGGTTCAGATCAGCAGGCCTGGCTCCCAGCCCGAGTTCTGGGACTCACTGAAATACGAGTCTTCCCGGGGCCTCAGTTTTCCCCATCAATCATATGAAAAGAATCAGCGAGTTTCTGTACAAGAGTCCTCCTGGCTCCCAGTTCCATGACGCCATTCTTCTGATTCCTTGAAAGTCTCCTTCCTACGGCTTCCTTTTCTGCAGTCGTCGACGCCGATGGTGGTGGATCACAGAAGTAACAGGGCAAACAGGAAGAGCAAACCCAACAAGAATCCACCTTGCATGCCAGGCAAGGTGGGGAGTATCTGTCTTGCAGCCAGGTTCCAGTCCCTGCCTTCAGGGCGCTGATGTTTCTATAGATGGCAGGGGGTGCTGGCCACAGAAACAGAAAACCTCCCGCACTGTCCCAAGTAGGCAGCCCTCTAATACAGGGAACTGGACACGTGCACGACTGCTGGAGGCCTTGGGGAACAAAATTCATGCCAGCAACTGCCAGGGGCGGAGACTTACCGGAGCTCCTCCGGAAGCTGCAAACGACCCTACAATTTCAGCGGCTGTGGCAGTCTCCAACTTTGGCAGCCAGAAGTACCAGAGCATAGTATCCTCCAGGGCTCGAGTTTTGCCCACGTGCCCAGCTGCAGCTGCTGCCAGAGAATGACTCCAGCTTTCCTCTTCCACCTCCCAGCAGTGCCTCTCACTGGCAAACTCCAACCTGGAGCTGTCCAAGGAAAGGCATTCTGGGAAATGCAGTTCCAGGCTTCTCCTCTGAGGCTCTAGAAATGCATGGCCACGGTGCCAAGTGACCACAGTCAATCAGCAGAGTCAGGAACCAGGAAGAGCAGAGATTTCTTCTTAAGGATCAGCTCTTGGTTCATTGCCATTGGCTGCTTGCAGAACTGTGTTGACAATGCACTTGAAGCCATCCCAAGGCTCAGCAGGGAGAAGTGCTACAATTGATTAGCAATGCTTGTCCTGGGTGAGCAATGAGAGTGGGGAAGTGTGCAACAAATTGGCACGCATGCTCTCACTGATGACTGGAAGGCTTTCTAAAGGGGCTGCTCTTTGCATTGGTTCCTTTCGCCCCTGAAGGAGGACCCCAGGGAGCCAGTGTTATGAGGCGGTGGGTTACTTACCTGTAAGGGCACATGCATCCCCATACCAGAGTGCTAGTTCTAGTCCTGGCTGCTCTGCTCCCCATCCAGCTGCCCACTAATGCACCTGGGAAAGCAGCCTTTTAAATAAACAAATGGATCGTTTTTAAAGGACCAACAAGACTGGAACAGCCAATGACAGCAGGGATGGCACACGCAGGAATCATTGGATCTCCAGCCTCCTGGAACCAGGCCCTTCACCATCCGCACAGTCACATCCCTCAAGGCCATCTCATGGTCAGCTCTCTCACAACCACCCCATCACCCCGCCCCTGCCCTCACTTCACTTGTGATTTTCTGGGCCCATCTCTGCTAGTCGTGTCACAGGATGCAGAAGAAACTTCCCACCCTGCTCCCATGGATTTCTTCCCGTCTCTGGATCTCAGCTTTGTAGGAGCTGGGTTAGACAGGTGGTTTGTAGACTGCACTGTGGAGCCCAGGGACGTTTTGGAGGGGGGAGGTTAGAAGAGCATCAAGGCACAGGGTTCTGGGAGACACCCATTTTAGCGATTTTACCTTTGCTTAAGATGTCACTTGAAAAAAAAAAGTGAGCACTCTATTGCTACAAATGTAAACGAAGGCTTGGGAACTTCTCCTCCACTTCCTTTTCTTCTTCCTTTCTCCTTCCTGCCTCTCACAGAAGTGAGTTGTCAAGTCTCCACCTTCACTTCCAAACTCAAGTTGAACTTGAGAACAAACTTGAAGCAGGTTCTTGTCTCTAGGAGACACTGTGAGGTCACCTGCTGTAAGAGAGTGGGAAAGTGAACCCAATATGCAATTTCCCCATTTCCCAAAAACCTGTGTTGTTCTTTTTTGTAATTGAAAAACACACTGAGCTGTAGAAAACCCAGAACCTGGCATGCTGAAGCCTTAGGGTGCCTGAACTCTCCCCTGCAGTACGATGCAGTGCAAAATTTTGAGAACTGGCGACTTTTTTGAGTTGTGGTGATATTTTGTTTTTCTGTTTTTAAATGTATTTATTTATTTATTTATTTATTTGAAAGGCAAACTGACAGAGAGAAAAATATCTTCCATACTCTAGTTTGCTCCCCAAATGACCACAATAAACAGATCTGGGTCAGCCTGAAACCCAGAGCCAGGAACTCCATCCTGGTCTCCTGCCTGAGTGTTTGGTCATCTTCCACTGTCTTCCCAAGTGCATTAGCAGGGAGCTGGATCGGAAGTGGGGCAGCCAGGACTGGAACCAGCACTCACATGGGATGCCCATAGGAAGCCGGTGGCGCCTCTAGGCCAGCTTCATGCTGGTCGTTTTTAATGACACTGCAATGACTCCGTGTTTTTTTTTGTTTTTTTTTTTTTTTTTTTTTTTTTTTTTTAAGGCAGGCGGAACTATTCAAAAAAAAGTTTTCTGCTCAAATTGAACTTTGGAGTTCCACCTTGGGGAATAAGAAGCCCGCCCTGTTCCTCTTCCTGCCGCAGCTTCACTTAGTTACTATTGCCACTACTTCTAGAAGTCTCTGAGTCAGCCGTAAAATATGTCCATTCAGGAGAATCACAAGTTCATTTTCATTATTCTCCGCCGGAAGGAGAGGGGCAGATCCGAAGGGAGCCCTCGAAGCGCTGTTTGCGGAGCAGAGGTCAGAGTCCACCATGCCCTCCCCGCTCTGCGCAGGCTCGGCGCCTGGCTCAGGAGGAAGTGCCTGGAGTCCCGCCCCGCTGTCTGCCTCTGCCCGGTCGGGGGTGGGTCAGCAAAGTGCATGCGCAGACTTCACCTGCTAATGGACAGAAGCCTGAGAGAGGCAGGGCCCTCTCCCCCTGGGCAGTCCAGGTGAACCTCGGCAGCTGGAGAGAGCAGAGGCTGTGGCCAGCGGATCCACCTGTGTCTCCTGTCCTGTGGTTCCCGACTTCCCCACCAAGAAGGAGAGCCTGCCTGAGCCTCCCTGTGCCCGGCTCTGCAGCTGGCACGCGCTTTCAGAAGGCTTGGGCGCCCATCTGCCTCGCGGCACAGTGACCCACATACCCGAGAGGGATCTCCCGAGAGCACCGGCGAGTGGGAAGCCCTAGGCTCTGGACCCTGCGAGCTGGGGGAGGTGCCCCGAATGTATTACACTGAAACAGCCCCCACATGAAGCAGTACACATCCAGAAAATCGAATTCGGAAGAGACCCCCGCTATTTGGTTCACGGAGTCTCCCCAGCTGACCCATCTTTCTGGGCGTTCTGGGCGGTATAGTCTACAAAAGTCCACACCTTATGATTTCATATTTGAAAAACAAAAGATACGGCTCTGTTTGCATAATATAAATATTCAGGAGAGCTGGAGTTTTGTGTTGATCAAAAGTAGTAAAAATTTTGCAGTGTTAAGTCCTACCCTTTGATCTGACAGGCTGAGCCCCCCCGATACAGGCAGGACTGTCCAAACTGTGACGGTGACACTGGTTTCTGGGGTGGCCTGCTCTCACTGGAGCAGACCAGGAGGAGGGGAGGATGTCAGATAACACAGTCCTGAAGACAACACAGGTTTCCTCGTGTCAAAGCAGCTTTGGGTACGTGGAAATAACGTGCATAATGACAGTGGGATTTGTTCTGAGTAGCCGCCCCGTATTGTGGCTGTGTCCTAGCAGTCCCCCTGAGTCTTCTTGGGTTCCCCCAGGTGGCTCACCATCTATCCTGATGGCCTCCTTGGCTTCTTCAAGGCTGGTACAGCCACCCTACTTTTACACTGCTGATCAGGGCAGAATAATGGTCTCTACAAAATGTCAACATCTGGATTCTCCAAAACAGTGGATGCTATTTTATATGGTAAGAGGGACCCCACAAGTGTGGTTACGTTAAGGGTCTCACAATGAGATGGTTCTGGACTATCTGAGGGAGCCCAGCATAGTCATAAGGGTCCTTGGAAAAGGGAGGCAGGAGGATCAGTGAGAGGTTGGAGCTATGCAAGGAAAGAACCATTAGCCAAGGAATGTGGGCAGTCTGTAGATGCTAAAAAACCTGAGGAGCACTCTCCTGAGGCCTGCAGAAAGAGTGCAGCCCTGCCAACACATTAACCAACTTCTCTCCAGAACTGTAGGGTAACAAGCCTGTGTCTAAGCCACTCTGTGTGTGGCAGTTTGTTACAGCAGCAGCAGGTAACCAACAGCCCTCCTAGCCCCAGGATCCACAGAACTGAGAGAAATGGTTGACAGCAACGTATCTCCTCCAGATCAGCTTTGCTGCTCCTGTCTGCTTGTGCCCTGCAGCCAAGGAGTCTCCCCTGGCCTGGCAGACTTTTGGTTGTGGTATGGAATTCCTTGTCAGTAATACGCAGCTGCTATCTCCTTGATGCTCCAGAGAACCGACCTTTATCCTGTTTCCCTTTTGCCTGTCTCCCAAGAGGCCTCAGGCTCCTCAAGCAGATCAGCTTTCCCAGGATTTAATACGCCAGAGTCCTCCCTGAACACCAACTTTCCCATTCTCTTCTTTGTCTTCTCTTCCCTACACCTCCTCAAAAAGCAAAGTCAAAATGCAGGCAAGAATGGGAATCAAATGTTTCCTATCAGGAAGCAGGAGCAAGGAGATGTCAAGAGCCACTGGGTCACCTTTCCCTGTCCCTGCAGTCTCGGCAGGTCCTGGAGGCTGCATTTTGCAGGCAGCAACTACTTGTTGCCAAGAAAGAAGACCAGACCTCTTCTAGGTGTCCTCGGGGAATATGCATTCCTGATTCCCCTGAGACTCTCTCACCTGCAAACAGCCACTGTTCAGGAGACCAGAGATGCACACCTGTGTGTAATGACAGCTGTTCTCCCTTATGAACCCCAGGCTTTATGCAACCTTATTTATTCATTCCGCCATTAAACACTTCCCTAGAATCTCCCAGCTGAGGCACCAGACATTTGAGTAAAGAAGGCATCTTTGGGGACCGGCATTGTGGCGCAGTGGGTTAAGCCGCTGCCTGTGATGCCAGCATCCCACATCAGATTACCATTTCGAATCCTGTCTGTCCCACTTCCAATCCAGCCCCCTGCTAATGTGCCTGTGAAAGCAGCAGAAGATGGCTCATGCACTTGGGCCCCTGCCACCCATGTGGGAGACCTGGATGGAGTTCCAGGCTCCTGGTTTTGACCCGGTGCAGCCCTAGTTGTTAGGGCATCTGGGGAGTGAATCAGTAAATGAAAAATCCCTCTTTTTCTGTCTCTCCCTCTCCCTTGGTCATTCTGCCTTTTAAATAAATAAAATAAAAAAAGAAGCAGCTATATTGGACAAATAGACACGAAATAGAGCAGAAGAACCACAAACTGAGCCCAGTCCCAATTGCTAAGTCATGGGAAAAAATAAACTGGTGCTGTTGCACACAACTAAAGTTTGGGGAACTAAAGTTTTAACTCAACAATAGGTAATTAAAATACTCCCAAACAGAGCCCCAACAGGAGAATGGAAGGCTTGTCTCTCTTCAGCAGGCTCTTCCTGACTTCTCTCGGCTCAGCTCTGCCACTCCCTTTTCCGTCAGCTGCTTGTGATTCCGTAACTGGCAGCAACTCTGGGAGCACCAGCCCAACCAGTTCTCTGTGTTTCCAGGTGTAATTAATTAATTAGCCACTTTGAGCCCCAGACAAGGGGTGCCATTGATCTTCAGTCTCCTCCTTTGGTGAGGATTCTTTGGAGCTGGAAAGAAGTGGGCAAGGACTGGGGCAATCCCAGGATGCCCCAGGATGACTGGGACAATTCCAAACATCAAGCCCCACCTCCTGCAGTCAGTTAGTAGAGATGCTCCAATGACACAGTTGCCATGACAGCAGCACTACTTATCCAGAAAATGTGCAGGGCAAACAATTTTTTCACAGTGCTTATGCTCCAAGGAGCAGAAAGCATCAACATTACAAAGTGTGGGTGAGACCTTGGCGAGCAGAAAGAACCGATACTTCCATCATGAGATTTCTCCCACATGAAAGTGGCAGCTCTTTGAGGGAAGAAAACAAACTTAGTCATCTTGGGTGAAGAGTATGGAGGAAGCTAAAAATTTTGCCAGCTGATTCTGTAAATACTAATGGACACAGTGAACTCTCTTGGGGCAGGACTTTTGGGAACAGAATCACTTGAAGGGCATATGTAAATCAAGCAGGCATCCACTGCCCTGCAGGCAAAGGGAACAGCCACTGAGTGGCCCCTGAAAAGCCCCACCTCCTACCTCTGGGCCTGAGAGCTGGCAAGAAGTGGGCAAATTCACACAAGAACCAAGGAACCCCTTGGAAGGAGAAAGACCTATTCCAATGTCTTCCCTTTTGAAGACCACCATTTCTTGCATCTCTCAGATGTATCTGAATGGTCTCTAATAAATTAATGGTCAAAAAAAAAAAAAAAAGGCAGAAAAGGACACCCAGACCCTACAGAAGTCAACACGAAGGGAGAGGGAGTTTGGACAAATGACCCTCAGCAGGTCCTGGAGAGAGAGGAGTCCTCCAGGGAGACACCCAATGTGGGGGAAGTCTCACAAGAAGCAAGAAATGCAATCATCAGGAAGAAGAATCTCTGGAAGAACAGAGCACAGCAGTTACAGGAAATCACGTATTTTCTGTGGGTAAGGTCACCTTCAAAAAACTATTCAGTTATTCAGTTCCATAAACATTTGTTAAGGCTTGGTAGTCACAGCAGGAAAGGGAAATCAGAGAATCTCAAAGGAGACCAGACCAATAAACGATTACAATAGCATGTGATGAGGGCAGAAACAGAAGTATAGCCAGAGCCCAGAGACTGCTTTGGCGATGAAGGGAGGGACCGTCTCTGGGAGTGTTCAGGAAAACTCTCAGGAGATGACCCACAAGATGGACTTGGGTCGTAGTTCACCAGTCAGAGCAGAGAGTTGGGGCTCACGTTTCGTGGTTGGCAGCCCAAGGTTTGTGAGTGGCTCTACTTTGCTTAAAGACAGAGCCAAGGGCCAGCACCGCGGCTCACTAGGCTAATCCTCCGCCTTGCGGCGCCGGCACACCGGGTTCTAGTCCCGGTCGGGGCGCCGGATTCTGTCCTGGTTGCTCCTCTTCCAGGCCAGCTCTCTGCTGTGGCCAGGGAGTGCAGTGGAGGATGGCCCAGGTGCTTGGGCCCTGCACCCCATGGGAGACCAGGAGGAAGCACCTGGCTCCTGGCTTCCAGTCAGCGCAGCACCGGCCGTAGCGGCCACTGGGGGGTGAACCAATGGAAAAGGAAGACCTTTCTCTCTCTCTCTCTAACTCTGCCTGTCCAAAAAACAAAAAAAACAAAAAAAAACAAAAAAACAATTCACCGCATGCAATTCCCACCAGGCAGACATGTTGCCTGAATTGAGGGAAGTTTAGTACCATCCACTGGGGTCCTGGCGGGAATCAACCTTAAAAGTTACCAGTGCTGGTGAAATCGACCATCACTCAAGGCATACATGGTGTAGCAGGAGGGACGGAGCAAGGGAGTGCGAACAGAAAACAGCATAGCAGAGCTGCCCATCGACAACTCAGGAGGTGGCAGGGCTGGCTGCGGGCCCTCCACCTGCTGCAGAAGTTCCCATGCGTTGTCTTCCCACGTGGGCACCCGCCCCTCAGTGTGGCTCTCTCTGCCTGAGCCTTGAGGCAGGGGTGCCAGTCTCTGAGATCCCATTTGTGGAAAAGGCCCCTGTAGGGAGCGGGTGCTCCTGGTAACGCCTTTCCTTCCTCAACACAACGACCAGACTGCACCTGCAGCGCGCGGACCCACACAGGTTACAGATGGTGACTCCGTGTCTGGGGCTGAGCCCTTCTTCAGAAACCCACCTTTTGGCTACGGAGGGCCCTGTCTGGTTACCCAGGGAAGGGGGCTGCCCTGAGGGAGACATTACCCCCTTTGAAAAGCGCTGAGGTCGCTCCTGTCACTTTCAATTAACTTTAGCTAAGAGAGATTGACAGAAACAGGGATCTGGCGGACTGTATTTGACTGATACTCTGGCAGATAGTGCACGGGGCTGTGATCCACAACTTTTCCCATCTGCTGCTCCAGTCAGAGTCCTGAATGCACAATGGAGTCATTACCATATTTCGTTCGGATTTCCCTCCATCAGACCAGAGCCTGTGAATGGGAAATGTGCCCACAGAAAAGGGAAGTTCTAGCGTGAAGGGTGCTGGGGCGAGGGCCGCCCTTAGTTCTTCCCCACGAGAGAGGGAGGGAGGGGGGCTGCCCCGGAAGGCGTCCCGGCCCCCGGCCCCGGGAAGGTGCGCATCCGGAAACAAAGGAAGAAGGTGCAGAGAGGGACTGAGGATCGGGATTAAGATCACACAAACCTGCAGCCCTTGGAAGCGGGCTTAATCCATTTTATAAAGAGTTGGGAGGGTTTTTCTCTCTGTGAATATAATACCTGGCACATCTGATCAGCTTTTTTCCCAGAACATTTCAAAGCTCTCTGCAAATACAGCAGAGTCTCCTTAGATTAGAGCATGGCCTATTATTATGTGGCTTTGGAGACACCCCAGGTCAGCAGGTCACCTGGGGCTCTCTGAAATAAGACAATTCCCTACAACAAAAAGCCTGGTGTGATGTGGTTTGTCTAACTAGTGGTTTTCAAACTCTCTGAGTCATGGGACCCTTCAAAAAAAAAAAAAAAAAACAAAAAAAAACCTGAAGCTCAATTTCTAATACAGACCCATGCTGACGAAAGGAAAGATCAGAATGGGGGGTAAGTGAAGACGGGTCCACCTGACACCCCCATCCACTGAGCCCCCAGACCACGGTTTGAAGGCTACCACTGGGGTCAGATGTGTCCCCCCTCCCCCAACCAGAGGTGGATTTTCTGTGAAGTTAATGAACTTTAAGTTTCTGCAGTGTTCTTTATTCTCCCCTGGACCACTTCCAAGTCTTGCTACCTAAATTTATTTCTACCATTTTGTGTTATTTTTATCATGAGAGACCCCCTAAATGATATACAGTTCATGCAGGATCAGCTACATAACTTCTGTAGCCAAGTGCAAAATTAAATCCTGGGGTCCTTCGTTCAAAATCCACTAAGAATTCCAAGATGGTGGCAGCAAAGCATTAAAGCCAAACATGGGGCCTGTCTCAGCGCAAGGCCCTGGGGAACTGTGAGGCCGACCTTGGGCTCACGCCCTACAAACCCTGGATCTGCTCTTTCCCCTAACTTTCCATAGGATTGCTGATAGATTCACGTAAACCTCCACCTCCTCAAGAACTACCTTCCAAGTGAGTGAGTCAGACCCGTCCACCTGGCTACACCGTGAAAGGGAAGTGCCTGCCAGAGGCAGGGGCATGCCTCCTTTGCCCTCTGCCTTCCTTCAGAGAAGAACTTTGCGATGAATGACTGCATTTGCAAACAGAAAGTGCAGCGGACAAAATTACCCATCTGTGTATTCAGGAATTCAGACTGGAGCAGCGCCTGGGAGAAGGAGTGGCTCAGGCCTGAAAGCCCCGAGGATTTGACAAGACATCTAGATGCTCCTGGAAGGCCTGAACCGATGCCCTTCTTTCCTAGGTCCCCTGTGATACTAAGCCATGGTGATTATTGAACACAGATCGACAGAGTAAATACAGCCTCCATTTCTACCAGAGTCATGGTTCTCCAGCCATGTCATTCTCAGTAAAAATGACTCACCTTTGTCCACTTCTTCCTCTGTCCAGAAAGACCTTCCTGGCCCTGTCCTATCTGCTCCTGACTGCCTGTTGCAGTATTCTTTCCAGGTGGCCCTGCCTTGCAGATGCAATGGGCTGACTGGGGAGCGGGGTGCCACTTCTCGGGGAAGTGAGTTATGGCTGCAAAACCAAGTAGTGAGTGTACCAGGCAGGGCCCGCTCAGGAGCCAGAAGCTCTCCAAGTATTGAAACAGAGAGACTTGAATTCAGCAACTCATTTTGCTGAGGAGCCAAGCAGGGCACACGGAGTCGACCTAGAGATGAATGATGTTGGAAGCCCCAGCACCCCAGGCTGGAAGACGCAGAGTTCCCAGAGCGAGCTGGGCCCCTAGCAAAGCTGGAGCCACAGAGTCTGTGCAGAAGAACTGGAGCCGTGGAGGAAACAAGAGGCCGCCAGAGCCACTGTCCAAGGCAGAATGCGATGGAGAGACTCTCTGGACCCCTTGCTTCCTGGCACCAAGCCCTCTCCCTCCAGCGGGAAGCCCACCCAGGAAGGAGGCTGAGAGAGGCAGCCTCGGAGCAGGGCAGAGGCAGGGTGCAGCCAGGCCCGCACTGTGGAGCGCTGTGGAAGTGACCCACAGGGAGAGCGAGCCCGCTAAGCTTCACAACCTAGAGGGGCACTGTCTAGGAACATTCTTTACTTTCCACACTTGTTCCCACGATAATGGCCTTAGAAATGGTGTTTCTCACGTTCAGTAAAAGGGTAGTGGAACATCTCTCCGTCGGCTGTTGAATATCCCCCAGATTGATTTTCTTATGACTTAGGAGAAATGCTGTGTTTTCTGACTTGCAGATTCACTTCCTCTTAAGTGACAAGATGAAAATTATATAATCCATCAGTTTCACTTTCTGCCTTAGCTTCCAGGAAGCTCTAAGCTACATTTTATGCTTTCCAAATACAGGGTATTCATTATTTGCTATCTCATTCTACATTTCTTTTTTTTTTTAAGGAGTTATTTATGTGAAAGTCAGAGTTACACAGAGAGAGAAGGAGAGGCAGAGAGAAAGAGAGAGAGAGGTCTTCTATCTGCTGGTTCACTCCCCAATTGGCCGCAATGGTTGGAGCTGCGCCGAGCCAAAGCCAGGAGCCAGGAGCCAGAAACTTCTTCCAGGTCTCCCACGCAGGTGCAGGGGCCCAAGCACTTGAGCCATCTTCTACTGCTTTCCTAGGCCATAACAGAGAGCCAGATCAGAAGGGGAGCAGCCAGGACTCGAACCGGCACCCATATGGAATGTCAGCACTGCAAGCGGCGGCCTTACCCTCTATGCCACAGCATCGGTCGCTCTACATTTCTTTAAATCCACAACTTCTAGCTTTCATTGATGACACGTTTTCTAATAGCCGACAACTCCAATACCTTGGAGTATACCTGGGTTGCTGCTTCATGTACGATGTCCCAGTGGCTCCTACATCTTTTATTCTGGCCCTGTGTTACTTGCTCCTGTGTGTTCCCCTTCCCCCCACAAAACTTCCCAGTGATTTGTGATTTTCCCACGTTGAGAAAGCCACAGGCCCTTCCCACTTCTCCATGCCACTCTCTTGCTCTTAAATTGTCTCCGTATCTCTTTCACTTCCCCTTCCTCTGCCCTCTTCAGAGACTCCTCTCCAGAGGGGCACGAACCCTTCCCAGGCAGTGCCAGCATCACGGGGCCCATTAAAGAGGAAGCCACGGGCCTGGACAGAGAAGTAAGGCCTCCTGGAGGTGGAGGGCTGGTGTGTGGGCGTTAGTGACAGCGCTCATGGCTTGGATCACTGGTCTGGCTTGAATCTGGCTGTGGCACTGCACATCTATTGTGCTCACCAGTAGACTGGGGCAGCATCCCTCCTCTGATTTTGGCAATAGCACCCCAGTTCTTTTCTGGGAATGACCACACTCTCCCATTGCATTAAATCTGGAAAGCATTGCCTTTCAAAACGTGTGTCCTCCTTGTACAAGGTGTGATCAAGAGACCCAGGCCAACCCACGAAACTGTTTCTTCTAAGTGGATACATTTTGGGTCAAGAGACAAGTTCAAGTTCATACCTCCTGCTTAGAATTCCCAAATGAGCTTGTCTATGAGCTCCTACTACCTCCAAGCCCCAAACTAACCACACCCTGCTCTTGCAAGTCCTGCCTGCTCAGCTTCATCTTGCATCTTTAGCAATGGGCTTCTGTTGCTTGCAACCATCAAACTCCGACACAGGGTCCAACAGTGGGCAGCTTATGCTAACCCTTACAGGTTCTGCATCTGTACCAGGGTACTTCATAAAGTTCATGGACAACATGCCTTCTTTTTTAATACCATTTTCCCACGGAGGTACCAGGACACACTTCATGGGTTGAGAGGTAATGTGTTTGATTCATCACATGTGTCTCCCAAGTGGCGCATCCTTTCTCCCTGGCTCTGCTGCCCCAGGGGCCTGAAAAGTGACGCAGTGTGCCTGCATTCCACAAGTGGCTGGCGGCAGACACCAGTGGTCAAGTCTCCTGGGACGCTCTGTTCGTCTTCTGGGCCTCTGTGCTTTTCAGGGAATTCTCTGGCGTCTCACAGAAGTGTGAGTGGCAGGGTATCACTTCCACAGGAGAGAGCTCATCACGAGAGATGACAGCAGCAGGTTTCTCCCTCTGTGGCCCTTTGCCCGGGCCCTGGGCGCCGACACAGCAGAGCTGCTCTGCTTGGTGGAGGCCTTGCCACAAAATGGCAAGCAATTCTGATTTTAAAGGAGATGCAGAAGCAGACTTGGCCTTGACTTATTTCCCCGTGGTGTCTCTGTCGTGGTGAGCACGAGGGTCCTCAGATTCTCCACGGAGGCTCAGCCAGCAGCCTCAGCCCCAGGCCTGCCTTCCTCTCCACTTGATCAGCATGGAGCCGGAGCTGGGTGTGGCTGGGCATGCCCGCTGTGTTTCACCGGGCTAGCTTTCCAGGGAGCACTTTCCACTGAGACAGTGGGAGCCAGGCAGTGATGTTCCAAAGCCTGTGGTGGGCTCCATGCGGGCACCTGCTGGCCATTCCAAAGGGCTGGCGGGCCACAGAGTCTTCTCATCACAGGAACTCCCAGCAGTATGGCTGCCGTTCATTGTTTCCTGTTGAGTAGGAACTACGTCCATCCACCACATTTCACAAATGCAAAAGCAGGCTTAGAGCAATTAAGACACTTGACCGAGATCACACAGCTGTCAAGGGATGGAGGCGAGGACCCACCCAGGCCTGCCTGACTCCAGAGCTTACGCTCTGCACTACACATTAGAGGCACCTCTAGTGCTCCTAATAGGAAGCCACCACGACTCCCATTGACAGAGACGGCGGGCACTGCCACCCGCCCCCCGCCCCGGGCAATCATGGCGAGTCATAGAACTGATTTCCCGTGCTGCTGCTTGGCAGCTCAGGGCCTTTGGAGAGTCCCAGTTCTTCTCCCACGCTCAACTCCTTCCTCTGTAGGGTGGAGGACACTGTGCTTACTCTGCCCCAGGGGAAGGAGATGGTCTCCCTTGTCCTGCATGGAAGCCTCTCACAGGACACTACCAGCTCAGAGAAGGCAAGGGTATGGAGAGGGGAAACCCCAGCACAAAGGGAGAGCAGTTGGGAAGCCGTGAAAGGAGACTCACCGGCTGTGGCAGAGAAAGGCTCCAGGATCTAGGGCTCCCCTCCCACCTCCTGCTGCTTAAAGCTGGCCTGCCCCAGCTGTGAAACCAGCAGGCCAGCTCCCTCAGGCTTCCTGGAGGTGGTGGTGCAAAGCCAGGAAGGGACAGCAACCACAGGATTCTGTGAGTTCCCAGGGAGGCTCCCTGCTGCCAGCCTCCAAGGAGCTCTGCTAACTATGTCCCCAAGTCAGCTTGGACTTGAAGCTCGTCCTGCAGCCACTGGCAAGGAGTTGGAGAAGCCCGATGTGGGATGTGAAGCCCACGCCTACCACTCTTGTCACTCTCCACAGGCCCAGTGACCAAAACGTCTCCTCTGCCCTCTTCTGGCAAGCTCAGTGGCTTCCCCTCACCCAACCAACCCACCTCCTCATTTCAGAACAAAGGAACCTGGCTCCTTCCCGCCAGTCCAGAGAGGGTTCCTAATTGGCTTTCCATTAAAGAGAAAATAGACTACTGTTTCCACCTCATTATTTATGAGCCTTTCTGGAAGTACATTTCCATGCACGCTGGGGTTACTCACGCCCATTTCGCTTGGCCATATTTTATGATCTGTTTTATTTATTCAGGGCCTCTATTGGGTACTCACATCTGAAACCAATTAAAAACCAAGAAATAGGAAAAGCCAAATAAACACCTGGAGATGTCCAAGCCCAGAGTCTTTCGGAAGCTTGTTACTGGCAGGATAGGCATGGCCATGCCAACAGTCCAGACCACAGAAGTGGACATGGCTCTCCTAGAGACACCACCGCACAAAATGGTGGCTCACAGGTTCGAAGACCTGTTGCGAGAGCGTGTCAGGGCGGCCTGCTTCTTTGGTTCATCTGCGGTGTCCCTGTGGAGGGTGAGGACATTTCTTTTCTTTTTTCTTTTTTTTTTATAGGCGGATTTAGACAGTGAGAGAGACAGAGAGAAAGGTCTTCCTTTCCATTGGTTCACTCCCCAAATGGCTGCTATGGCTGGCGTTGCGCCAATCCGAAGCCAGGAGCCAGGTGCTTCTCCTGGTCTCCCATGCAGGTGCAGGGCCCAAACACCTGGGCCATCCTCCACTGCCTTCCCGGGCCACAGCAGAGAGCTAGCCTGGAAGAGGGGCAACCGGGACAGAATCCAGTGCCCCAACCAGGACTAGAACCCGGTGTGCCGGCGCTGCAGGCGGAGGATTAGCCTAGTGAGCCGCAGCGCCGGCCGAGTGAGGCCATTTCTTGCCTGGCACACAGTAGGGGCTCCATTCATTGCTCTTTGCTCAGCCTTGTTCTCCCAGCCTCCATTCTTGCTGCGAGTGCCCAGTGTCACACCAGTTTGAAAGAATCCCGTGGAGAGCCATCTGTCTGCATTTAGAAATGGTTTCTCTTTCAGAAGCACTGCCTCCAGCTCACTCTGGACGGAGTCTTCAGGAAACAGAGGCTTCCTCTGGATTTCAGAGAAATGGCTGCCAAGCTTGGCTTTCCCAGAGACTATCTCGCCCTACAGAGCCTAGCACTTAGCAAGGTGGGAACGGAAGGCTCAGGACGGAGAAGGCAGGGCGCTCCCTCTACCCCACTTCTTTGACAGGGAAGTCAGAAACCACTCCATACATCCACTGCTCTAGGATTTCATTTGGAATCCATGTTCATGGACCAGGTCTCCCCATCCCACCCGTTGTGTCGCGTTCTCCCTGACTCCCTGTCCTTGACCCTGCCTTCTTCTCCTCCAACTTCAATGCCTGCAGGAACTGCACACTTCTCTCTGCCTGGTCTCCCACCTCCACCCTGGAGGTCAAGTCCTTGGTCTTTGTCCTGAAACCAATGCTCCTTGTCCCCTGAGTATGGGCTGGCTGTGTGGACAGCATGGCAAGGACAGGAGCGTGGGGCCAGCACTACTTGTGCAGGCAGGCAGATGGGAGGTGTCAAATGCTGACGCACTGCGGAACTATGTAGGAGGTCACGGACACCAACCCCATCTGTGGCTTCTCCTCTCCAGCACACTTAGGGTGTTGTTGGAAACTGGTTTCACCCTTGTACACCCACTAGGGGATGGACTGAGCTCCGGAGTTCTCAGGGGTAACCCTGCTTAGGGATTTAGTCCTTCCATCTATCCCCTCCCCCAGTAACATACATCAATACCTTGTGTTAATCAGGGTTCTCCAGAGAAACAGAGCCTGTGTGTGTGTGTGTGTGTGTGTGCACGCGCGCGCAGGAGAAATTGGCTCACGCGGTGGGGACAGGGGACTGAGATACCCCATGTTCTGTTCTCTGCAAACTGGAGAACCAGAAAAGCCGGTGGTGCCACTCCGGCCCTGTCCAAAGCTCAAATCTGAAGGTCTGAGAAGCAGAGGAGCTGACGGTGCAGGTCCTAGCCTCTGTTTGAAGGACCCACAACCAGGAACACCAGTGTTGAGGACAGGAGAAGACGGATGTCCTGGCTCAGGGACAACCTGCCTTCCTCCACTTTCTCGTTCCCTTTGGAGACCCAATGGATTGGATAATGGCTCCCCACGTTGGTGACTGTGGGCTTCTTACTCAGTCTACTGACTCCAATGCTGGTCTTTTCCAGAAGGCCCCTCACAGACACACCCAGAATCCTGTTGTTAACTAGGGGAGCATCTCTTGGCCCCAGCAAGTTGACGCTAACATTAATCACCATCTCCTGCTTCATCCATCATTTGTTTGTTAATAATTCAATGATGGGCTGAGTGCCTCTGTATGGCAGGGCCTGGCCACCCATCTGATACAACATGAAATCCTCCTCCCTCCACTCACATTTCAAGTTGTGTCTTCTTCGGGGATAGCACATTGCAGAACATTTCAGAGGTTTATGCCTCACTTTGAGCATACGGACGATGAAAGTCATCAACTCCTGAGACAGGAAGGGAACTAGGGCGTGGACGCAATTCTGCTTGGCCACAAACCACTGCTTCCAAGTTTGAGGACTGTTCTACATTCCTGCAATCCTGACAATTTCTTGGAGCTACAAGTGATGGGCTTGCCGCTCCGCAAGCTGAGAAGCAGAGTGAACCAAGTTCCCTGTTCCTACTTTCTTCAGCAGCGCCTGGGGACTGACAATGTGGGGATCCAAGGACAGTGAGGGTAGGGGAGGATCACCCCCATCAACCACAGGCTGGACCCCACCCAGAGAGAGGTCCCAAGTTTGACAAGACTGAGGTGGGCTCGGAGAAGCTGAATTACTCTGCGAGACCTGACTGGGTGTCTGGAGAAGGCATGGATACCTTCTCAGATTAATATTTCCAAATGAATAAAGCAACATAGGATGAAAAAGAAGCCAATCAATTTAGAACACAATTATCAAAATATTTTTTATGTTGTAGTAGAGTAATGTAGGTGCTAGTTTATAAGCACATTAAATAACAAAGCAGGACATTGAAAGAATTAAGCAACTTTAACCTAGATCTTATTTTTTAAAAAATATTTAATTATTTGAAAGAAAGAGCAACACAGAGAGAGATAGAGCTAGAGAGAGACAGAGTCTTCCATCCTCTGGGTCACTCTCTAGATACCCACAGTGACAGTGGCTGGGCCGGGCTGAATGCTAGAGCCTAGTGCTCCATCCAGGTCTCCTATGTAGGTGCAGGGACCCAAGCACTTGGGCCAGCTGCTGCTTTCCCAGGTGCATTAGCAGGAAACTTAACACAAAGTGGAGCAGCCAAGACTCAAACTAGTGCTTAAGTGGGATGCCAGTGTTGCCAGTGGCAACTTAACCCACTATGCCACAATGCCAGCCCCCAGTCTCATATTCTAAAGATGTTTGCATAGGGAACTTGATGCTTCTTGACTTGATTGTGGCCACCATGCCATCCTTGTCTTGGAAAGAACAATATATGTCACAATGTACACTCCTGATTTTGTTTTTAGTTTTGATTAAAAGTCCTGATTCGCAAAGAAAAATCATTGCAAAAGTATTTTTAAAAGTTCACAGCTGTTTACAAGGAATACCTGAATCCTGAAAGGTTTCTGGAATTAACCCCTCACGGTGGGAATTCACAACTTCAACACTGAGTGGCTGCTGAGTCCAGAATTGCCATAGAGTTGGCAAGCAAGGGCTCCTAAGCACCTGCAGACAGGAACACTGCAATCCAAAGGCAGCTGACCAACCAGCACAGCATTGAAGCAGAGGCCAATGATACCGCACCACCGGCAGTCTGCAAGTAGCTGGATTTCCCATAGTGACAAATTCCTGGACACAACCCATACTTTTGTTTTTTACTTTTTTGACAGGCAGAGTTAGACAGTGAGAGAGAGAGAGAGACAGAGAGAAAGGTCTTCCTTTTTCCATTGGTTCACCCCCCGAAGTGGCCTCTATGGCCAGCGCCTTGCGGCCAGTGCACTGTGCCGATCCGAAGCCAGGAGCCAGGTGCTTCTCCTGGTCTCCCATGGGGTGCAGGGCCCAAGCACTTGGGCCATCCTCCACTGCACTCCCAGGCCACAGCAGAGAGCTGGCCTGGAAGAGGGGCAACCAGGAGAGAATCCGGCGCCCCGACCGGGACTAGAACCCGGGGTGCCGGCGCCACAGGCAGAGGATTAGCCTAGTGAGCCACAGCACCAGCCACAACCCATACTTCTATGGCACGTCTCCTACACTCGCCAAAAAGGAAATACGAAAATGCAGCCTTCCACAAAGAAATATGTAATGCCCTCCCTTCCATGTACACAGACTCCACAGAACACCGCGAAGTCCATGGGCACAGAGTGAGAGCCATTGCTCTGTAAGGAACAGGTGAGGAGCTGAGATAACAGTCAGGAAGTCAGCCCAGAACTGGAAGAAAAAAAACCCCAGGGACAATCTCAGCCTAGGGAGCCTGGGCTGCCCATGAAGAGAACATGCTCGCCCTGACGTTTGACCTGCTGTGAGGCCCCTCTGCTCTCTGCAAAGGCCCAGCCCCATCTCCTTTGCTCTCAAATGTGCCCAGGGTGGGCGGGACTTGCATTAGAATCAAGGAAGGGGCTCAAGTCCATGTTGGAGTCAACCCAGGGGAGCTGTAAATCCATGGACAAGTGGAGCCACTTGAGCTAATGCAGGAACCTGGGGCAGACGGGTAAGGCTCACCTGGAAACTGGCAGACCCTTAGGAAAGGAAGGTCTTGGAATGCAGGTGCAAGGTGATCTCAGGGACCCGGGGACCCCTGCCAACCTTGGGTGGCGTCTGGAAGGCTCTGATCTGCAGACCTGACCTCTCACTGGGCTTTTCCACAGCTCCAGGCCTTCCATGAGGCCCCGGTATCCAGAAGAAAGGCGAGGCTGTGCTTGGTGTGGGCTGCGCCCATCACCACACTGAGGGGCATCGGCCCTTTCCTGGCTCCTGGCAGTTGCCAACCCGGGCAGCGGTTGCGGAAGGAGCCTGAATGAGCAGGCGACAACTGCTGTCCCCTGCCTTGTCCCGCCTCCCGCCAGCCTGCCGCCTCCCCAGGCTGCTCTGTCTGGTTCCCCCTCATCGCAAGCTCAATTCCTTTTTCCCCATTCTTCTGAACGTTGAAGTCATGACCTTTGCTGATGATGGGCCACCGGAGACAGAACTAAATGTGTTAGCTCGGAGTCCAAACAAGTAATTGCCGGCCAATTAAATTAATAATCCATATTGTTACAGTGTTTAACCACGGCTGTTTCCACGGCATTCTGTTTAAATCACAACCAAGGCCTGACCTATTAAAATGAATAACTGGAATTAAGAGAAGTTCCATTTAATAAACACAGAGAGAAATGCAGTACAATTGGACATAAAATATTTATTACCACTTGAAGTGCAGAGTTGTTTGGGACTTTAGGATGGGATTCGTGAATGCATTTTAATTTCTGACTCACAAGGCGGGAGGTGGGAGGTGGTTCTGGGCCTGGGAGCCCTGTGGCCGATGCCTGGGAGGGTTTTTCTATGATCTTCTCACACCATGTTGGGGCTACTTGCCAATGTGCAACCTCCTCCAATCTACTGGCAGAGAAGGGAGATGGGTGTCTCATCACAGTCCTCTCCGAGACCTAGTACTTGCTCAGTAAAAGCTTACTGGATGGATGGATGGAGGGATGGAGGGAGGGAGGGATGGATGGATGATGGATAGATAAAACATTCCAACATCTCAGAATCATGGGTACGGGACACATAAGATACTCAGGGCTGGCGCCGCGGCTCAGTAGGCTAATCCTCCACCTAGCGGTGCCGGCACACCGGGTTCTAGTCCTAGTTGGTGCACCGGATTCTGTCCCGGTTGCCCCTCTTCCAGGTCAGCTCTCTGCTGTGGCCCGGGAGTGCAGTGGAGGATGGCCCAAGTGCTTGGGCCCTACACTCACATGGGAGACCAGGAGAAGCACCTGGCTCCTGGCTTCGGATCAGCCTAGTGTGCCGGCCGCAGCGGCCATTGGAGGGTGACCCAATGGCAAAGGAAGACCTTTCTCTCTGTCTCTCACTGTCCACTCTCCACTCTGCCTGTCAAAAAAAAAAAAAAAAAAAGACACTTATAACCAGGGAAGCAAAGTCTGGTTCATGTCCTAGAAAATCCATTCTCCCATTTGGCAACACTGTGGGGCATTCCAGCCCTACCTCTGGAGGCCGCTCCCACTCTGACTGGCCTGTCTGTCTTCGTGTGTGCCCCAAAGCCTGTTTGCAGGAGATGTCTTTGCTTTACTATTTATGGCTTTTCTCAGAGTGAACGATTCCTGTCCCTGCTTTCCCAAAGCTCAGCATCTCCTCCCCGTGTTGCCCCGGCACAGCCCCTGAACCCTCGTCTGCTGGGTTTCACGAGGGCTCCCCGTTTTCCCAGACCACACCAGCTCTGTCATTTTGATAACAGGTTTAGAAGATGCGGTTGCTGTAATAATGGCCCTTAGCAAGGCGGGTGAGCGGGTGGCTACTGGGGTTCTAGGAACAAGAGCTCTGGGCCTTTACTCTAGGAGAGCTCCCAGCGCAAAAAGGGTGGCTCAGCTCCTGCCAGAACTCGCTCTCCAGAGAGAGGGGAAGGCAGGCAGCCAAGCCAGGTGCTGCAGGAGCCCATTTGTCACCAGGAGAAGGGGGATGGGGACGTGGCAGGCATTGCCTGGGTTTCCCCTGTGAGAATCAGTGGGTGTCTCCTGAAGTCACACAAATCACCCCCTCCCCAGTCCGGAGTTCCACGTGGTCATGAACGCAGCGCGGGCAACGGCCGTCTCACTCTGCCCAGGGAGACTCCTGAAGCTGAAAACAGGAGAGGAATGTGCTGTGGACGGGACAGATGCCTGCACCCGGGGAGGATGCTGGCAGCTTTGGCTTTCATTGAGGAAAAGGTGCATCTAACTGGCTGGAATCCTGACAGCACCCCACCAAATCAGCGAGCTGAGAGTGGTCGCAAGTCGGAGGGGTGTCCTAAACAGCCTGCATGGCCTTGTGGGATGTCACAGAGGAGACTTGTCGGATCCAAAGAGAACTTAGAGAGATCAGACTTTGAAAGGCGCTCTCTACATTGTCAGTGTCACTGTTACTTCTGTCTCTAATCCTTAAGGGTGCTTGCAGGATGATGAGTATAAGACTGTAATGGAGTCCTGGGTTTCCTGTGGGTTGGAGGAGGCTCACAAGAATTAAGAGGCATCTATTCCAGAGAGCACTAGCCTTCGCGGCAGAAACCTTTAGTTCAGAGTTAAATAAAAACTAAGGGAGGGGCAAGTGTTTAGCCCAGAAGTTAACCTGCTGGTCAAAACACCATGCCCCATTTCAGAGTACCTGGATTCAGTACCCAGCTCCAGCTGCTGACTCCAGCTTCCTGCTACTGCAGACCCTGGGGGCAGCAGTGAGGGCTCAAGTAATAGGGTTCCTGCCACTCATGTGGAAGACCTGGCTTAAATTCCGGGCTTCCAGCTTCAGCCTTGGCCCAGCCCTGGCTGTTGGAGGCATTTGGGAAGTAAACCAATGGATAGAAGCTCACTCTCTCTGTCTCACAGATTAATGAATTATTTTTTTAGAAAACAATTATTTTGGGGCCAGCACTGTGGCATAGTGAGTAAAGCCACCACCTACAGACTGCAGTGCCGGCATTCCCTATGGGCGCCAGTTCAAGTCCCGGCTGCTCCATTTCCCATCCAGCTCTCTGCTATGGCCTGGGAACACAGTAGAAGATGGCCCTGCACCCCCTTGGGAGATGCAAAAGGAGCTCCTGGCTCCTGGCTTCAGATCAGCGCAGCTCCAGTCGTTGCGGCCAATTGGGGAGTGAACCAGTGGATGGAAAATTTCTCTCTCTCTCTCTCTCTCTCTCTCTGCCTCTCTGTAACTCTGCCTTTCAAATAAATAAATCTTTTTAAAAAAACAATTATTTTTAAAAATAATAATAATTGCTTATAATACTAACAATAAGTTGCTTATTACAACAACAACAGCAACAAGAGTTGCTTCTGTATCGCCCATTCCTCTACTACTACACTGAGTTCTGACAGGGTAAGACCAGGTCTTCGCACTCTGGGCTAAAGTCTCTGCAGGTGCGCTCTCAGGTAGTGGTCTCAGTTACTCCACGGTCTCTCCTTTCCCTCATTTCACTGACGAGGACACCAGGACATAATGAGAGTCTGCATTTGCCCAGCATCCCCTAGAGGATAAGAATTTTTAAAAAAGATTTGTTTAGGGGCCAGTGCTGTGGTGCAGCGGGTTAAAGCCCTGGCCTGAAGCGTTGGCATCCCATATGGGCACCAGTTCTAGTCCCGGCTGCTCCTCTTCCGATCCAGCTCTCTGCTGTGGCCTTGGAAAGCAATAGAAGATGGCCCAAGTCTTTGGGCCCCTGCACCCATGTGGGAGACCCGGAGGAAGCTCCTGGCTCCTGGCTTTGGATCAGCACAGCTCCGGCCGTTGCGGCCATCTGGGTAGTGAACCAGCGGATGGAAGACCTCTCTCTCTGCCTCTACCTCTCTCTGTAACTCTGTCTTTAAAAAAAAAATTGTTTATTTATTTGAAAAGCAGAGTTACAGAGAGAGATAAAGAAACACATCTGCCGGCGCCGCGGCTCACTAGGCTAATCCTCCTCCTAGCGGCGCCGGCACACCGGGTTCTAGTCCCGGTCGGGGCGCCGGATTCTGTCCCGGTTGCCCCTCTTCCAGGCCAGCTCTCTGCTGTGGCCAGGGAGTGCAGTGGAGGAGGGCCCAGGTGCTTGGGCCCTGCACCCCATGGGAGACCAGGAGAGGCACCTGGCTCCTGGCTCCTGCCATCGGATCAGCACGGTGCGCCGGCCACAGCGCGCCGGCCGCGCCGGCCATTGGAGGGTGAACCAACGGCAAAGGAAGACCTTTCTCTCTGTCTCTCTCTCTCACTGTCCACTCTGCCTGTCAAAAAATAAAAATAAAAAATAAATAAAAAAATAAAGTAAAAAAAATAAAAGAAACACATCTTCCATCCACTGCTTCATTCCACAAATGGCCGCAATGACCAGAGCTGGGCCAGCACAGAGCCAGGAGCCAGGAGCTTCTTCCGGGTCTCCCATGTGGGTGCAGGGGCCCAAGGACTTGCACCATCTTCTACTGCTTTCCCAGGCGCATTAGCAGGGAGCTGGATGGGAAGTGGAGCAGCTGGTATGTGAGCCGGCACCCATATGGGATGCCATATGGGATCACAGAAAGCGGCTTAACCTGCTGTGCTCCAGTGCCATCCAGATGGTAAGGAATTTGATAAGGAGGATCTGAAAGATCAACCCAAACACGACTCACCCCAGCCACAGGTGACAGTCTGGGCAGCACTGCAGGGGTGACACTGAAGGGCGGGAGATGGGGAGATTCTTTCAGAGTAGGCGTGCCTCACCCTTCTGGGGTTTCCTCTTATCTGGAAGATGCGCTGATTTGTTTCACACCTTCCCACAGCACTGCTGTTTTCCCCTGTGCTTGGCCCACTCATCCGCTCCCTCAAACGTCTCAGTGCACCCATAAGACCCAGGGCGGAAGGCAGAAGACACGGTCTCAACCTGGCTCTGCCACCCACGGAGCACAGACGCAAGCAAGCCCCCGGCCCCGGCTCCCCCGAGTTCCCGAGGGGTGGGAAGGGAGAGGCCCTCAGTATGGCCATGTGCTGATGAAATGCCCTTCACTAACCAACAGGGGCCTCTCACTCCTTCCCCTCTGGGGGTGCAGAGCCCACCAGGGAAGGCAAATCCCTTTCACTTTTTAAATGGTGCAGGAGAGTTTATCAGGGGCTGAACTGCAGGCCGTGCCCAAGGAGGACGGAGGGGGCCGGTGAGGGCAGAGTCAGAAGGCCTGGGGTCCACAAACATTTGCTGAGACCTGTGTAAGGCTCTGGGGAGAAGAATCTACATAGGACCAGGGCTGCATCCTCAAGGAGTGCACAGTGAGGAGGGCGATGCAGATACAGAGACCATGTCAGTGCCCTGCATTCAATGCATCGCCCTGGGGTCCGGCTGAAGGGCACGGTGGTCCTACTCAATCTAGACGCTCCCTGGAGGAGGTGAGCCTGAGCTTGTCTCGCTGAACGATGAGAAGATGATCTGACAAAATGTAAGCGAAGGAAGAGCGTGGGAAAAGACAGCTGGGTCGGACTCCTTGGCAGGATGACTCTCGGAGGTGACAACAAGGCAGAGTCTCATGCCCAGGAGTGGGAGGAAGTCAGACCTGCAGCTGCCACCGAGTCCTCCCTTGTGGCTTCTTTTTTTTTTTTTTTTTTTTTTTTTTTTTTGACAGGCAGAGTGGACAGTGAGAGAGAGAGACAGAGAGAAAGGTCTTCCTTTTCCATTGGTTCACCCTCCAATGGCCGCCACCGCCAGCGTGCTGCAGCCGGCGCACCGCACTGATCCGATGGCAGGAGCCAGGTACTTATCCTGGTCTCCCATGGGGTGAAAAGCCCAAGTACTTGGGCCATCCTCCACTGCACTCCCTGGCCACAGCAGAGAGCCAGCCTGGAAGAGGGGCAACCGGGACAGAATCCAGCGCCCCGACCGGGACCAGAACCGGGTGTGCCGGCGCCGCAAGGTGGAGGATTAGCCTAGTGAGCCGCGGTGCTGGCCCCTTGTGGCTTCTACTAGACACCAATCACTTCCTCCTGCCCTGCACCACTTCTCAAAGAACATTCCTACAAGACAACCCTGGAAGGGCAGCTACCCTGGAGGAGAAAACCCTGATACCACGTGACCCCACGCCACCCGCTGCCATTTAACCCAGCTGAGCTCCTGAGAGTCTCTCCCAGGAATCAGAGGCGAAGTGCTCGGGGGAATCCGTTGTCCTTGGGGAGCTGAGCAGGCAGGGACCGAGGGTGCTCTTCTGCGGCACCCATTGTGAAACCATGGGAAATGCCAGGGAAAGCAGCTGAGATGAATGAGATCAAATGGCCCCAGAAGAAAGGGATCCAGTGCAGAGCAGGTGGAAAAGAGAGGGTAGCGGTCTTGGTTATTGAATCAGGGGACCATTTCTTGCCTTGAAATTACCCATACCTTATAATAAATCCTCCAGGACTTAGGCCACCTCATAGTCTCTGAGGACACAGCTGAGAGAGGAGGCACCCTCAGAGGTAGATGGGTAAGGTGTCCATGTGCTCAGCCTGCCTCAGGTTGGCTCTGACCAAGGTGGTACAGGGCCTTGGTCAGACTCGATAAGAAAAAGAGGTCCTAGAGGCAGTGCCTATAATGACCTCTGTCTGTCCTTACAGAAAGACCTCGTGTCTGTAAATCTCTTCCTAGATTCTACTTTCACAGCAGCTTAAACCTATAGCTGCATGATAAATTGGGCAGTTAAGATCGACTGGGGGGCCGGCGCTGTGGCACAGTAGGTTAATCCTCCCACTTCGGCACCCGCATCCCATATGGGTACCGGTTCAAGTCCTGGCTGCTCCACTTTCAGTCTAGCTCTCTGCTGTGGCCTGGGAAAGTACTAGAAGATGGCCCAAGTCTTTGGGCCCCTGCACCAGTGTGGGAGACCCAGAAGAAGCTCCTGGTTCTGGCTTCAGATAGGTACAGCTCCGGCCATTGCAGTCAATTGGGGAGTGAACCAGTGGATGGAAGACTTCTCTCTCTCTCTCTCTGCCTCTCCTCTCTCTGTGTAACTCTTTCCAATAAATAATAAATAAATCTTTTAAAAAAAGATCAGTTAGGGTTTGTTCATTCACTGTGTGGTATTTTCTGGAAGATTTCTACACTGATACTTCTAATTTCAATATATGGTTTTATTTAACTGCTTTCATGGGGATTGTTAACAGAATATCCACATTTCAAATTAGCCCTAGAAATAAAAAAGCAAAAACATGAATGAATTGTAACTGCTACTGATGCAATAAATGGGATGTTAATTTGCCAATAGCACTAAATAAAGCTAGTCACTGAGAGTAAGCTGTCAAGCCACATATAGTTACAAATGCACACAACTGCCCACCAAACACCGATGTGAATTCCATGCCTTTGACCTGGCATCCGTCTCAATCCAACGATTGCTGGTCTTAGTGAGAAACGGTCTTGAGACTCCATAATCTCAGTCTCTTTAGACTGGGCTGATCACTGATTCCAGACGTTTAAGTGGAGAGTGCTGAAAAATAGTGTTTGAAAGGAAGCTGCATCGTGAGTGTACACCAAACAGCGGAGTCTAAGTTTAAACTCCTGGGTTTTCGGTTAACATTTTTTAAAATTTATTTTAATTATTTATTTGAGTGGTAGAGTTACAGAGAGAGGGAAAGAAAGAGAAAGGTCTTCCATCCGCTGGTTCACTCCCCAGATGGCCGCAACAGCCAGAGCTGTGCCAATCTGAAGCCAGGAGGCCAAGTGTTTATGCCATCTTCCAATTTTTTCCCAGGCCATAGCAGAGAGCTGGATCAGAAGAGGAGCAGTCGGGACTACAATTGGTGCCCATATGGGATGCTGGTGCCGAAGGTGGAGGATTGACCTACTGCGCCACAGCGTCGGCCTCATCATTTAGTTTTACAAATGCATTTCTTTTATGGTAGAAATCAGCATGATTACTTATTTGATATGTTGTAAATATCTTCAAAATAGCAACCTCAATATCAATATGAGTGCTTAGACCTTTAAAGGCACAAAATGGGAGGGGAACATTTTGTCACATCAGAAAGTAAACAGGCCACTCCCAAACCTTCTGTAATTACAGCAAAGAAACATGGGACCAACTCAAAGTGGATGCCACTGGCCAAGGGTAGGGAAATTGGAGCATAAAAGTAATAGCTGTGTTGAATCAAAGCAAGTCATCTATGTTCCAATTCCTAAGGGCATAATAATATTTTTTCCAAAAAAAACTCGTCGGTAATTTTTGGAGCTAGGGAATGAATTCATCTTCTGAAAACTGGCAAATGAAGAAAGAAGCAAATATTCATCTGCCCGTCTAGCGTGGACTGAACTTCAGAATAACCAGAGAGCTGATGTTTCGCACATAGCAAGAGAATAGCAGATTTAGAACACTGCCTTTTACAACCCTCATGAAACAAGGGATCCAGGAAACATCGTCAGTGCAGCCACTGACTAAACTCACCCAGTGGGAAACCAGTGAGGAATTCTCCGTGGATGCATCACGTTGACCACATCGAAGTCCACTGATCACTCTTTTTTTTTCCACCCATTTTTATTTGAAAGGCAGAGAGACGCACTGGGGGAAACCCCCCCCCAAAAAAAAAAGAGAGAGAGAGAGAGAGAGAGAGAGATCCTCCATCATCTGATTCATTCCCCAAATTCCCACCACAGCCAAGGCTGGACCAAGGCCAAAGGCAAGATCCCAGAACTCAATCTGTGTCTCATATGTGGACAGCCTCCTGGCTTCAGATTGGCACAGCTCCGGCTGTTGAGGCCATCTGGGAAGTGAACCAACGGATGGAAGACCTTTCTCTTTCTCTCCCTCTCTCTCTAACTCTATCATTCAAATAAATAATTAAAATAAATTTTAAAAAAGTTAACTGAAAACCCAGGGGTTCTAACTTAGACTCCGCTGTTCGGCGTACACTCACAGCCCAAGCACTTGAGCCACCACCTGCTGCTTCCTCCCATGGTGTGCAGTAGAAGGAGGCCGGATCAACATTGGAGTAACCAGGACTGAAACCAGGCGCTGCCGTAGGGAATGCAGATATCTCAAGCAGTGTGTTAATGCCTGAGCCACGTGCTCACCTCTGTGGATCAGTCTTATAACAAACCATGCTAATAGTGCCAAATAGGACAAAATATGAGTTTTTTAAAAGATTTATTTATTTATTTGAAAGTCAGAGTTACACAGAGAGAGAGAGAGAGAGAGAAATGTCTTCCACCTGCTGGTTCACTCCCCAGCTAGCAGTAATGTCCAGAGCTGTGCCAATCCGAAGCCAGGAGCCAGAAGCTTCTTCCAGATCTCCCACGCAGGTGAGGGTCCAAGGACTTGGGCCATCCTCTACCGCCTTCCCAGGCCATAGCAGAGAGCTGGATCTTGGAAGTGGAGCAGCCGGGACTTGAACCAGCACCCATATGGGATGCCGGCACCTCAGGCAGCGGCTTCACCCACTATGCCACAGTGCTAGTCCCCAATATGAGTGTTTCTTGCCCCCCCCCCCAAAATCTGAATCTGGCCTAGCTGCTAGCACTAATTACCAATGACCAGAAAGTGCAGGGGCCAGAGGAACATGTTAAACAGTACCGAAGGGGTGCACTCAGAAAACTCAGACTGTGGGAGCCTCTACAGGATGATGACCCAGCTTGTTCGACAAAAGAATACAGGTGAGAAAAAGAACAGGGAGGAGGGATGTCTCCAGGGTCTGCATTCATTTTAAAAGAGACTTAAGACCAGAAACAAAAACCCGCTATCTGGCCGGCGACGCAGCTCACTAGGCTAATCCTCTGCCTGCAGCACCGGCACTCTGGGTTCTAGTCCCAGTCGGGGCGCCGGTTCTGTCCCGGTTGCTCCTCTTCCAATTCAGCTCTCTGCTGTGGCCTGGGAAGGCAGTGGAGGATGGCCCAGGTCCTTGGGTCCTGCACCCGCATGGGAGACCAGGAGAAAGCACCTGGCTCCTGGCTTCCAATCAGCACAGCTCCGGCCCTCACCTCCATCTGGGGAGTGAACCAGCGGATGGAAGACCTCTCACTCTGTCTCTCCCTCTCACTGTCTAACTCTGCCTGTCAAACAAACAAACAAACAAAAACAAAAAACCTCTATCTCTCTGCCCCTCAGATAAAGAAATAACTTTTTAAAGAAAACAAAAAACTCCATTGCACTGTACATTGTAGATATATACCATTTTTATTCGACAAGCACACCTTTAAAAAAGCTGGGGGCTGGAGAGGCCTATGTTTTGGCACAGCTGGTAAAGCCGCTGTCTGCAACCCTGCCGTCCCATATCGAAGCAGTGGTTTGAGGCCCAGCAGCTCTGCTTCGGATCCAGCTCCCTGTTAATGTTCCTGGGAAGGCAGCAGAAGATGGCTGAAGAATTTGGATCCCTGCCACCCACAAGGGAGACCTGGGGGGAATTCCTGGCTCCTGGCTTTAATCTGCCCCAGAACTCACTGGTGCAGACAGTTGGGGAATAAACCAGCAGATGAAAGATCTCTCTTTATCTCTCCTTCTCTGTGTTACTCTGCCTTTCAAACAAATAAATCTTTTTAAAAATATCTGATGGTGGTGGATAAAAAAATTAAACTAAATAAATAAATAAAACGGCTTTGGCCTAATGAAGCAACAGGCGATCTGGAATTTATTCCAAAGTCATCTTGGGCTGAGCCATGAATGAAAAAGTTAGGCTACGCATTGACAGCCCTTGAAACTGAATAGCTGGGTACACAGAGGCTCATTTTACATTGTTCTCTAGGTGTGGGTGGGAACTTTTCGTACTAAAATGTCTTTCTTAAAAATTTTAATGTAGACCAGTGTAATTGACATCTTTGGATTTGATTGTTTATAGTCCTGGTCTATATCCTGTTGAACAGTGTTCTTTCTACATTGTACTTGTTGAACACTTAATTTAGTGGAGTATTAAGCTTTTGACTATGAAGGAAATTAAGAATGTTATCATAAATATTTAAAAAGAAAGGAAAGGGGGGGGAGAAAAGGAGGGAAGGACAGGGAAGGGAAATATTAGATTCCTAGAGTTGTATCTATAAACTACATTAAATCTGTTCTCTGTTAATTAAAATGTAAATTAAAGTTAATTTTTAAAAGTCTACCTTTTTAAAAAAAAATAAGTAATCTTTGCTAAAAACAAATGACAGCTTGTTGTCCCTGGTCCTTGCCTTGCAACAACACCCCTGAAAGTCACAGAGGGTCAGCACGTTCAGAGACATTAGTACTGTCCAATGTTTTCCTTTATTTATATTTGAGGAGCAGAGACAGAAGAAAGAGAGGGAGAGAGCGCTTATCTAAATGCCCACCCCAGCCAGGGCTGGGCAAGGGCAGAAACCAAGAGCTGAGCATTCAACCCCAGTCTCCCACATGGTGGCAATTACTGGAACCATCATGGCTGCCTCCAGGGTCTGCAGTCACAGGAAGCTGGATTCAGGAGTTACAGCCAGGTTTCAGATCCAGGAACTCCAATATGGAATGTGGCATCTTAGCCTGTGTCCCAACCACTAGCTAACCCCCAATGCTGTCTGGTTTTTAGGTTGCTAAAATGGCCCATCTCCTTTGGTGGTTAGGAAGATGTTGGGTTTGGACTGGTCCTCTCCTAAGGGCTTTCTCTCTGACCCAAGACAGCTGTGGTCATTCATTTTGGGTTCCCCAGAGAGCCACTACCCATAATTCACAGTGTGTGAAGATGTTTAGAGAAGAGACGACCATGACTCAAGATCACCCTACCCACTGCGAGTGGCCATTCTCCAATCCCTCTATAGCCCGGCTGTTGGAGGTGGAACTTACACTTTGGCTCCCTGGGGACTGGGACTACACCACTGGCCTCCTGCGTCTCCAGCTTGGCAGACAGCAAATCAGAGGACTGAGAGCATCCATAAGCATGGGAGTGAGATCCACACCTTCCTACTCTATGTGTTCTGTTTCTCTGGAGGCCCCCGACATCACAAGAGCTATCTGGAGCCCAGGGCACAGATTTGAGCCAAGAGATAGATCCAGCAGAGAAAATTGGCTCATACAAGGAACAAACACAGCTTTCCTTCTCAGCCCCCGCCCCATAATCTGATCTTTGGGTTATCTTACATTCGATAGCAATGCCTTTGTTCCCTCCCCCACGGTCCATCTCTTTCTCAGAGGAAGGAAGTATGAGGGGGCAGTGAATTTGGCAAAAGGAAGACACCCTTTTCATTGAGCCTGATACTTTCTCACCCAAGCACATTGGCCATAAAAGGGCCTGGGATGCAGAAATCACTATGAATATTCATGAAGCCACATTATGAATAATACTTCTTTAAAAATGAATAGTCTTCTGGCTATTTTCCCTGGGAATCAAATTTTTTCTCTCATACATTGGCTCACTTAAGGATTGATTGTCAATGGCAACGTTCAGTAAACTTCAGCTCATAGGCCAACAGTGATCCACTGCAATCCAAGAATGGTGGCATTTTTAAAGTTTGTTTTCATTTATTTTAAAGTTTCATTTATTTTAAAGCCAGAGTGACAGAGAGGGGGAGACAAAGGGAGGGAGAGAGAGAGATTTTCCGTCTGGTTATTCACTTCCCAAATGTCTACAACAGCCAGGACCGGGCCAAAGCCAGGAAGCAGGAACTCCACCCAGGTCTCCCACGTGGATAGCATGAACTTAAGTACTTGAATCATCACCTGCTGCCTCTCAGGCACATTTTCGGAAACCGGATTGCAGGTGGAGATGGCATTCAATCCAGGCACTCTAATACGGGATGCGAGCATCCAGAGAGGTGGCTTAACCTGCTGCATCACAACAAGTACCTCCCAAGAATAGTCTTGACATTTTTTAATTGTTGGGAAAATCAAATGAATAAAAATATTTTGTAACATGTAAAATGGTATGAAATTCAAATTTCACCATCCATAAAGGCAATTTTATTGGTTTATGGGAACACAGCCACATGTATTCGTTCACATATTGTCAGTGGCTGCCCTCATGCTACAATGACAGAGTTCAGTGGTTGTGATAGAGACCATGTGACCCAGGCATCCAAAAATATTCGGTACCTAGCGCTTTACAGAAAAGCTGCTGACCGCTTAAACCACTTAAGATTCTCCAATGTGATTCCGTCTTGTCTAATAGAGCTGAACTGCAGTGCCATCCCCTGCCAATAGGTGAAGCCATCTTCCACATATCAGCCCCAAATCACCCAGATGGGTGGCTTTGGGTCTCAGACAACACATCTGTCCATTTAACAAAGGTGTGATGAATGCCAACTCTGTGCCACACAGTTGTAAATTCTGAATTTGGAGTCAGTGTTGTGGCACAGTGGGTTGAGCTGTTGCCTACAATGCCGGCATCCCAGATGGGTGCTAGTTCGAGACTAGACGGCTCCACTTCCCATCCAGCTCCTTGCTCATGCACCTGGGAAAGCAGTGGAAGATGGCCCACGTGTTTGGGGCCCTGCACCCCCGTGGAAAACCTGGGTGAAGCTCCTGATTTCTGGATTTGGCCTGGCTCAGCCTGCATGATCCAGGCCATTTGGGAAGTGAATCAGTGGATGGAAAATATCTCTCTGTCTCTCCCTCTCTCTAACTCTGCCTTTCAAATAAATAAATCTTTTAAAAATAAGTAAATAAAAGTGTTTTTTTTTTCAAAAAAATATAGATTCATAGAATCATCAAAACAAACACTACCTCCACTTTCTTGGAGGTACAAGAACACTACATGGAGTGTGCTCAGTTGCTCAGCAAAGGAAGAGATACAGACAGTCTGGGAGAGCAGAGGAAGCAATTCTAAATCAGGTAAGGGACGGCTTCATTGACAAAGGAGCTGTTGAGCACAGGAGGTGCAAGAGCAAGCCACCAGCAGAACTTTCCCGGCACAAGCAATGGTGCATGGGGTACAAATGGACCATGCCCATGGCATTCAAGCAGTATTGAGGGCAATGAGTGGTTGGAATGGTGGTAGTGGAGGTGAGGGTAGAGAGCAAGTCACATGGGGTCTGCAGACCATACTGATGACTCAGCCTTTATCCTAAGAGAGGTGAGAAGTCCATGGAGGATTGGAGCAGGTAACAACAGCACCTGATTTCCAGGTCCTTTCTCAACATCTGTCCCAAGAGTTCTGTAGCTGGCTTATGTGAGTCATACCTCTCCCTGCACTTTGATTCCTTAAGCTGAAAGAGTTGTATTTTGTGAGGATGAGCATAAAAAGTTGAGTAATAGGAACAGAAAAATATGTCAAGGGCTAGTGCTGTGGCATAGGAGTAGGGCCACCGCCTGCAGTGTCAGCATCCCATATGGGCGCCAGTTCGACTTCCCACGGCTCCACTTCCAATCCAGCTCTCTGCTATGGCCTGGGAAAGCAGCGGAAGATGGCCCACGTCCCATCTGTGTGGGAGACCCAGAAGAATCTCCTGGCTCCTGACTTGGGATCAGTTGCGCTCCAGCCATTGTGACCATTTGAGGAGTGAACCAGCAGGTGGAAGACCTCTCTCTCTCTCTCTCTCTCTCTTTCTGCCTCTCTGTAACCCTGCTTTTCAAATAAATAAATCTTTCAAAAAGAAAGGTCAAGGTCACGTATTTGGTCCAATGGTTAAGACACCTGCATCCCACACCCAAGTGCCCGGGTTTGATATCTGGCTCTCCTGACTAATGCAGACCCTGGGAGGCAGCAGTGATGGCCAAGCAGTGGAGTCCCCGTCACTCGTGTGAGAGACCTGGATTGAGTTCTCAGCTCCCAGCCTGGCCCAGTCTTGGCCATCATGTGTATTTGGGGAATGTACCAGTAGATGGGAGCCCTATCAGTCTCAAATAAACAAGTAAATAAATAGCTTTTTAAAAACAGTATGTCACTGAGTGTTTCAGCTTTCCATTGCTGCATAACGAAATAACCCACAACTTAAGAGGATGATTTCTTCTTTCTCGTGGTGCTGCGGGCTTGGTAGGATCAGCTGGACCATCCTTCTTCTCCTCTTGTGATAGCTGTTTCCATTGGCTGAGTTCCAAAGGCCGCTGAGCCGCTGGAGGGTGTGAGGCTCCGCTTCCGCTCCTCTGAGCAGCCTCTCTCCCCGGCTCTCTCGGGCCTCCTCACGATGTGGTGGTCTCGGGTGCCGGGTGCCAGGACTCCCTCTGTGGACACTGGCTTGCGGAGGGGAAGCAGGGGCTGCTGGGAGTCTTGAAGCCTAGACCCCAAGCTGGCACCGCGTCCCTTCTGCCACACTCTGCGAATCAAGCAAGCCAGAAGGCCACCGAAAATGGAAAGACAGAACAAAGAGGTTCTGCTTAGTGACGGCTGGTGGGGTGAGCAGCGTGTATGTTCTTGGCAAGAAGAAATTGAGGCCGGCGCTGCGGCTCACTAGGCTAATCCTCCACCTTGCAGCGCCGGCACACCGGGTTCTAGTCCCGGTCGGGGCGCTGGATTCTGTCCCGGTTGCCCCTCTTCCAGGTCAGCTCTCTGCTGTGGCCCGGGAGTGCAGTGGAGGATGGCCCAAGTCCTTGGGCCCTGCACCCCACGGGAGACCAGGAGAAGCACCTGGCTCCTGCCTTTGGATCAGCACGGTGCGCCGGCCGCAGCGCGCCAGCCATTGGAGGGTGAACCAACGGCAAAGGAAGACCTTTCTCTCTGTCTCTCTCTCTCACTGTCCACTCTGCCTGGAAGAAGGAGAAGGAGAAGGAGAAGGAGAAGGAGAAGGAGAAGGAAGAAGAAGGAGAAAATTATTGATGGTGGTATCTCTGGAGGCTGTCAGAGTTGATCATAAACATTGATTTCCACCACTGCCCATAGGACTAGCCTAGTGAGCCATGGCGCCGGCTGAAAACCATTCTAAGAAGCTGCCTGCACCCCATGGACAAGCTCCCGGAGCCCATGTTGACTGTCTCTGGTCCTGCAGGCCCAGCTCTCTGGCTGCACCTCCTAGAGACGTCCGTGTCCCTGGATATCGTGGTCCTGCCACAGGCAGCTGGGCCGGTGACAGGAAGGGGGAAGTGCTGTGGCATTCTGCTGAATTTGGAGGACACGACTCAGTGTTCCCCCTCAAAGAAGTCAAAGCTGCCCAGACTGGGAGAACGTGCGACCCAGCCTGATGCCATCCCACCTCCCCAAGGGAAAAGAGATAGAGGATCCTGCATGAGCTCTAAAAATCAAAGCCTTTTTCTGGAAACCATTTCAGTTTTACAAAAGAGTTGCAGAGAGAATGCAGAGAGTTCCTGTCTATGCTTCACTCAGCTTCCACTAATAACACTTACATGAGGTGCTTCCAAAATCTCAGGGAAAATACATTTACAAGATAACTTTATTTTGGTGCAAAAATTTTTCAAAAGTCCATGCAAGGTTTTTTTTTCATAATATGCATTCTCCACTAATTTTACAGGATTCTTATATAATCATTGTCCTTTGGTTAAAACATAAATAAGGGGCCAGCGCTGTGGCACAGTGGGTTAATCCTCTGCCTGCAGCACCAGCATCTCATATGGGCGCTAGTTCTAGTCTTGGCTGCTCTTCTTCCAATCCAGCTCTCTGCTGATGGCCTGGGAAAACACAGAAGATGACTCAAGTCCTTAGGCCCCTGTACCTGCGTGGGAGACCCGGAAAAAGCTCCTGGCTCCTGGTTTCAGATCAGCCCAGCTCCGGCCCTTACCGCCATCTGGGGTGTGAACCAGCAGATGGAAGACCTCTCACTCTGTCTCTCCCTCTCACTGTCTGTAACTCTACCTGTCAAATAAATAAAAACAAAAACTGTAAAACTGAGAAATCAGTGTTGATACACTACCACGAACAAAGTTATAAACTTGTTCTGATATCCGAAGTTTTCCAATATCCTGTTTTGAGACCCACCTAGGCCCCTACAAGACATGTAGCTATTTGTAGCCATTACGTGTCCTTCTCTCCTCCTGTCTATGAGTTTCTCTGTCTTCCCTTGTCTTTCAAGTGCTTGACATCATGTGAAGAGTAGTGGTCTCATATTTTGCAAAACATAGCCCTCAATTTGGGATTCACTGACATTTTCTCAATCAAACTGGGGCTGGGGAAAAAAGGTGATGCACCGTTCTCATTGCATGATGTTGAGGCACATAGGACATCAACCTGTCTTCCTGCTGGTTGTCAACTTGATTTAAAAAAAAAAAAGATTTACTTATTTTATTTGAAAGGCAGAGTTACAGAGAGGCAGAGAGAGGGAGAGAGAGAGAGAAAGTTTTTTCATCCTCTGGTTCACTCCCCAAATGACCACAGCGGCGGGAGCTGTGTCCATCTGAAGCCAGGAGAGTCCTCTGGGTCTCCCACGTGGGTGCAGGGCCCCAAGGACTTGGCCCATCTTCCACTGCTTTCCCAGGCCACAGCAGAGAGCTGGATCAGAAGTGGAGCAGCTGGGACTCGAACCAGTGCTTGTATGAGATGCCAGCACTGCAGGCGGCAGCTTCACCCACTACGCTACAGCGCCGGTGCCTCAACTTGATACTAACCTTAGTGAAAGGGTATTTGCGAGGTTTTTCCACTGTGCGGTTACTATATTTTCCTTTCTGTTCTCTATTGTTAGAAGCAAGTCACTGAGCCCAGCTCACGCTCATAGGGCTGGGAACTGAACTTCTAAAGGGAGGGACTCCGAGGCTTTTAAGCAGACACAGAACACTAGGCAGGGTTGCCCAGAGGAGGGAGGGCCCAGGCCTGGCCGCTGACTTGCTGGCGACCTTGGATGAGTCACTCAGCCTGTCTCAGAGCCGGGGTTCCCCTCCCTGTTAGGAACTGCACAATGGCATCCCTGCCCCTCCAAGGGATTTGGCTGGCATCGCTCTGAGCTGAGTACAGATTGGGTGGGAGATCCGGGGTGCTTGCCGATGACAGCAGGGCTCTTGGCCCTGGGCTGTAAGCAGCTCTCAGTCCTGTCACCCATTGGGGTCACAACAGGAGTGCCCCCTAGAAGTGAGGCGGTTCCACTGCTTTGACCAAGCGGTCTCACCTTATATACACGCTAACAAGGGCTTCGTGTAGAAGGAAATACCACGGGGAAATGTTTTTGTAAAGTGAAACAGTATTTTGCAAAGTGGATAATTCCCCTGAATTAGCCTTTTTGTATAAAGTCAGCTTTTTGCTTGTTGGATTTACTTAAACCAAGGGGCTCTAGGAATCTCTTCCAAAGTACACAATGTGTTGGTGCAGACGCCTCTGAACAGACCATCTTTCCATGTCGATGGCGAGGATTACGTAGGAATTATCAGATCCAGTTTTTATGCTGAGGCCTTAGATGCTTCACCAGGGGAGGCTCCTGGCCAACCAGAGGCTCTGACGCTTGACACCAGCAAGACCTAAACCCCAAGAGGCGTGTGTGTGGCGACTGGAGCAAAGACAAAGCTGGGGAGCGCATCTGGCATGAGATGTCTCCCTCCACTTCTTGGGAAATGGCAACCATGCTGTGTGGGCTGCCAGGCCCGAGGCACAGGCTTATGTCCTGCACAACTCAAGGATGTCATTCCCAGGGACTCTGCTGGGGGACAGTGCTCCTTAGAGTTCCGCCCCAGGCAGCCATGTCTGCTACCCGGTAGAGACCTTGGCGGGCATCACCCAATCTCTCACGCGGGGTCCAGCCCCTTGACCAGCATGGATCAGGCCTGGTGTGAGGCAGGGACGCCACGGGCCACAGGTCCTCAGGAAGATCCTCTGGCCAGATGAAGACCATCACCCACACGTCCCACCTGCAGCCGCGACTGGGCCACAGTGCGGGCGTACGAGATGCATAGTACACTCTCCAGAGCCTCCCATTACCTGGGTTGTTGGTGAGAGAAGCATGATCAAGGATTTGCTTGTCAAACATAACAAGTTAGGATGGATAAGACTTTTTTTTTACTCATTTAACATTTCTTCATTTTTTTTCAGCAAACAGCCTCAAAAATGAAAGTGGCCCGGAGGACCTGTCACCCTCACAAAGGCTCAGGCCAAGAAAATTGCCCTCACTGTTCCAGTCTTCTCACTGTGCGTTTCTCTCTCTGCCCCCACATCTCTCCAGCCTCTGCCTCCACCACGCCCCTACCTGGAAGTTTCTCTCTTTCTTCTCTGATTATCCCAATTCTGTGTGTTTCTTCAAGACTCAGCTCAGTCATGTGGTCTTTTTATTTTTATTTATTTGCTTTCATTTGATTTGAAACACAGACACACACACACACACACAGAGAGAGAGAGAGAGAGAGAGAGAGGCAGACATCCTCCATCCACTGGGTCACTCCCCAAAGAGCCTCCAGTTGCCAAGGCTGGGCCAGGCTGAAGCCATGAGCCCAACACCCACTCTGGGTCTCCCACAAGCCCCCCAATCAATGGGAGGTGCTTTCTATAACTGCTTGGCCCCAGAATGTCACCCACATCTCCTGCTCCAGAACCACTCTTGGAAGAGGAGGACTGCCCCTGTCTGTGACACACGTCCGTCACCCCCTTCCTTGTAAGTGGAAGGAAATGACGGGCGCACATTATCGGGTATAGGATATGATTTCTCCTTTAGGAACCCGCTGCTCTCATAGGCTCTCCCCAGCCACCAGCACCCCAGTTCAGAAGTGCACATGTGACCCCCAGCAATCAATGCCTTCTGTTCCCTTAGTCAGATGTTTGATTCTGGATCTGTCAGGACCACCATATGGAAATAATCCACCCAGAATTGGAGCCACATCAGAGGAAAGGAAACAGTGGCAGAGACAGAGCAGAAACAGAAACGACAGCAATGTTCAAGCCCCTGGCTTTAGCTGGAACTGAAGATGGCATTATCCTTTGGAATTTTCTGGAATCTAAACCTAGGAAATCCTCTTTGGCTTTGGCCAGTTCAATTTCTGCCACTGTAATCCTTGTTGTTTGCAGACAGGAATGATGCCTTATTTACCTTGACATTCCTGTCGCAGCAAGCACATGCTTTGCCTATATATAGCAAGTGCTTCATAAACAGTTATTGCTGGTATAGGGACAGATATGCTAAACCAGCCAGCTCAAAGGAGGAAGTTAAAAAAAATTGTAAACACAGAGAGTGAGAGCGAGAGCGAGAGAGCTCCTATCGGCTGGTTCACTCCCCGAATGCCCACAAGAACCAGAGAGGAGCCAGGGCCAGGGCCAGAGCCAGGAGCTGGAGACACAATCCAGCTCTCCCATGCAGAGGACAGGGACCCCAGTACCTGAGCCATCACCTGCTGCCTCCCAAGGTGCGACAACAAATGTCTTAACCACTAAGCCAAATGCCCACCAGCAAGGAAATCCGTATCTATGACAAGCAAACCACTCTGCGTGGCTTTTCTCCTCTTACCTGGTGCTACAGGCCAGGGAGACAGCCTACAGTCCTGGGTGCTTGCTCTCCTTAGCTTCCTCCCTTTCACTTCCTCTCTGAGGGGTGGCTTCCTGGTTATAACCACGGCTCTACGTTCAGGCTACCTGGCTTCAAATCAACAGTTGCTGCTCCTAATCTCTGTGTTCTTAGACAAGATCTTTATTCTTTCCAATCTTCAATATACTCAGTGTACCAGGGGGAAATGATGGCATCTCTTCCTTGGGTTGCTAGGAAGAGGAGCTAAGCTATGCCCTACAGGTAGAAAAGGCCAGCTTCATGGTGGGATCATCCTTAAAACGCCAGCCTCTCCACCTTCCTGAACCTTAGCCTTTCCCTGTGGATCCCAAGAGGACTTTGGGATCAGCCATGCTGTGAGAAAACACGTGGAACGAGGTGAGTGTGACAGACAGCTGGCCAGCAGAAAAGGAGGTGACTTCTCAGCTAACAGACAGAGAAGAGCTCAGGTCCCAACCACTGAAGCCCACCTTTCCAGAAGCAGCCACCTCCTCTCTCTGCATTACAATTCTCCGTCATGGATACAGCAATGACACAAAGAACGCGAATTCTGGAGCGAGACTGATAGCTCAAATTCCAGCTCTGGTCCATCTTAACACTTGGGCTTCTTGGGCCTCAGTTTCCTCATCTGTAAAGTGGGGATTTTTATTACCAACTTCAGTAAGACAATCACTGAGACTAGTAGGTACTCAGGTCAACCTTCAACAGACGTGTGGAGCCGAGCGTATGTTACAGACCTGCTGACACATGAGAGGGTGAATGATACATTCCTGCCCTCTACCCTCATGGACCTTAGACTAATGAGGAAGAGAGTTATCAGTCAACAAATTCTAATAAAACACGGTGAGTAATTTGATAGGGGAAGAACCAGGAACTCAGGAACTTATAGTGGGAGGTTCGATGCACGTTAAGCATTTAGGAGATGAGTAGAAGAGGAGAAGTTGAAGGACGGATAAGAGCAGAGAATGAAACAGGAAAGCAGGAGAGCCATAGGGAGTGGGACATCGTGACCATCTCTCCAAAGTCCGTTCTTTCCCTGAGCCTTGGAGTTGAGCTGGAATCCTTCGCGTCCCCAGCTCCAGGGCTCATTTCAGCCCCTTGTCATAGCAGTTGATTGCTATGCTTCAGACTTGAGTCAAGCAGCACAAGGCCTTTCCCTGGCCATGGCGACTAGTTTAGGGTGGTCCAGTTAGAGCAGGGAGGACCCTTTCTCCTCCCGGAAATGACACGAGGAGCTTTCTTTGAGAGCGGCAGCCATCTTGGCACCATCCAGGAAACCGCACTTAGGGCAAAGCCAACACTCACAGAGAGTGAAGCCAAGAGAGCTGCAGAGCCGACGCCCTGACCCACCTACTCCCAAAGCTTATGCACCACGCGCCTCTTCAGTGACGCATTGGCAGATAAATCCTGATTGCTGTTTAAGCCAGCTTGAGCCAAGCTTTTTGTTATTTTCAAAGGAACTATCCCTTACGTTTATTTATTTATTTTTGTTTATTTGAAAGTGGCACAGAGAGAAACAGAGTGACAGAGATCCCCATCTGTTCACTCTCCAAATGCCCACAACAGCCAGGGCTGGGCCAGGCTGAAGCCAGCAGCCAGAAATTCTATTCGGGTCTCCCACGTGAGTGGCAGGAGCCCAAGTACTTGAGTCATCATCCGCTGCCTCCCAAGGGGTGCATTAGCAGGGATGCTGGATCGGAAGCAGAGGCAGGGCTTGATCCCAGGCTCTCTGGACTAGGATGTAGGGAGCCCAAGCAGTGACATAACTCCACTGAGCTACAGCCCTGACCACCAGAGGAGTTGCTCTAGTACCCAAGGGAAGAATAGTTTAGAAGTAAGGAGCAAACAACAGTGCCCGATGATATCCAGTTGTCAAGTCAGACAAGGACCCAACATCATGTCCATTGCATTAAGCACCCAGGAGGACGTTTAGGATCCAGGCAAGATCATTTTTAGCTTCTGGTGGACATCGCGTAGGCAGAAGACCCTCTGAAGCCATGAGTCCTTGGCTGTTCTTTTTTTTTTTTTTTTCAAGGTTTATTTATTTATTTGAAAGAGTTACACAGAGAAGAGAGGCAGAGAGAGAGAGAGAGAGAGAGAGAGAGAGATCTTCCATTTGTTGGTTCACTCCCCAGATGGCCACAACAACCTGAAGCCAGGACCTAGGAGCTTCCTCCAGGTCTCCCATGTGTGTGCAGGGGCCCAAGGCTTGAGACGTCTTCTGCTTTCCCAGGCCATAGCAGAGAGCTGGATCAGAAGTGGAGCAGCCGGGTCTCGAACAGGTGCCCATATGGGATACTGGCACTGCAGGTGGCAGCTTTACCCATTATGCCACAGCGCCAGCCACCTTGGCTGTCCTTTTAGGAACAGAAGCAAACTGGAGTTTCTATCATCACAGAGTGATTGGATTCTCTAAGCTCAAACTTTCTATCCCATTGCCCAAATATCCATCAAAACATATTCCCCAAGTCCTCTAACAGCTTGGGTTCTGTGCTGTCCTGTAGCTTTTACTACAGGAGGAACCAGATTTGAGTAAACTGTGAAGCGTCCGTCATAGCTAGCCAGTTGGATTCAGTGTCGGTCTTTTCCCCTCTCAGGCAGTCGCCTCTTCTTAACATATTGGGGCAGAAAGTCACATAACCCTGGGAGAAATAGATAACAACTATGACCCCTCTCCCAGAGAGGGAAAAGAACCAAAATTTTGTGTCCATTTTAGGGCTTTGTGGTCTCCACACAGCTGGCCTCTTAGAGGGCCCAGTTATTGCATCGTTTATAAGCTCTTGTGAGTCAAAGTTTCCTCAACTGGTATCTTGTCCCGGTGAATAAAAGATTCTAACCCCCAAACGCGGCTCCTGGAGACTGCTTCAGCCTGGAGATCGATCTAGGGAGAGTTTAGAGCTTCCTCACCCCGTCAAAGCTCACACCAGCTTCTCTCCCCTCCCTGGCTGCCCTCCAAGCTCTTCCAAGCACGCATCTCCAGCCCCAGCCTGAGCAATGGCTCTGGGTTTAGGAGGTGATGTGATTATCACTCTCATCTGTTCATGGCTTCATTTGGAACTCCTACCTGTACCGTGAGCCCCGTTCTTGGGTGTCTGGCCCATCCAGCCCCAGAGAACCACAATTTTTCTCACCATGGTGCCCCATCAGTATAAAAGAATTCACCTGTCCCAACGTGCTGGGTCCAGCATGGCTAGGGGACTCATGCAAGGAGTGGAGCAAGGCATAATGTGGCTGGGCCTGCAGCAACTCTGTTGTCCTCACCGTGTGCACGTTCCGCCTGAGCTGAAGGAAAAGAACCAATGTGTTTTGTGTTGACAGCTCTTAGCGCTTAAGTTATGTCCTGGTTGTTTGCACACCCAGCAGTGGTCCTCACCAGCTCCTAAACAGTTCACTCCCATGTGCTACAGATGAACGAGAGTGCGTGTGGACCAAGCTCTCTGCTCTGAGAAGGGAATTAGGCACTGTCTTCGTGACTGTCTCCCTCACAACACAATGCAAGACCATCTATTAACAACTTCATTTAAATTTTAAAGTGTTTATTTATTTAGAGGGCCAGTGCTGTGGCATAGCGGGTAAAGCTGCCATCTGCAGTGCTGGCATCCCAGATGGACACCCATTCCAGTCCCAGCTGCTCCACTTCCAACACAGCTCTCTGCTATGGTCTGGGGAAGCAGTAGACGATGGTCCAAGTGCTTGGGTCCCAGCACCAGCAGGGAGATCCAGAAGAAGCTCCTGGCTCCTGGTTCAGATAGTCTCAGCTCTAGCAAAACACATATGCTCCCTGGTTAGGAGGGGTGATGTCTCCACAAAGCTGTTGTATGTTGAAAATATCATCGTTTGTCAACAATGCATTGGATCCACCTACACCATACCCAACATCCCAGCTTAGCAACAGTGTAGCATCAGTTACTTCCCCTCCTGATCACAGGACTGGCTGGGAGCTACAGTGCAAAAAGAGCAGATCATAGGGACTGGTGCTGTTGAGCGGCGGGTTAGGTGACAGCAGTATCTCATATCAGAGTGCCAGTCAGAGCCCGGCTGCTCCACTTCTGATCGAGCTCCCTGCTAATGCACCTGGGGAAGCAGCAGCAGATGACTGGCCCCTGACACCCATGTGGGAGACCTGGATGGAGTTCCTGACCCTGCCCTGGCTGTTACGGCCATTTGGGGATGAAATGTCTCTCTTTATCTCTCCGTCACTGTGTCTTTCAAATTAATGAATTTTTTTTCAAAAATGCATTTATTTGTTTTAAAGGCAGAGTTACAGAGAAGCAGAGGTGGGGGCAGGAGGGAAGAGATGGATTTTCCACCAGCCGCAACAGTCAGAGCTGGGCCGATCCGAAGCCAAGAGTCAGGTGTTTCCTCCCAGTCTCCCACATGGGTGCAGAGGTCCAAGGACCTGGACCATCCTCACCTGCTTTCCCAGGCACATTAGCAGGGAGCTGGAACAGAAGTGAAGCAGTGCCCATATGGGAGGCTGGCATTGCAAGTGGCAGCTTTACCTGCTATGCCACAGCACAGGCCTCTAATTAATGTATTTTTTTAAAAAGTAAATAGGATTGTCTGGGTACCAGGTGCTGAATGAAGTTGATATATGGAAGGAGGAGGCATCCTTACTGATACTCTATGCTTCATGAGAATGGAGGCCCAAATGGCTTATTCTGTGATGTTGTCTGAAGATTGAAGGCACTAAGTTCAGATCCCCAGGCTGCTGCAGGGCACGCCAGTGTCACTGCAGTGTGTGGATGGGAATAGGTCTTTGTGCACTGCCTCCCAGGACCCACTCCATTCTCCCTCCAGCTGGGAGAAGCATCTCAAGTTTGGAGAAATAGTCCCTCCCTCTCCACTCTGTAAGGTTAGGGCAAGCTGAATTCATCTACAGCTCCAGGGATATAGCTTACATAATTTAACCGGTCCCCAGACACGATGATGGTTGCAGGTAAGGGCAGACAACAAACTTAGAGCCAGAGACTTGATTGCTTGCTCCTGGGACCTTCTGGGAGCTAGAAACTCATCTTCTCCATGTAAGTTTTTTGTTTGCTTACTTTTTAATTATGTATTTGTCTATTTGAAAGGGAAAATGATAGAGGGGGGGAAGAGAGAGACCTTCCATCCACTGGTTCACTCTCCAAATGGTCACAACAGCCAGGCCTAGTCCAGTTGGAAGCTCAGAGACCAAAGTCCCAACTGCATCTCCCACATGGCAGGCAGGGGCCCAAGCAGGGCCACCCTCTGCTTTTGTCCCAGACACATAGGCACATCCGCAGGGAGCCGGATTAGAAGCGGAGCAGCAAGGACTCTGGCTGGTGCTTTGCAGGCAGCCGCTCAGCTCAGCTCACTGAGCCACAAGGCCAGCCCCTTCCATGCACGGTTATGGAAGGGGTGCTTCCCCCACCCCTGCTGCTGTGGTGGAGGGAGAGGGTAGGAGGAAGGGAACCTGCAGGCATCTGGAGAGCTTCTGATGGAGGCTAAACCAGAGAACTGAGCTGAGAAAAGCAAACGTGATCTGAACTGTGTCCCCGACTCCACCAGAATCAAGTTTATCTCCCTCCATCAGAATCAAGTTTATCTCCCTATCTGTTACAAGAGCCCTTGCGCTGACATTTTTTATTAAAACAGGTTGGGTAAAGTTCTTTTTTTAATCATTTGCAAATGAAAGAAACATAAATATTAAAACTAGATGGACTAAAAGTTGAATTTAGTTTCAAAATCCTAGGATATTTTATGTGACACACAAATGTCAATAATAAACACCCCCAGAGACTCTTCTACACACTCCCAGGCCACAGAGCCACTGATCCCGCTCCACCAGGCCTAGCCACCAGGAGGTCCTCAGTGTGTCCTTCTGCTTCCTTCCTCCCACCTCTCTCTGCCCCCTCCTCAGCCAGGTGAGAGACCCCCAGGAAGGGGGCCTAGCCCCAGCCCCTCGCTTTAATGCTTGCTATTTATATGCGAAATTGCCTGTGTTTTCCTAGTTAGTGGCAGATCCGCCTGTTTGATGTTAATGAGTTTGTGAACCCAACAAAAACATAAAAGACAAGACTCCTCCAAAGAGGGAAAATAGAAAATCAAGTGCCATCCACAATGGGACGGGCTTGAAATCCGCCTTGAATCTCCCCAGCCCCTTTTTCTGTCTTCCCCACGGGACCCCCTTTCATCCAATTGAAGGAATCAAGATAAAATGCCATCCTGGTGAACATCTTGGAAAACTGAACCAATCTGATTTGTCTGGACAAAGAAAATGAGGGCTTCAGCTGATCAAAGTAGCAGAGCTCCCCCTTCCACCCCACCCGGCCCATTAGGCCTCCTGTGGACAAGACACAAATTTCTCACCCATCAGTGATGAGCCCATATTCATTTTCAAATAGCCCCTTGCATCCCAGTGCAAATCTTAGCTGGCTTCTAATAACCCACTTTAGGACATGGATGTTCTGATCTGATGTTATTAAATGGAAAGTGGCCGCTTTCTAATCTGGAGAGAGGCAGGGGCATTTGTAACAGCAAGAATCAAAGGCCTGGTCTCTTTCTGTTCCTAATTATCAATAGTGTTTTATAATCTTATTAATATTGATACACAGTATACTGAAGATCTGTTAAGGCGTAATGTATGTGGAAGATAATTAACCAGATCCGAGTCAGATCAATCGCCTATTTGACAGCCAACGGTGTGTGGCTTATAAATTATACATATTCTAGGTATTGCTCAAAATGTTTAAAGTTTCAGTCCAGTCCTTCGGATCTGGCGCTGAGGGAAGGCCTGAACCTGAAACTACCGTCCCCAGCCTGTGGGAGCCTCTTCTGCACGTGGAGGACTCTGACTTAAAAATCAAAGAGGTCCATTAACCGCCTGGATCGCCACGCAGCATAGAAACACATCTCTTCCTTGTAGCATGCACACAAACAAAAGGTGAAATCTTGTAAGAAAGGGATGATTAATCCAATGAAGCTAATTTGCTTTTTGATTTCTGAGACGGGAGCAGCTGCAAGTTTCGAATAGCAGAGCTGGTGTCTCCTGATAGTTGGCTGCCGTGAATGCAGTTAATAATCTCAAGTAACATGTGCGTTCAGGTGGATTCCAAGAGCTTAAACTGTACTCTTGGTCAACTCCAGTGTGAGTGTGTATGTGTGTGCGTGTGTGAGTGTGCTGCACCTGTGCACAAGTATTGTGAAGGCAGTAAACGTGATTTGTTTTTGACAACAGCCTTTTAGGGAATACATGGTTACCACTCTGTAATAATACCACTGGGTTCAAGCAGCTCAACTGGGGCTGGGCCAACCCTCAGGGCAGGTACATGGTCCAAAATGGCCAATTAGAGCCCTGTGGATTCATAGCTGCATCCATCAGATTCCAAGTTGAGGATTTATTCTTTCATTACCATCACTAGGAGGATGGATTTCAGAGCCATGTCATTTGCTCATTTACTATGTATTGCATGCCTACTACGGGCCAGGAACTGGGGCCAACAATAGGGTGATGTCAGAAAGGCGCCTGAGACCAAACATAAGGAGACTCTGGCTCCCAGGTGCTCATCCTACACTCCTTTGTCCTTGAAAGTGAGTGCTTCCTTAAATTAGCCCACGCCCTAATAGAGTAGTGAGCAAAACCAGCCGGACTCTGGCCTCGGAGAGCTTACAGCCCAGGGTAGCAGACAGCAAGCCTAGGAGATTCCAGTTACTGTTGCAAATCACCCCAGCTCGGTACTGTAACACCACAAGCACTCGATTGTGCCCAGAGTCTGCGGTCAGGAATTCCGCCAAGGGGGCAGGCGCTGAAGCTCAGCAGTGGATCCCTGCATTTCACCTCCCAGTGTTCCAGTCCCAGCTCCGCTTCCAAGTCAGCTTCCTGCTCGAGCGTCCCTTGGGAGCCCGTTGGGCTCTTCTCATCCACGTGGGAGACTGAGCTGGAGCTATGGGCTCCTGGCTTCCACCTGGCCCAGCCCTTGACTGTTGCAGGCACTTGGGGAATGAATAGGAAATGGAAGCTTTCTCTCTCTGTGTTTCTTTCTCTCTGTTGCTCTGCCTTTCAAATAAACAAAAATGAATAAAACTGTTCAAAAAGGAGTCAGACAAGCACAGAGGGGATCTCTCCTGCAACAGTGTCTGGGACGCCATGGAGCACGTGCAGTTTAGGGGTGAGCAGGGCGGGGACGCCCTCCGTAACGTGTGGGGGATTCCCAGAGCTGGGGCTGTCAGAGGGAAATCCTGTCGGTGGCCTCCCGTGGCTGCGTCCCACAGCCCACGGTCCAAAAGGGAGGCTCCAGACAGTGGGGGCGGGGGGGATCCCATGGCTTAATTTCTGCTCAGTCCTGAGGTCAGAGCAGTCACCAGTCTGCCCAGGAGGAGAGGAATGAATGATTCCTCCCATAGAGGAAAGGAGCCTGGTTCTATGAAAATATGGAACAGGAGTCTATGAGGGAACTGGATCGCTCAGTCAGCACCAATGTGCCTCACTGATTCACTGATGCGTTCACCGGTTCAGCCAACATGGGTGGAGCACCTAGGAGGCACCAGGCTCTCTGCTGAGGAGCTGGAGTAACAGATACACACAGGGAGAGGCATTGCACCTGGCGAGGGGCCACAGTGTGCCCTTGCTTGTGTGGCTCCTTATGTGGCTGTAAAGGTGGCACACAGAACTGGCTCCAATGCATGTATAAAATCGTATTCTGAGCACCTTGCCTGTGCTTGCCCGGGGAGAGAGCAGAGGGTGGCCCAGAAGCCCCTGGAAAATGCTGGCTTGCTGCTGTTATCACCACCCCCATCACTGCTGTCAGGACCACCCAGCAATCAGTTACCTGGACACGCTAAGGAGGGTCTCCCACCTGCTAAGTGTATCACTTAGAGCTGAGAAGGGATCCGTACATGGAGAATGCGAGAGAGGGAAGAGAGGACAGGGGAGAGATAGAGATTTTATTTCGTTATGGAACTTGGCTCAAGAAGTCCCCCGACTTGCTGTCTGCAAGCTGGACCTCCGGAAGCACGGCTGGTGGGGCCACTGACCCTGCGTGCAAATGCCCGAGGCTGGGGACCGTTGTGTAAGTCCCAGCCTGAGTCCAAAGGCAGGAGGACCGGGATCGCTGACGTCCAAGGGCAAGAGGGGATGGGTATCCCGGCTCAGAGAAGCACTGGGTTCTTCCTGGCCAGTTTGTTCTCCTTGGGCCTTGTGGGGATTGGGCGATGCCCTCCACACTGGTGAGGCCGATTTTTGCTGCTCAGTCCACCCATTCAAATGCTAATCTCTCCTGGAAACACCCTCCCAGCCACACCCAGATATAATGTTTTACCAGCTGCTTGGGCATCCCTTAGCCCAGTCATGTTGACAAATGAAACTCAACACCACGTAAAGGGATTATGGGCTCCAAAGTTCATTGACACTCACGTGATGCTCACCTCCCACTCCCACTCCCACTCAACCGATGAGGAAACTGAGCTCGGAGAGGTTCGGCCAAGGGCATTGCCTAAATCAGACAGCCCGTGGCCTCCAAACTCCACCCAGGCCTCTTCTTGGAAGGTTGTTTTTTTGTTGTTGTTGTTGTTTTGTTTTGTTTTTGTTTTATTTTGTTTTGTTTTGACAGGCAGAGTGGACAGTGAGAGAGAGACAGAGAGAAAGGTCTTCCTTTTTGCCGTTGGTTCACCCTCCAATGGCCGCTGCGGCCAGCGCACCACGCTGATCCGAAGGCAGGAGCCAGGTGCTTCTCCTGGTCTCCCGTGGGGTGCAGAGCCCAAGCACTTGGGCCATCCTCCACTGCACTCCCCGGCCACAGCAGAGAGCTGGCCTGGAAGAGGGGCAACTGGGACAGAATCCAGCACCCGACCGGGACTAGAACCTGGTGTGCTGGCACCGCAAGGCGGAGGATTAGTCTAGTGAGCTTCGGCGCCAGCCGGAAGGTTTTTACAACTCCAGAAAGTTTTAAATCCTTTACTTCTCCCTGCCAGCCTCCCACCCTTATTTCCCTTCGGCATCAGCAGCCTAGACATAAACGGAGAACATTATTGCACACATTGTAGACAGGTGTCAAACCAGCACATTGTACCCCATAAATGCTTATAATTATTATGCGTCAGTAGTAGTTTCCCCTTCAGTGGACAGGATTCCAAGGGGAACTCCTGGAATGCTGCTTATGCCCTATTTCTTGATAGAACTTGCTTACAATGTGCATCCTCTTTGTAAAAATGTACAATGTGTTGAGGCCGGTGCTGTGGCGTAATAGGTTTGCACCTCCTACATTGCTAGCATCCCATATGGACGCTGGCTCAAGCCCCAGCTGCTCCACTTCCATCCAGCTCCCTTCTGATGGCCTGGGAAAGCAGTAGAAGATGGCCCAAGTGCTTGGGCTCCTGCACCCACATGGGAGACTGGGAAGAAGCACCTGGCTCCTGGCTTCAGATTGGTGCAGCTCCGGCTTTTGCAGCCATTTAGAGAGTGACCCAGTGGCCTCGCTCTCTGTAGCTCTGCCTCTCAAATAAATAACTAAATAAGTAAATGGACAACATGTGTAGACCTTCATACACCAGTGTCTGCTATTATAACTCCAACTACGTGTATTTAAGACATTTTACACAACAAAATAAGTAACAGCATTATTGGAGTCTCAACCACAGAATAAAATATCTATGATTACACATTGATTAGTAAATAAATAACTTTGTTAATGAACAAATTATTATGTGTCAATTAACATTTATTTTAATTAAAAAAAAAAAGATGATGGAGCACCCACATGCCAGGTATCGTGCAAAGTACTCGCCTGCAACCATGTCCTGCAGTTCTTGGAAGCCTCTCAACTCTGTACCCGAGCGAGGGGGAGCTGCTTTCATGCCTGCCTTAAGCTGGGGCTCTGGGAGGCGGAGGGACTCTTGCAGCCACACCGCGTATCTGCAGGCTCCACAGAAGGAACCCGAGCCCACAAGTCGGACTTGATGCCAACTTGAACACCACTGCTCTGGCAGTGGCCATGGCTGTACCTCCTCCACGGCGGGCTCCTAGGGTAGAGCCTTTGGTCCCCAAAGCGTTGGCCCAGGGTGGGCACTCAGTGACACAGACCTGGGGGTTCAGCCCTTGTCCATGACCCCTGTGACTACCAGGGTGAGGACATTTCAATCAGTTATGCAGGGGCCTGGGCAGAGTTCCTGCACCCTGGAGCTGAAAGAGAAGGTGCTGTCCGTGGAGACGGGCCACTCACTTACCCCCCTCCCTGCTGCCACTGTCCTGGGGACAGGACGGGGCCTGCACTCGCTAGGTGTGGCCCCATCAGGACAGCCAGCAGCTGGATTTCTGCTCTCAGAGCTTTGTCCCCAGCAGCTGGCCATGGCAATGCCCTCACTCAAGGTCTCATTAGTGCCCACAGCTGAGAGGGACACAGAAGTCATTAGCACCTCATGCTTTGGCCAGGAGGTGTGGCCAAAAGGGAATTTCACAACCACCGGGGTTGGGGCTGGGGAGCCAACTTGGAGCCCAACTTAATGTTTAACCTCGCTGACAATGGATTGCCGGCTTCTCCACCCTCGTGGCAGGCAGCTCCCGGGATGAAAGAGCTGATCCGCGCCACGGCTCACAGATGGCCTGGGTGGGAGGAAAGGGACAGCCGCTCTGTCCGTCAGGTGCCGGGCAGCTGGGCCCGGCCAAGAGGAAGAAACTTTTCCCGGCACCTCACCCTTCCCTTGTCCAGCAGGATGCCTGTCAGCACAGTGAGGGGAGAAAATGAAGGGGCAATAATTCCAGGAGGGGGGTGGGGAGGAAGAAAGAGGGAAAAGAGAGAGGGAGAGAGGGGCAAGAGAGTGGGGTAGAGAGCGGAGGGAGCAAGAGCGCAAGACAGACCCATTTCTGGTAAATAATTAACAACACAAAATGCTGCCCTAAAAAAAATGCCCAGCAGAACTTTCAACTTCTCTAATTTGGAAAGTCAGAAGTGTAACTGGGCACCAGGAAGCTGATTCCAAGACCGGCTTCCAGCCGAGTCCTGCTGGCCAGGCTTGCGCTATCACCTCGGCTCTGGCCGTCTCCTTCTTGGGAAGACGTGGTGGCGTCTGGTGACAGTGGTTGACGGCCCCTTGCTTTCCTGTGGAGTTCCAGGCCCGGAGGTGGGACCCTGAGGTCTCTAACCCTGGCTGTTGACAGTGGTTGATGGCCCCTTGCTTTCCTGTGGAGTTCCAGGCCAGGAGGCGGGACCCTGAGGTCTCTAACCCTGGCTGTTATGACCTCTCTGTAGGGGTAGAGTCCCTGAGTGCGTTCTCAGTCTGTTGCAAGTCAAGACATTGGAAGCATCAGGTTTGGAGTCAGATTTGGGTTCTCCATCCTGGCTTGGTCATATACTTGCTGTGTAACCCATACAAGAGACTAAACTCTGAGCCAGTTTACCCAGCTACTGCACAGTCTACAGAGCTGTTTTGCAGAGTGGTCCCTTGGATTAGACACAATATGTCAAGGATCAGGGAACTATAGCCACGGGCCACATTTAGCAGGCATGTCTTTCTTCTTAACTTTTTTTAATTTGACATGCAGAGACAGACAAACACAGAGAGATCTCTCTGTGGATAGATCAGACAAACATGGAGAGAGACCCACAATGGCTAGGGCTAGGCCAAGCTGAAGTCAGGAGCCAGGAACTAAATCCAGATCTACATGGGTAGCAGGGACCCAAGTACTTGAGCCACCTAATGCCTCCCAGGGTGTCCATCAGCAGGAAGCTGGAATCAGAAGTGGAGCCAGGACTTGAACCCGGGTACTCCAGTACAGGATGTGGGCACCCCAAGCAGTGTCTAAACTGCTGTGCCAAACGCCGGTGCCTACTGAGTTTTAAATAAAATGTCATTGGAAGACAGCCACCATGACTGAATGACTCATTGCCTGTGGCTGCGTGGTGCTGCAGAGTTGCATAGCGGAGATCTCGCAGCCTGCAAACCCTAAAACACTCACTCGCTAGCCCTTGGCAGACATTTCCAGCGATGGTTTTCCCACTCCCTGGGTATGGTAGATACAGCCTGGTGAGATGATGCTGAAGACTGTCCCTGGCATCCCGGGGACTCCGGTCTCTTCCTCTGAGTTTGGAAGTGTGGCTCTCGCTTTTCTTGCTTATTTGATTGTTCCTACCTCCTGCCCCTGGCTCACAGTCTGTGTGCTGCTAGTCACACTGGGAGCAGGGCCCAGGATCTAGTAGGTGCTAACGCCAGTACCTGTCACCCTTGTTAAGACCAGGCAGCCCTCTGCCTCTGGTGGTCACCAACTATTTTTTTTTCTTTAAAATTTATTTAATTATTATTTGAAAGGCAGAGTTACAGAGAAGCAGAGGCAGAGAGAGAGGTCTTCCATCTGCTGTTTCACTCCCTAAATGGCTACAACAGCCAGAGCTGTGCCAATCCAAAGCCAGGAGCCAGGAGCTTCTTTTGGGTCTCCCACCTGGGTACAGGGGCCCAAGGACTTGGGCCATCTTATACTGCTTTCCCAGGCCATAACAGAGAGCTGGAATGGAAGTGGTGCAGCTGGGACTCGAACTGTCGCCCATATGGGATGTTAGCACTGCTGGGGGCGGCTTTACCCGATACGCACAGCGCCGGCCCCGGTCACCAACTCTTTTGACAGATGGCAGCCTAGGGCCCGAGAGGAAGACACCACAGGAGCAGGGCAGAGCAGGGCTGTGGACTCCTGATCACCATGGCTGAACTCTCCTTGGAGCCAATGTTTGCCTTAGGACGAGGACAGTGAGGAGAGATGGAGGTGAGCCCTGCTCTCCCAGACCAGTCCCTGGAATGCACCAGGACGAGCTGCCTGAGCCATGAGAAGCCAGCGCAGGACCCTCCCCACCAAGAGTGAGACAAGTTCAGGGCCAGAGCCAGACGCTTCCCTCCTGCCTTCTTGGACGCACCATCAAATCCCCAAATTCAGTAACTGCTGATGAAGAGAGAGACCCTCTCGGCCGAGGTTTCCTTTCCTTTGCACAGTCTGCCCTTCGCCCCCCGAGTGCCTCTCCATAGCCTCTCAGGAGAGAAGCACCATCCCTGTTCTCACAAACCCTCTGCTCTCTAGGACAGAGCAACAGGATCCAACGAGAAGCCCTCAGAGCCTGATCACCGACCTTTCTTCCGTTCACCTTGCTTAGCATGACTCATGGGCACTGGTCTAAACGGCATGAGTCATCCTTACACAGGAACTTCAAAAGCAGCCTCACAGCCCTGCCCACAACCACCTGCTCCCTCATGGCCCCTTTGGCCTCTTCCTGGTCTTCCTCTGCAGCCACAGTCTGGAAGAATTGCAAGGGACTGCCGAGAGCCCCCGGAGAGAGATCCCTGTCACAGATGCTCCAGGTGGCTTCTACCCTTTAGGGGTACAAGGCTCACACTGTGTCCAGTGACACCCCCCAGAAAGACCACGCCCCTGGGCAGCCTGCCCATGCCACTGGCCCTGGGCACCCGGAGCGGAGCACCACCGTGTGCCAGGTGTTGTGTTCAGGGCGGTCTAGGCACTGCAACACCGATTCTCAGTCTCAAAGTCTCCTATTTCATCATATTGCTGTAACAGTACTGAAGCATGACTGGCTCCCCCCCCCCCCACTTCTCTGTTAATTGTGCGATAGAATTTCCCTAAGGATACACGAGGCTTGATGATATCATGACGCTGATGGCTGATGGAATGTGTTTTCTAGGATTTTCTAAGGTTAGGTCTCTTGGGAGCTCAGTCATGTTTTACAAATGTAAATGGGCCCTAAGAGGCCCTGGGCTTGTGGCTCAGTGGGCTAAGGGGCTGCTGGATGCTTGCATCCCTCCTGGAGTACTGGTTCAAGTCCTGGCTCTTCCACTTCTGATCCAGCTTCCTGCCAATGCACCTGGGAAGCAGTGGATGACAACTCAAGTACTTGGAGTCCCGACCACCCATGTGGGAGACCCAGATTGAATTCTTGGCTCCTGGCCCAAGCCTGCTCAAGCCCTGGCTGTTAAGGCCATTTGGGGAGGGAACCAGTGGAAGGAAGATCTCTCCCCCTGCCCTTGTGTGTGTGTGTGTGTATGTGTGTCTCCCTCCCCTCACCCCATCACTCTACCTTTTAGGTAAATAAATAACTAAATCTTTTTTAAAAAGAAAAGAGGTGTCCTGAGAACAAGATGCGTAAGAACTGCCACACTGTCATAGCAATCTCTAGGAAGTGGACGCTGTCCTTCCTAGCGTGCGGATGGAGGAACTGAGGTCCCACGAAGTAAAGTGACTAGCCTTGGCCACACAGCCTGGAAGCAGCTGGGCTGGAATTGGAGGCTGATTTCTGCCCAGGGCCGAGGACCAGCTCTTGGCATCCATGTAGAACAATCTCTCTCCAGCTCTCATGTGAAGACGCCTCTTGAGGTAGGGATCGTGTCTTGGCTGCCCAAGTAGGCTCTTGGGTCAGTTTTCTGCTCTTTCCAATGAGACAAGGGGACTGGTCCTGGGGAACCCCTGAGGCTCCTTCCAGCTGGGTTTCCCAGCGCCGGAGCTCGGAGTGCTAAGCTGTGGTGACAGTGGAGGGCAGTTGAAGACAATGAGAGTGGTCAGCCACAATGAACCCAGGAGGTCAAGACCTGCCACATCTGTTCTTTGCTATCCCTCCAATTTCAATTTGCTCTTCTTTTTAATTTGAATACACAGTCTAGTCAGATTTCAATCCAGTAGCTTTGCCAAGAAGAAATTACTTTAAAAAAAGAGAGAGAGAGAGAGAAAACAAAACCTTTTCAACACTGAGAGGTTGGCCCAGCCTTCGCTTCCCTCGGTTCTCTCTCTGCTAATGGCTGTCCCCAATGGCCTAGGCCAGGATTCCGCTTTGTTTGTGGCGTGAATGAGAGAGAAGAGCACCTGCTCATCTCTTAAACAAACAGTGCCATTTAAAATGAGTACCAGAGGCAGCTCTGACTAAGGAGCCCCGAGAAACAGAATGCCTGACTTTTGTTGTGTGTGTGTGTGTGTGTATGTATGTATGTGTGTTCTATATTGTTTCATTTTGGATATTTTGTTATTTTGCACACTTCAAAAGAGGCTTGGGTGGCCCTGGGAAGCCCTGCATGCCAGTTCCTCTCCCTCCCATGGAGGCTTTTGTGAACTTGCTCCTTATGTTGGTCCTATTGTCCTTGCTCATGGATTTGGGCTGTAACATAAAGAGATTGGATGTTCAAAAGGAAGTAAATGTGGCTGGAATGGAGGGACCCCGAGCAGCAAAACTGTACCTGCAGACGTAGGGTCGCTGGAATCCTTGGGTTTGCACTCTTTTTTTCTCAGACAGTGGCTGAATCCCATCCACCAAATCAGTCTGAAACTTGGGACTCATCTCTGATCCCAGCCCACTCATTCCGCCACCAACATCTGTGGATGTTCCCCTCTTCATCGGCCGTAAGTGTTTGCTGTCACAGAAAGAAAATGTTTGTGTGTGGAACACATGTGCATTTGAACCAGTCCGGTTCCTTCGCTGCTCAGTATGACCTAGAACAAGCATGCCCTGTGTTGCCCTCGCTCACCTTCAAGTTCGCCTGCAGGTCAGTCCTTGTGCCTGCTGGCAGTCTCCACCCATAAGTGTCCAGGATCTCTCTCTGCTTTGTGATCCAAGGGTGCTCCCTGTTACCAAGGGAGCTTGCTCAGCCCTTGAGCAGGGCCATAAGAGTGCTCTGGGTCTGACCCCTCCAGAGAAGGCAGCCTCAAGAAAGGGACAATGACTGGTGGATAAACATCTCAGTTCCCTTGTCCCTTGGGGGGATGAGCCTATGCTGGGCACAGGATCCCCCACAGAGGTCCCATTGGGATGAGGCCCCAGCTGTGTGCAGCACGCCTGCCATATCCCTCACCTGTGCTTCCTGGGGTCACCTTCCGAGTCAATGACCTGGTCCCAAGTCCTTGTCTTGGGATCTGCCAAGAACATCTCTAATCCAAAAATCTGAAACCCAAATGCTCCAAAAATTCTAAACGTGTTTAGTACCAAGATGATGGCACAAGTGGAAACTCTACACCTAACCTTGCATGAAGGGTTGCAGCCAAAATTCAGGCACACCAGGGCTGGCGTCGTGGCACAGTTGGGTAAGCCACCGCTTAAGATGCTGGCATCCCATATCAAAGTCCCCATTCAAATCCCAGCTGCTCTACTTCTGCTCTAACTCCTTGCTAAAGTACCTGGGAAATCAGCAGAAAATGGTCCAAGTCCTTGGGCCCGTGCTCCTGAGTGGGAGACCTGGATGGAGCTCCTGGCTCCTGGATTTGACCTGGCCCAGCCCAAGCTATTGCAGGTCTTTGGGGGAGTGAACTAGCAATGGAAGAGCTCTCTCTCTCTCTCTCTCTCTCTTTTTGTGTGTGTATCTGTCCATCTATCTCTGTTGCTCTTTCAAATAAATAAATGTCTTCAATAAAAACTTCAGGCACACCAAAAATATTGTATAGGTATATTGTGTAGATATATTATGAAACACATTCATTTCATGTTTCAATGTGGGTCCCATCCCCAAGATATCTCATTATGTATATGCAAATATTCCATAATCTGAAAAACATATGAAACCTTCCTGGTTCCAAGCATTTCAGATAAGGAATACTCAACCTGTATAGCAGATGCCCTAACCTCTGTGAGCCTCAGCTTTCTCAGTAGAAAAAAGGGGCTGGCAATGTGCCGCTCGTGGTGTTATTACTAATCATCCTCACCATAACAAAAGTGGAACCCGCATCTGCTGCATCTCTGAGCCCACATCCACAGGATGCTGAGAAGCTGCGGGGCTGTCTGTCAAGTCTCACTGCGTCATGATCACTGCAGGCTAATGTGTAGGGCACACAGCCTGGGGCTAAGCCAATGCGCGTCACATGCCTGGGCCAGTGCATGTATCCTCATGTTTGGGCCCCTGTGATGGATAAACAATGGCTACCCTAGAAAAGAAGGGAAGTGGAGGTCTTTACTGTTCAGCTATCAGGAAGGTTTCTGAAGGGCTGGCGCTGTGGCACAGTGGGTAAAGCCACCACCTGCAGTGCCGGCATCCCATATGGGCGGCGGTTCCAGTCCCGGCTGCTCTACTTCCAATTCAGCTCCCTGCTGATGGCCTGGGAGAGCAGTAGAAGATGGCTCAAGTCCTTGGGCCCCTGCACCCATGTGGGAGACCCAGAGGATGCTCCTGGCTCCTGGCTTCAGATCAGGCCATTGCGACCAACTGGGGAGTGAACCAGCAGATGGAAGATCTCCCCCCCCACCTTTCCCTCTCATGTGTAACTGACTTTCAAATAAATAAAATATTTTTTTAAAGAATGATTTCTGAAGCTTTCAGAAGGGGAGCGGGAGAGCAGAGACGGTTTGGATCCTGGCCCCATCACTTGGCAGCTGGGTGAGTTTGAATAAGTTACTGCCTTGGCTGAGTCTTGGTGTCCTGCCTTGTGGAATTATGGTATGGATTGTAAATAATACTGGAGAACCTGAGCAGAGAGGCAATTCCATGTGGGCACAGAAATAAATGACAGAGTCTCTGCCTTCAAAGATCTTGGGGCCCGTCAAAAGGACTCAGGATGTCAAGATCAGACAGAGGGATAGCAGACCCAGGGCATGATGGGAACCTTGGCACCAGGTTGTACTGAGCACCTATGCACCAAGCACCAGCAAAGCCTGCAAGGGGTGTCCCCAGGAGAGTCTTCCCTCCCCCAGAACCTATCTTAGGAGTCTACATTTCATCCTTCTTCTCTTGTCCTCATCTTCTCTCTCCCTCCTCTTCTCTTCTCACCCATATTCTTCCATTCCTTTCTCTAGATCTGTTATTTTCTCCCTGCCTACCAGCACCATGGGCCTCCAGCTGGTGACATCATTTGACTGCCAGGGAGCTACAGGTGCAGAAGATCCCACCCACCCTTCAGTGTGAACTAGGGGCTGGCCTCTTCCACCGGGAGAGGATCTGAATTTGGATTGATGGAGGAGGAGCATTTTTAACCATGGACTTCATCAAATATCACCAAGTTCCATTACAGGTGGGGTATTCTACCTACAGCCACACTCCGGAGCCAGCCTCTACTGGCTTATAAGAGCCAATTATCTTCAGGGATTTCCCAAGTGTCTGCTGTCACCTGGTAGCTTCCAATCTGCCAAGGTGGGAGTATTTACACTACAGCAATTGGCAAACACTACCAATCCTGGATTTATTCCTCGGGGAGCTGATTGTTAAACATTTACCAACACAGCACTGCATAAAACAGAATTGTACAGAAATGGGCCTGCCTTCCAGGAGTTACGCAGCCGCCTCGGTGATGATTATGTAGAGAGAGCCACTGATTTACTGTCAGGAAATGAAAGTTCAAGGTGCAGCTGAGTTCCTCCTCTGGAACTAGGTTTCCTGTGTGCGAAGTGGGAACTGCAGGAATACCTCCCTGCACTTCCCCCTGGGGAGCTGGGGACACACCAGCAATCACAGGCCTGGGAGAAACCTCATGGTGATCTCTAATGGCCTCTCCCAGTCCTCACAGAAACCCCTGGAAAGCGTGAGACTGTCCTCAAGAAGGATTTCCCCACACACAAGACCTGCCTGCAAAACAATTAGCAACCAAGACAAGCAACAATGGAGTTTTATCTCCCTGATTAGACAAGAAGTAACTGGTCAGGGCATCTGGTCAGGACTATGTCTTGGTGCCCTTTGCAAAGCATAACATGGGCCTGGGAGTTTATGGAATAAAAGATGATTAAGGAAGAAGGCTGGGGGGGCTGTGTGAGTACTCCTCTCCACACCCCCAACACTGTATTTTTGGGTAGGGCAGGGAAAGCCGTGTCTCCTTTAACCATTGTGAGAAGGCTGGTGGAGTCTGGCAGCTCTGTGAATGATTAAATGGAATGTTGTTGGTGAATGAGGATTACTTGGGTTGGGATCTTTTCTTTAAATGCTGATGTTGGGGGCAGGTGTTTGGAGAATGTTCTCTGTTTCAGATCCAGCTTAGAGCGAATGTTCACCCTGGAAGGCAGCAGGTGATGGCTCAAGTACTTCCCACACATGTGGGAGACTCAGATTAAGCACCAGGCTTCTGGTGGCCTGCCTGGCCCTGGCTGTTGCAGGCATTTGGGGAGCGAGCCAGGGGATGAAAGATCTCTGTCTCTCTGCCTTTCAAATAAAAATGAAAATAAATAATTAAAGTTGTAAATGCTGAGCTGAAGAACAAGGCAAAGGGTGATTTGCTTTAGAGACCGAGGACTTCTCCAGGGACCGCTGATCCGGCATCATCTCCCAGAGCTCCCCGTGTGCTGATCGCCCCATGCATCTCCCCCAGTGCCCTCTCCTTTGCCCCGTCTCTCCGTGAAAGCCTACGGCCACGACATTTGTATTTGCAACCACACACTTTGCAATTTAATTATAGGAAAGTATGTGTGTCTTTTTCTCTAATGATTTAATAATCTCTCTTCCCAACCAAATTGTAAACCCCTAGAGGGCATGGAATACGGTCAACCTGAGATGTTTCTCAGAGTTTCGAGGGGTCCTGGCCATGCCTGGGGTGCCTAAGACCTCCCTTTGAGCCCTGCCAGGGCTGAGTCCACACTTGGCCCTTGGATACAGCATTTGCAGCACACTCAGGGAGCAGCTGGGCTGAGAGTGCGGCGCGTTCCTCGCAACACTCCTTTGAGCTAGGAGGTGTAAGCAGGTCCACTTTTGTTTTTTAAGATTTCTTTATCTATTTTGAAAGTCACAATTACAGAGACAGAGAGATCTTTCATCTGCTGGTTCACTCCCTGGGTGTTTGCAACAGCCAAGCCTGGGCAAAGCTGAAACCAGAAGCCAGGAGCTTCTTCTGAGTCTCTCACATGGGTGCAGGGTCCCAAGCACTTGGGCCATCCTCCACTGCTTTCATAGGCCATTATCAGGGAGTGGGGTCGGAAGAAGAGCAGACGGGACTCAAACCAGCACCCACGTGGGATGACAGCGTCGTAGGCAGCAGCCTGACCCCCATGCCAGGCTGTTGGCCCCAGCTGGTCCGTTTTGCAGCTAAGAAAACTGAGACAGAGATGTTAACTCACTGGCCCGGAAGTGCAAAGTCAGTAGTAGAGCCAGAGCTCAAACTTCATTCTATTGAAAACACCCATGTTCTTAACTCCCATGTTATTAAGCAACACAGAGGAGAAGCTGTGCTTAATGACCAAGGGGTACCGGTGTTGTCTCCACTGAACAAACAGAAACCGAGCCCTGGGGGCGGGGGGTGGGGGGTGAGAATGACCCGTTGCAGGCAACCTGTACTGGGGAGTCTCTGATCAGAGTGTTACCTGCTTGGCTACACTGTTAGGGGCGGGGCTGGGCTAGGCTGGGCTGGGCTGCTTCATCCTCTTTGTAAGCTCTGTCTTCCACCTGGGGTGACCTGGAGCCTCCATGTAGGATCTGTTTTCCTCCCTCCCTCCCTGTCTCCCTCCCTTCCTGTTCCTCTTCATGGTTTCTTGTTTTTTCCCTTTCTCTCCTGCACGGCATGACTAGTTCGAAACATCTGGAAACAAGCAATATGGCGGCAGCAGTGCCTCCCAGGAGTCAAGAGCAGCAGGTGGGGGCTCGGGGTGGGCCTAGCTCAGTGCTTTGGCGCAGACTCGGAAGGCTAGGGACAGACAGGACACCAGTGGGCGTTATAAACCCAGAGCAGGGATCAGAAAAAGCTCAGCCTCCGGGTCTCAGGAGCCCCGGAGCGCAAGTCTGCTCCCGGCTTCCTCTTGACCTTGAGAAACGGCTGTGGAGCTCCCGGCCCAAGGCTGGCGATGTGGGGTCTCAGTGGGAGGCTCCTGGTGTCCCCGGCTCCTCAGACTCACCGAGCCTTTAGTCAGAGCTTCACGCCCTACAGAAGCGCCTCTCACTTCATACCCCTCACACACTGGGTGCTTTCCCTGCGGGCTGCCCGTTAAATCCAAATTTCAGATAAACAATGAATGGGGTTTTATTTTAGTATAAGTATTTGTATCTTGTATGTACCAAATACTGGATGGGACATATTTATGCTTTTTAAAAAAAAATATTCACTGCATGTCTGAAACTCAAATTTAATTGTGTCTGCTGAGAAGAGTCACACAGAGGAGGCCACAGCGGTCTGGGGCAGGGATTGTGATGGGCAGGTGTGGCAGTTTCCTGAGATCCAGGGCTCAGCCTCCTGGGAAACCACAAGCCAAGGTCCTTGTCGGAGCTGATGAGAAGGTGAGCACCATAATAAGAGTCCTGTGCCTCTCGGTGAAACCAGTGGCATCTCACATCCTGCCCTTGGGGTGGGCTGTCTACGGGACTAACATCTAAAACAGTCAGCCACTGGGCACAGGTGTGACCAGCAGGAATGGACCCCGGCCACAGGGCCGGAGCTGTCACAATTCTAACAGGCTTCATCCAAAATCTGGATTCATGGGGGAGGAGGGCCGCACCAAGGCGGCCATCTGAGCCCCCTTTGGTCACCCGCAGGGCAACACGTTGGTCTTCTCCCTTTTCACAAGCTATTACCCCGAAGAAGCCCCTGAACCTTAAAGCAAGCTCCCAGCTGACTGCTGCACTTCCACGGCGAGCCACGCGCACCGGCTATCACCAGACGCCAACACCCAGCGATGGACTTGTTTGAGAAAGTGCAGCTTTGTGAGCAACAGTAGACGGAAAATGTTAACAAAGGGCAGTTTGCTGAACGGAGGTTAAATACTTTCATACTTCTCAGCTAATCCAGAAAGTTCCCTGGATTCTCATTAAGAAAAAAAAAGTTCCCTATAATCTGATGATTTACCCCATTAAGTGCTACTATTTGAGAACAAAAAGAAAAAAAGGACTGAGCTGACTGCGTTGGTTGATTGAAAGCTAGCGCTCACTCTGCAGGTGCCTAAGCAGTTCCTCTCCATGTCTCACCTGGCTTCCCTGTAGCGGAGGGCTCAGCTCAGCCAGGTGACGGCAGCCTGGGCAGGTCTGAGATTGCTATGGGCTCCCAGAAGCCTTTCCCTCTCTCAGCCTCAATCCACAAGGCCTATTCTGGTCCCTTCCTTTCTAACTGGCCACTGCTAAACTGTGCTGTCACATTCAGCCACAGCCTTTGGCCCATAGGCCGCCATGTTGATTTTTGAATCGCAGCTCAAGGGTTGAAAAGTCTGGATGTGGTGGGCGGTTTTTCTGAGGCTAACGGCTTCCTTTCTTTCTGTCCCTGCCATCTTTCCCCTTTCCCTGCTGTATTTCTATCATTTTCTTCTATATTTCCATCTTCCTCCCTTCTGAAGTATCTAATAAGAAAATATAGAAAAGATTTTTAAAAGCTAACAATATGACAAAAACCTTGAACCATATACAGTTTTTAAAAGATTTATTTATTTATTTGAAAGTCAGAGTTACACAGAGAAATAAGGAGAGGCAGAGAGAGAGAGGTCTCCCATCCGCTGGTTCACTCCCTCATTGGCCACAACGGCCGGAGCTGCGCCGATCCAAAGCCAGGAGCTAGGAGCTTCTTCCAGTTCTCCCAGGCAGGTGCAGGGGCCTAAAGACTTGGGCCATCTTCTACTGCTTTTCCAGGCCATAGCAGAGAGCTGGATCAGAAGTGGAGCAGCTGGGACTTGAACCGGCACCCATATGGGATGCCAGCACTGCAGGAGGCCCCACCATACACTTTAAATGGTTGAATTGTAGGGTGTATAACTTCCCTCAATAAGCATGCTTTAAGAAAAGAAGAAAATGTAGGTGCTGCCGTCTGATTGGATGTGAAGCTGATACACAGTGATTTACCGTGTTCATGGCTAAGGAACCTCTGATTACCTGCATCCCTAATAGGCCGAGTCGATGGAGACTGAGCAACATAGTCACTCAGTTCGAGTCATAATCACTCCTTTTCCTTCCCCACTGAAGACCAGATGACTTTAAGTTCCTGCCACAATTAGACTGGGGATGGGGGCGGTAAGCTCTACTGTGTAGGGAGGACATTTATGTGGGGAGCATCTGCCCACTGATGCCCGACGTCTCACCTCCCAAGTACCCCAGCGTTGGCATCTCAGAGTGTAACTCCAGTGCTGGCATCTTCCTTCGCTCAGAACTAGCTGCTGACAAGATCCAGGACTCATTTGATTAGGAACAATTTGCTTTCATCTGATTTTTTTTTCCTCACTGAGGTTATTTCTCCTTTCCATTCCTTGGAGATGGCTTTGGGATTTGACAATACAAGCCCAGCAATTCTCAGGGAAGCTATGCGTAGTTCCTTGTTTGGCTCTGGGGGCCACACTCAGAGCTCCCCTAGGCTCCCCTAGGCCTCCACACACCACCTGCCCCAGCTCACACACTCTCAGCCCTGGGTAGGAAATTCACTGCTTTATGGCCTCGCATAAAAGTGCCATTCTGAATAAACACAAAAGCCATCAAATGCTCTTGAGTTGTTGGTCTTAAATATCAGTCATGCTTCATGGCAGGCGTAAGGGACCTGTTCCTTGAATGATATTGTCATATAAAGAATAAGGACCTCAGGGGCATCTTAATGAGGTGATAATGAGGAAAGAATGTTCTGGTGTGGGAGGGGGAGCTGGTCTTCATTCTAATGTTCGAAGTGGATTTAATCTTACAGTGGACTCTGCTTTGCAATATTAAGAAGAGGGAGGGGCAGCATTCGGAATTTTCCTAATCTGCCTTTTTTAAAAAAATTTATTTTTTATTTATTTGAAAGACAGAGTTACAGACAGAGATAGAGTCACACCGAGAGAGGTCTTCCATCCACTGGTTCATTCCTCAAATGACCTCAACGGCCAGAGCTGAGCTGCTCTGAAGGCAAGAGCCCGGAGCTTCTTCCAGGATTCCCATGCAGGGGCCCAAGGACTTGGGCCATCCTCTACTGTTTTCCCAGGTCATAGCAGAGAGCTGGATTGGAAGTAGAGCAGCTGGGATTTGAACCTGCACCTATATGGGATCCCAGCATTGCAGACTGCAGCTTTAACCCGCTGCGTCACACCACCAGCCCTCCTAATCCGCCTTTTATTGCTCTTGAGTACCTGCCCATAATATCATGAGGCTCTTCTTTTTACACAGGTTACCCGAGTCCTAGGGCAATAACTTCATGGAACTTCCTTCTGTAATATCTACACCTCTCTCTGTTCCTCTCCTCTCTATTTATTCTGCCTTCCTTGTTGTATTATGTTGGCATTGGTTTTGTTCTGCTTTCTAAGATGCCCTTTGTTACTCTTGAAGACCTGTCATTATTTCAAAATCCTTTCTCTTTATGTGAGCCACGGTGGAGCAATGGAGTGAGGGAGCTTCCAACTTTGCCATACAGATGATCTTTCTTCTCCTTCCCTCCTCCTTTCTTTTCAGACATGTGGAACAACCGGGTGGTTGAGAAAGTTCTTTGAAATGGAAGTGACAAACTCTGTCCTTTGCTGAGTGATTTAACCTCTTAGGAGGAAAAACATTGTATAAAACCAAGTTGGTTTTGTTATTACCATTGAATAAGAATAATATGTGGTTAAATCATTCATTCATTCATTCATAACCCAAATGTTCCCCTGGAGGCATGAGAGGTCTCGTATCTATTTATGCTCAAAGTTATGTTTGCCTGGACTCTTCACCCAGTTTGCCAATGGGATTCCACAATCTTATTTAGTGATTCTCCTATTCCAAGAATTTCATATTTTTCTTAGTCATATTCTCATTGCCGCCATTGCCAGTTAAGTTAGTCCACAGTCAACCATCCATCCCTCTATCCATCCAATCATCAATCCATCCATTCATCCATCTGTCCATCCACTCATTCAACAGATATTTATTGAGTGTTTATGTGAGCCAAATATTCAACTAGATGATGAGCTGGGGATCCTGTGGTGAGTCTACACTCTGGGAAGGTGTAGTCCCATGAAGAATGTAGACAAAGAAGGAGGCTAATAGTCACAGCACTGAACTGGGGGAAGCTGGCCAGACTCCTGGGCTTAGAGGAACAGCCCCTAAGGAAACCCTGAGACCCAAAGATTAAGAAAAAGGAGGAGAGAGGAAGGAAGGGAATGGGACTTTTTTTCCCAAAATCTAAACATCCAAGGTATCTCTGCTACTCTACTAAGCCAACTAACCCATCTTGCCAAATGCTCAGCCTCTTGAGTTGGTGGGTTTCCATGTAGAAAAAGCACAGATTTGGAAGTGGTGACTTAGGACAATTTGCTTGAATTTTTCTGAGCCTCAAACATCTCACTTGTGATGGATGCAAGGTAATAATTCTTACACTGCAAAATTGTTGCAAGGACTGGGTATGTCATAGACAAAGCCCCTAGCACAGGGGAGGCCTTTGCAAATGGCCCATCTTAGTACTGTGAAAAGCACAAAAGCAGGTGAGTGGTTCTTAGAAGCATGGGTGGGGACTCCCAGGAAGCTTAAAAAAAAAAAAAAGGACAAATAAACAGACACACCCAGGCTTCATCCCAGGAGATTCTGAGTCACTGTGCCTGGGGTGGGTCTCTAGCATTCAGATTTTTCTGAGCGCTCCAGAGGTGACTCTGATGTTAGCCTTGGTTGTTAACTGCTGCTGTGCCCAACAGAAACAGGGGTCTGTGGCATGCACCTAGCTGCCGCTGTACACACATGAAAACCACGCTGAGAGCACAGTAACCACGATTTAAGGTAACTGCCGAGGCCGGCACCGCGGCTCACTAGGCTAATCCTCCGCCTTGCGGCGCCGGCACACCGGGTTCTAGTCCCGGTCGGGGCGCCGGATTCTGTCCCGGTTGCCCCTCTTCCAGGCCAGCCCTCTGCTGTGGCCAGGGAGTGCAGTGGAGGATGGCCCAGGTGCTTGGGCCCTGCACCCCATGGGAGACCAGGAAAAGCACCTGGCTCCTGGCTCCTGCCATCGGATCAGCGCGCTGCGCCGGCTGTGGCGGCCATTGGAGGGTGAACCAACGGCAAAAGAAAGACCTTTCTCTCTGTCTCTCTCTCTCTCACTGTCCACTCTGCCTGTCAAAAAAAAAAAAAAAAAAAAGGTAACTGCTGAACAGACGGTGAACAGCCAGCCGTGTATCAGTAACATGCCGCCCCGGTGATTGCGAAGGGACTTAGATGAATCGGTGACCGTGGACCTGCAGAATCTCTCAGGCTCTTCCAAACGATGCCTGTAGCAATGTCTGGCATGAGTCAGTGGAATTTAGCTGTCATATTTCTCTCGACTGACCACCATAACCCTTCAGTAACTGATCTAGTAAATTAGTAACTCCCATCATACAGCAGCTTAAACTTTCTGGAGTTCAGGATCACTGGCCGAAAATAGACTCTGGCTGTAGAATGTCCGGCATGACGAGGACAGAAGAGTTCAGACAACATTTGCTCGTGAAAAGTTTCAATATTTCAATCCACAGACTAATGTTTAAGTTCAGAACAGAAGTCTTAAGTTTTTGTTTGTTCTGTGAATGGAGAGTGTCTGGGTGATGGTTTCCCTTCACCCCCTGCCTCGCTGCAAGACAATACAACACAACACAACAGGGCTGAAGCTCGGTCTGCAGAGAGCTTGGACCAGTTGCTTTCTCCAGACTGCTGGAAAAAATCTCAGAAGAAGCAAGATTTCTCTTTAGAGATGGTGCTGTTGCTCTGGAGAGAAAGAGAAGACAAAATGTTCCTGATTTGGCCTGAATCATTCCAGGAAAGAAAAGTCCTAGTCCACAACACTTGTCAGATATGGTCCAAGGAACCCACCCGAGAACCACTGCAGGAAGCACATTAGATTTACAGATTCCTACCCAGGAATGTGAATCTGAATTTCTGAAGGCAAAGACCTAATCCCTCCAGCTGATTTTCAGAGTTACACCATTTTTTTAAAGATTTATTTATTCATTTAAAAGTCAGAGTTACAGAGAGGCAGAGGCAGAGAGAGAGAGAGAGAGAGATCCTTTCCAAATGGCCTCAATGGCCGGAGCTTGATCAATTCGAAGCCAAGAGCCAGAGCTTCTTCCACGTCTCCCACATGGGTGCAGGGGCCCAAGGACTTGGGCCATCTTCTACTACTTTCCCAGACGCATTGGCAAGGAGCTGGATTGGAAGTGGAGGAGCCAGGACTTGAACTGGTGCCCATATGGATGCCCTCACTGCAGTCAGTGGTTTATCCACTACACCACAGTGCTGGCCCCAGTCACACCATCTTATGAGAAGATACAAATGTCTTTGTAGTACACTCATATTTTGCAACAGTGGAATTCTATTTCTTGGTTTAGGTGAAAAAGAAGAAGAATACGAGGAGGAGGAGGAGGAGAGGAAAAGCATGAGACCCAGAGCCTCTCACTTCTGTCTCTGTTCCTTAACTAATTCTCACACAGAAGTGCCTTATAGTTTTTGGATTTCAGTTTCCTTTTCTATAAATGGGACTAAAAAAACCATCATTTAAAGAAACATCATAATTCCTGTCCACCTTACCTTAAAGATGAAATGAGACAATCAAAAGAGAAATGCTTTTTTCCCCTAAGTTTATTTATTTGAGAGATGACAGGGAGAGAAGGAGAGCACCAACCTTGAGTTCACTCTTCAAATGCCCACAATGGCTGGACTGGGCTGGGCCAACGCTGGGAACTAGGAACTCAATCCACGTCTTCCACATGGGTGTAGAAGGAACTCCCTCACTTGAGCCATTATGGCTGCCCTCCCAGAGTCTACACTGGCAGGAAACAGAACGTAGAAGCCAGAACCAGATATCAACCCTAATATGGGTGGGGCATTCTTTATTTTTTTAAAAGATTATTTTATTTGAAAGGCAGAGTTAAAGAGAGAGAGAGAGAGAGAGAGAGAGAGAGAGAGGTGTCTTCCATCTGCTGGCTCATTTCCTAGATGGCTGCAACAGCCAGAGATAGGCCGATCTGAAGCCAGGAGCCAGGAGCTTCTTCTGGGTCTCCCACGTGGGTGCAGGGGCCCGAGGACTTGGGCCATCTTCTGCTGCTTTCCCAGGCCACAGCAGAGAGCTGGATTGGAAGAGGAGCAGCCAGGTTTCGAACCAGCACCCACATGGGATGCCGGTGCTTCAGGCCAGGGCGTTAATCCGCTGTGCCACAGTGCCAGCCCCCCCAAAAAGAAATACTTTGAGAACTAAAAATATATAGTTCTGTCATAACAGTTATTTTGTCTACAAAGGTTCTATAGTTCAAGAGTCTCAACTAATGTTATTTCTAGCTAAATGATAACCAGTCTTCTTAACCTGGCTGTTTTTATGCAAATGGAGAAGGATTTTCCATATGCGATGAGCCATCTAGCCCTGAGCATCAATAAGATGGTTCAGATGTTGAAGAACCAGACAGGGGTCATTGAAGCCCTTAACACATCATTCTAGAATTGCAAAATTCCTGTCTCAAGCAGGCACTGAGAAGCAGGGGGGGGATCTTAATACACTTCCCAAAGCATACTGTGTTATTGCACTTTCAGGAAGCTGCTGAAGTCAGAACTTTCTGGAGCCAAAGCAATGCCCCACTATCTTTTGAATGCTTGCTTGTGGAAATATTTTTCCTGTTTCGAGCAATATATGCATACATATATATATATCATAAATAAAATGAATATTACGTGTGTGTGTGTGTGTGTGTGTGTGTGTAACAAGCCAACATGATGCATTTTTGGACAGCTCTTTCCCGGGATTCTAGTCTCCTGGGCCCCAGATGTGAATCCTCAATAATGGGACAAAGACTTTGTCCTACATTTAGTTGATATATAAGAACTCTCTACTACCCACTTAAATTGCCTACCTGAGTCTTTAGTCTGAGAAAGGTTGTCTCCTTCACATGACACATTCTTAGACATGTTCAATTGGACTAAGTCAAGCACTTAACAGTCCTGTACACAGTGTTCATCTTTATTTATATATAGAGGTATTTATTTCTTTGAAAGGTGGAAGAACACCTTCCATACCCTGATTCATTCCCCCAAATGCCCACAACATCCAAGGCTGGACCAGGTCAAAGTCAGGAGCTGAGGACTCCATCTGGGTCTCCCATGTGGGTAGCAGGGACTCAAGTATTTGGTTCATCATCCGCTGTCTTCCTGAGAGCTTTAGTGGATTGGAAGCAGACTAGCTGGGACTTGAACCAGCACTCTGATAGGGGATGCCAGGGTCACAAGTGGCGGCTTAACCCATTGCACCACATCAGCCCCGCAGCAGGTGATGTTTCGTCCCCGACAGCTCTTCCATACTTCACTCCGGCATAATCCTACAGGTGCCTGTCCGATCATTGCTTTGAATATGCGTGTTTTCCAGGAAACAGCCATTGAAGACAGAATTCTGAAAAGCCTCTATCTAGCCCTAGGAGAAAGCGAGGCAAGGCTGGTGGAGGAGTGAGAAGACAGAGAGCGGGAAGGAGGGCCCTTGGCTTAGCTTCTTTGAGGGAGACAGCCCTCTCATTTCCAAGTGCAGGATGCAAGAGCTTCAAGACACTAAGGCACAGAATATGAACTTGAAAAAATGACAATGATGACGATGATGGTGGTGAGTAGCTGTCATGTTTTAAGCCTTTACTATGTGGTAGACACTGTGCTATGTGCTTTCCATGTGTTATTGCATTGCATTCTTACAAAGTATGGGGTAAGATAGATGTTTATCGCCATTTCACAGGTAAGAAAACTGAGGGTTAGAAAAGTTGACATTTTGTTCAGTCATACAACTAGTAGGTGGCAGATCTGGACCAGCGTCTGTCGTCTTCTTTTTCTGTTCCTCCTGTCCTGTTTCAGATTATAAAATAATTCTGGCTCATTTCTGCCTACACAGACGCTTGTAGCTCACACCCTGTGTTCTTCTGTGTCTGTTTATCTGGAAGTTGTTTGTGTGGTATTGATGGTCCCTTGGGTCTGATTAGGCTTTCTTGGTCCTAGAAATCCTGTTTTCAGTTACTGCTGGCTATAGGGGGAAAGTTACAAAGGAAATGTGAGCGCGAGGATTCTTTTGACCAGAGTTTTGAGGCCTCCTGACAATCAGCTACCTCTCCACCCTGAAGACTCACGGACTAAGCACAGGGAGTGAGTGATGTGCACAAAAGTGCAAAGGCCAAGGCAAAACACAAAGGAAAGGAGGCCAAGGCGGGCACAGCCGAGAGGGTCCCGAGTGCGGCCCTACTCCCCAGCACCCTGCCCTGGTGACCAAGTTTTGCTCTCCTGAAGAGGAAGGGCTGGCTTCATGGGGGGACTTTAGAGCCATGCCTGGTAAGCCAGGCTGGGCCAGAGGTGAGTAACAGCTTCATATGCTAAAATAAAACAAAACAAAAATGCTGACGGGAGTCGCGGGGCATGGAGCAATTCTGGAATGAGCGTCTTCCTTCCTCTGAAGGACAGTGTCCACCAGGAAGTCTATACAGGAACATCTCTGCTGATGAAGCTCACGCAACACTTCCGTGCTCCATCCTGTGTGAAGTGGACGGCCCCGCTTGCATCCGCCGCACCTGTTCAACTACCTGGACCTGAGCAGCCGCTCAGTAACTGTGCATGGTTTAAGTAAAGAGCAGGGACTTCCATCTGGAAGGGGTTAAGCCTGGGAGATAACAGGACATCCAGAGGCTCACAGGAGTGAGCAGGTGGCATTGGCCAGGCCACGAATGAGACAGAGAGAGAAGTGAGAGGTCTCAGCTGGGTTGTCCAATTGTGGTCAACAGAAGAGTTGTGTAGGGACCGTAAGTCTAGAGAATGATGCCAGATTGTGAACCTGGGGTCAAAACAGAGAACAGGCCTGGGATATGCTTGTGTGTCAAGAAAGGGCCCAGGAGCGGAGGGCAGAACCTAGGCCTCGGCAAACAACACTCTGGGATTGATCCTGCCCCCTTACCCCTCATCCTATCTGCAACATAGAAACAATAACACTTTCTATTCTGGCCATCTATTGCTATGTCTCCAAGCAGCTCAGAACTTAGTGGTGTAAAACAGCAGCCATGTGCTCGCCTGGGCAGCACATATACTAAAATTGGAACGACACAAAGACGATTAGCATGGCCCCTGAGCAAGGATGACACGCAACTCCATGAAGCATTCCATATTTTTCTGCATGGGTGCAAATAGTTGAAATCTCTACTTAGTATGGAGTTGGCCTTCTGTAGATAAAGTCATTTAAAAATGAATCTTAATGGAAAATGGAGTGGGAGAGGGAGTAGGAGGTGGGATGGGAGTGGGGGTGGGAGGGTGAGAATAGGGGGAAGAAACACTATATCCCTAAAAGCTGTACATATGAAAATTTGTATTCATTAAATAAAAACCTTCAAAAAATGAATAAAACAGCAGCATTTTATTGTGTCTCACAATTCTGGTCAGGGCTTGGCTGGGTGGTTCTTCTGTTCCATGTGGCATCATGGAAGTCACTGGGGGGTGTGCAGCTGCTCTGGAAGGTGTGAGGTGGCATCACTCACAGGTCTTGAGCTCTAGCCAGGTAATTGGCACACTGGCTCAGCTGACACAGTCAGCACACCTATGCCAGGATGTCCCACCATGGTGGAACTCTTTATTAGATTAGTTGAACTTCTTGTGTTGCTTCAGGAAACAGGAAACAGCTTCCCCGCTTTTCATGGCCAGGGCTTCCACTATACTACATTGCTGAAAGAACAGCTGTCCCTCAGTGGTGTCCACAGGGGATTTGTTCCAGCATCTCTCCCTGCAGCCATGTGTAGCAAGGGAAAGTCTTCTGGGGGCCTCTCAAAACTTGCATTGTTAGTGAACAGGAACACGGGAGACGACGCAGTGCACTAACATGGAATTGTCAATGAAGGTTCTTGGTTTCCTGCAGCCACGGACACCAAAATGCTCAGATGCTCAAGTCCCCTGTATAGAATGCCAAAGTGTTTGCACATAGCCCACGTACATTCCTCTATACTTTTACCATCTCTGGATTACTTACAATACCTAATACAATGGAAATGCTATGCAAATCATTGTTATACTCTATTGTTTGGGGAATGATCATGAGAAAGAAGAAAGTCTGTACATGTTCAGTACAGACACAATATTTTTAAAAATATATTTTCAGGGCCAGTGTTGTGGCACAGCAGGTTAATTCTTTACCTGCAATGCAGGCATCCCACGTTGGAGTCCAGGTTCACGTCTCAGCTGTTCTTCCAGTCCAGCTCCCTGCTAATATTCTTAGGAAAGCAGCAGAGGACAGCCCAAGCGCTTGGGCCCCTGAGACCTATGTGGGAGACCCAGATGGAGTTCCAGACTCCTGGTCTTGGCCTAGTCCAGCCCTGGCTGTTGCAGCTATTTGGGGAGTGACCCAGTGGATGGAAGAACTCTCCCTTTCTCCATCTCTACCTCTGCCTTTTTTTTCTTAAAAGATTTTATTTGGCCGGCGCCACGGCTCACTAGGCTAATCCTCCGCCTAGCGGCGCCGGCACACCGGGTTCTAGTCCCGGTCGGGGCGCCGGATTCTGTCCCGGTTGCCCCTCTTCCAGGCCAGCCCTCTGCTGTGGCCAGGGAGTGCAGTGGAGGATGGCCCAGGTGCTTGGGCCCTGCACCCCATGGGAGACCAGGAAAAGCACCTGGCTCCTGGCTCCTGCCATCGGATCAGCGCGGTGCGCAGGCCGCAGTGCGCTGGCCGCAGCGGCCATTGGAGGGTGAACCAATGGCAAAGGAAGACCTTTCTCTCTGTCTCTCTCTCTCACTGTCCACTCTGCCTGTCAAAAAATAAAATAAAATAAATTAAAAAAAAGATTTTATTTATTTTTTTGAGAGGTAGAATTACATACGAGAGAAGGAGAGACACAGGGAAAGCTCCTCCATCCACTGGTTCACTCCCCAAGTGGCTGCAATGGTAAGAGCTGGGCCCATTCTTTTGGGTCTCCCATGTGGGTTCGGGGCCCAAGCATTTGGGCCATCTTGCACTGGGAAACCAGGGCATTAGTGAGGAGCTGGATGTGAAGAGGAGTAGCCAGGAAATGGACTTATGTCCATATGGGATACTGGTGCTGCAGGTGGGGGCTTACCCTACAATGCCACAGTACCGACCCCTCTCCCTCTGTCTTTGTCACTCTGCCTTTCAAATAAATAAAATGAATCTTTAAATCTTTATATATAGATTCTTGAATCTTCAGATGAGGTTGAATCTTCAGATGAGGAACCTGCAAATACTGAGCACCAGTTGTATACCTAAGACTACCTAGATGCAAGAGGAAGGGAGACAGACCCCAAGTCTTTACCGGAAAAGCAGTACAGAATTTGTAGCCATGTTGAAAACTGCAGCCCTTCCGCACGTGAAGATTCAATGGAAAGCATTTAGCACAGTTTCTGGCGTGCAGTAGGCACTTACAATGTTGGTGACTTTTCTCCATCTTATACTCTTGGGTAGAAGAATAAACCAAGTTTATGACCAGGGATTTCACAACAAGAAGGCTTGTATCAGTTAGGAAGCTTTAGTCACAAGTAACAGCAAACTAACATAAAGTGCCTTAAACAATGAACTCATTTATTACCTTACACAACAAGGAGGCTGGGGTTGGAATGATTCCAGAGTGGAGCATTTAGTTGCCCAATTGTATCGTCTCTCCATTTTTTCACCCTCAGCCTGTTAACTGACCCTCATAAGAAAGACTCCCTCATAGTCCCAGGCTGGCTGCTGCAGCTCTGAGAATCACATGAAACCAAGAACATTCATTGACAGTTCCATGGGAATGCACGGTGTAGGCTCCCATGTTCCTGTTCACGGGCAGTGCAAACTCTGGGAGGCCCCCAGAAGACCTCCCCTTGCTACACATTGGTCTATGGCCAAATCATTCACTGGGCAAGAATGAGACCACTATGATTGATTTAGAGCAAAGTTTTCACTCCTCCAGGCTTCCCGAAAAGCTCTGGTCACTTGGACCAGGTTAATACAATCCAGATCCCAGTAATGAGGGAAAAGGGAGAGAATGGCCACTGAGGAGAAAGGCGACAGCGACTTCCACAGTCCACACCGTGGTTCAGGCATCACATCCGTCCTCCTGCACATGGTCTGCCCATGTGGCAGGCACTGGTCAGGGTCCAGAGCCTGGGGATTCTCCTGGTGAGCATTAGAGGTCATTCCCTCGGAGGTCAGGTGAGAGGGAGAGCAGAGAACGAGGGGAAGAAGATGAAATACAGGAGCAGACATCTAAACCTGCGACATCTGGGCCACTGGTTGGATGAGGACCCGGAAAGGCAAAGGGACAGCCATTGCGGCAAAGAGCATGGCAGTTTCTCCAAAACTAGAGCTGCGTCCACCCTGTGATCCAGCGAGCCCACTTTGGCATATGCTCAGAGGAACGGAAATCAGTGTGCGCTGAAGTTATGTGCGCTTGCCTCCTTTTCGCAGCACTGTTCACAACAGGCAAGGACAGAGTCTCAACCCAAGTGTTCATCAACCGATGAATGCGTCACAACAATCTCGAACATCCACAAAGGAGCATTTTTGAAAACGCAGGCATTTCTATCATTTGTGACAGCATGGATGAACTTACAGGACATTGTGTTACGTGAAATAAGCCAGACATAAAAGGACAACTCTGTATGATCTCACTTAAGTGTGCAACTTAAAAAAAGTCAAACTCATAGATGTAGAAAATGGAATAATGGTTACCAGGGGCTGGAGCTGGGGGGCAGGTGTGGGTGGGGAGATGAGGGAGAGGAGGATGGGGACAGGGGAGACATTGATCAATGGGTACAGAGTTCCAGTTAGACAGGAAGAGAAAGTTCCGGTGTCCTGTTGCACAGCATGGTGACTTTAAATAGCTAATAAGATATAAATATTTTCACCACAAAGAAATAATAAATATTTGAGGTGCTAGATATGCTAATTAGACTAAACTGATCCTTCTACCATGCAAACATATATCAAAGCATCACATTGTGTCACACACACACACACACAAGTACTACTTGTCACTCACAAACAAAATACAACTTGAGAAGAAAGAAAAGGCAAAGGGACCAGATGCTAGCCAACCTTTCTTTCTTTCTTTTTTTAAAGATTTTTATTTATTTATTTATTTGACAGGTAGAGTTACAGACAGTGAGAGAGAGAGAGACAGAGAGAAAGGGCTCCCTTCCATTAGTTCACTCCCCAAGTGGCCGCCATGGCCGGAGCTATGCCAATCCAGAGCCAGGAGCCAGGTACTTCCTCCTGGTCTCCCATGCGGTTGTAGGGGCCCAAACACTTGGGCCATCCTCCACTGCCTTCCCGGGCCACAGCAGAGAGCTGGACTAGAAGAGGAGCAGCCAGGACTAGAACCCAGTGCCCATATGGGATGCCAGCACCGCAGGTGGAGGATTAACCTAGTGTGCCACCGCGCCGGCCTCCAACCTTTACTTTCAGCCATGATTTAAGTCTCCTGGACCAGGCCAGAACTGGGATTGGTAAGGAGGTCGAGTTGAACATGTAAGTAGGAGATGCTATCTCTACTTTGATCTAAGAGAGAGAGGGAAGAGACAGAAAGTTTGACTTTTCTGGCCCCATGCTTTACTGAAATCTGGGGACAGTAGCTTTTGAAGTCTTTCGGGAGTCCCAGAGCTGAAGTGGTAAGAGTCAACCCACTAGTCCCTGACCTGATTTCCCTTTGCTCCTAGAAAGACTCAACCCCGTAGCCAAGGCCTTGAGTATGATTGTGCAGGTGCTCCCTGGACAAGGCCACTTGGCTTCGGCCACGCGCTATGGTCTCTGTCCAGAGGGTGCCTCTTCTGGTGCCAACGAGCTTGCAGCCAGGTATGGATCCAGCCCTTGCTCTGTGTCCGTTTTCAGTTTGCAGCCTAGTCCTCCAAGGGTTCTGTGCTCTCTCCCACTGGCTTGCTCCTGCTTCCCCTACACACTGTTGTCTGCAGCTCCAGAACAAGCCACGCCAATATTCAGTGGCTTAAAATGATGATGACAATATTTGTTTTGCTCACAAGTCTGCAATTTGGGCAGCACTTGCCCCACTTGGCGTCTGCTGCAGTGGCTTCAAGGCTGTGGCTGGAATCCTCCGAGGACTCTGCCCTTCCCTGCCTGTTGTGCCATCCACCGAGGCTTTCCAGGAGGCTGTGAGGCCGCTCACAGCACAATGGCTGCATCCCAGGATCAGGTGGAAGATTTTTCAGACTGAGCCTGTACACACAGGCCCAGCTAGATTTAAGGGAAGGCGACATAGATCCTCCTCTCCCCAGCAATGAGGATAGCACAACGGGGTATCTCACAGTGATGCAGTCGGCGTTGGGAAATACAATCTGCCACACACACCTGCTTCCTCAGGCCACAGGGCCTTTGTACATTCTGTTTCTTCTGGCCAGGAACACTCCTCTCCCCCTAATAAAAACCTCCTCACCCCTCACATGTTAGCCGAGTCATCATTTCTTCCTTCCTGACCAGTTTTCTCTCCCTGACAAGTTAATGCTTTCTGATTCTTCATTAAAGCTTATCATTGTTATACTTTATATATCTGCGTGCACACACACACACATACACACATTTCTTGAGGGTGCTTCAAGAAATTCATGCAAAAATTGAATTACAGGGACCAGTGCTATGGCGTAGCGAGTAAAACTACTGCCTGCAGTACGGGCATCCCATATGAGCACCAGTTCAAGTCCCGGCTGCTCCACTTCTGATCCGGCTCCCAGCTAATGCACCTGGGAAAGCACTGGGAGATGGTCCAAGTCCTTGGGCCTCTGCATCCACATGGAAGACCGGGAAGAAGCTCCTGGCTCCTGGCTTTAGATTGGCCCAGCCCTTGCCATTGCAGCCATTTGGGGTGTGAACCAGCTGATGGAAGACTTCTCTCTCTGCCTCTGCCTCTGCCTCTCTGTAACTCTACCTTTCAAACAGATAAATAAATAATTTTTTAAAAAAATTGAATTACACTCTCTGTCTCTCTCTCTCACTGTCCACTCTGCCTGTCAAAAAAAATTGAGTTACAGTTTAATGCAAATTGTCCATGAACTTTTTGGAGCCCCCTCCTGTATGTATTGAATTTTGAACTCTTTACACACACACACACACACACACGTGCACACACACACACTTTGTCTCCATTAGATGCCTTCTGAAGAGAGAAGCTGTGGAGTTTGGTTTCTTTTGCTCATCACTTGAACTCAGTGCCTTATTCAGGACCAGGGTGCAGTAGGTATCATATACGCATAGAGGTGGGCTTGTGCCACAGGTTAAGGCGCTGCTTGGGATGCCTGCAGCCCACACTGGGGTTCTGGTTCGAGTCCCCATTACTCTGCTTCTGATCCAGCTTCCTGCTAAGGTGTGTGGGAGCAGCTCATAACGGCTTAAGTGCTTGGGCCCCCGCCGCTCACTTGGGAGATCAGGATAGAGTTCTGGGCTCCTGGCTTTGGCCTGGTCAGCCCTGGGTATTGGGGCATTTGGTGAGTGAACCAGCCAATGGAAGATCTCTCTTCCTGTCTCTTCCTCCCTCTGTTACAGTACCTTTCAAGTAGATGAAAATAAATAAGATTTTTCAAACAACACGACGTGCATGCTCAAGGCTGGATTTTAGAGGTTCCCATGCTGGTGGCCTTGTTACTCCTGGGACAGGAAGTGGAAACCCAGGTGAGAGGAGGGATTCAGAGACAGGGCTTCTGAGCGTGATGCTGGGGTAAGAGCTGACTTTCCTTTTGGAGCTACAGGGCTGTCCCTGCTGCCTCGCTACAACAGACTTACTGACAAATGTTGAGTTCCTTGCATTCATCGCCACTGGGCAGAGCAGGTAGCTCTAGTTTCCCATAGGGAATTAGGGAGACCCGGAATACTAAGAAAAGTCTAGGACCACTGAAGAGTTTCCATGTAGAGCCAGCTGCCCTCCAGCTCCAACCTGTTGTGACTTTCACCAGGGTTAACAGAACGTGTTCTGTGAGAGAGGCGTGCGTAGGTTCCTGCACCAGGCAAAGGCCTTGAGATTCAGGAAGCCTAAACCCTAATTACAGAGGCAGGGGAAACGGGGGAAAGTCTGCAGTGGGGATGGGAAGAGTTTCCAGGGAGGGGAAGATAACCGGCCAGCTCTGTTGTGAGAGTCACATTCCAGGGTATATTTTTCTAACCGCCTGCAGCAGATTCGCCAACCTCTCCGTGAGAAGCAACAGAGATGCAACCCACAGAGAGAGAACAGCGTAGGGGCTGGGCACCGCGGCTCAATAAGCTAATCCTCCGCCTTGCGGCGCCGAAACCCCAGGTTCTAGTCCCGGTCGGGGCGCTGGATTCTGTCCCGGTTGCCCCTCTTCCAGGCCAGCTCTCTGCTGTGGCCAGGGAGTGCAGTGGAGGATGGCCCAAGTGCTTGGGCCCTGCACCCTATGGGAGACCAGGAGAAGCACTTGGCTCCTGGTTTTGGATCAGCGCAGTGCACCGGCTGCAGCGCGTGGGCCGCGGCAGCCATTGGAGGGTGAACCAATGGCAAAGGAAGACCTTTCTCTCTGTCTCTCTCGCACTGTCCGCTCTGCCTGTCAAACACACACACACACACACACACACACAGCGTAGGGAGGAAACTAGGCTCCTCCTACTGTTCTAGGGGGACACCCAGGGGTCCAAGCCTCCCAAAGGTGGTCACACTCAGATTCTCATCCATGCTCACACCTGGTTTCCAAGGGCCCCGAAGCAAGTCCAGAGCTTGCCCCATCTGCCCAAAGAAAAGCTGTGCACCCTGTAAAGGAGAAGGCCAAAAATTAGGAACTAAACTTGAGGTCCCGAACAGGAGTTCTTAGTTTGTGTGTGTGTCATGTTACCCTCTGGCCGCCTGGTGAAGGGTATGAACACCTTCTCAATGCCCATATTTTGCTTCAAATGCATTAAATAAAATAGGATTAATTCCAAGTATCTACCATAGACCAACATGGAGAAATAGAAATCGGATGTGCTTTCCTCCACAAAACAAGTAAAATGCTGCACAACGTATATGAAACCATGGTTTTCTAAACATTGACCATTGAGCAACAAAGAGTAATGACCCTTGAGAGATGAGAAACAAACTCAGAGAGACTATGATATTGCCCAGCTTGCTGCGTGGAGAGTTTTTAAACTGTGGGAGCTGATGGATTTGCATTGTGGCATAGTGAGTTAAAGCCTCAGCCTGCAGTACCAGCATCCCATATGGGCTCCAGTTTGAGTCCTGGCTGCTCCACTTCTGATCCAGCTCTCTGCTATGGCCTGGGATAGCAGTAGAAGATGGCTTAAGTGCTTGGGCCCCTGCACCCATGTGGGAGACCCAGAAGAAGCTCCTGTCTCCTGGCTTCAAATCGACTCAGCTCTGGCCATACGGCCAATTGGAGAGTGAACCGGCAGATGGAAGATCTCTCTCTGTCTCTGCCTTTCTCTGTAACTCTGCCTTTCAAATAAATGAAATAAATCTTACAAAAAAAGAAAGAAATAAACGTGGGGAAAGGTCATTGCAGCTGGAATTTGCAAAGCAGAAAAACCCAAGAGGAGAGAATTGCATAAAGAGAACTCCAGAGATCTAGAGAGATGGGCTCCTTTGTTTCAGATGAGCACAGATGAGCTCATGCGTGTAAAGATACTACACAAGGCCAGGAAAGGAATAGAAGGAGCAAGTCTTGAGTCTCACACTCATATCACATCAGAAATAGTTTCTGTTCTCATCAACCACAGAGTCCAGATAGAGTAACTCAAAATGATTTTGTCTTTATAGCTGGGAATATTTAGATCTAAACTAAACACTGCTGTGATCTCACTCAACAAGATTTACAAGCAAGACTAAAAAATCAATTCCAAGTAACTTGATCATGTTCCAGGACAAAGCCCAAGAGCATTTAGGATACTTGTAAGAATACAAAAATATCCAGCACCCAAAAGGTAAGTTATTGCCTGGCATGTGAAGAAAGTTACCAGACATCCGAAGAGTCAGAATAGAACCCATAATAATGTGAACATCACTCAATCAAAATTGATTCTGAAATGATACAGATGATAGAATTAGTAGATTGTGCCACTGAAGCAATCATATTCTAGAAGCTGGATGAAAGAATGAAAATAGTAAGTAGAGACATCAAAAATATTTTTAAAAATTTTAGAGATAAAAACTATAATGTCTAAGGTAAAAATACACTAGATGGGATTAATAGCAGATAACATGCTGCAAAAGTTGTTAGTGAATTTACAAACAGCAACATCTAAAATGAAACCCAAAGAGACAGCGCTTGAAAAATGAACAGAGACCTACTGAGCTATGGAACAACTTCAAGTAGTCCAATATATATGTAACTGGAGTCCTCAAATGATAAAATCCTTGAAGAAATACTGGTCAAAAACTCAAATTTGGTGAAATCCGAGGTTTCAAGAAGCTCAACAAACCCCAAGCACAAGAAACATGGAATAAAAGTACACTAAAGCATATCTTTATAAAGCCTACTTGATTAAAATGCTTCAACCAACCCTAAAGAAAAATACTTTAAAAGCACCCAGAGTTAAAAGACACACTAATATACACAACATACAAAAAATGACAGCAAAATTCTTCCCAGAAACATACAAGGCAGAAGATGGCTAAGCAAAATCCTTAACATACTGACAGAAGCAAAACAACAAAAATCAGCAACCCAGAATTCTGTGATCGGCAAAAATATAGTTCAAGAAGAGAACACCTCCCCAAAGAAGGTGGCAAATAAGCATGTGAAGAGATGCTTAAGATCACGCCATCAGGGAATTACAGCTCGAAATGACCCTGGGATCCCACTGCATACCTATGAGACTGGCTGATATCCAAAGCACTGGCGCTACCCAAGGCTAGGGACATAAGCATATGAAAAGATGTGCAACATCATATGTCCTCAGGGAATTTCAGATTGAGCCATCAAATCCTGACAAGGATGTGGAGCAACAGGAATGCTCATTCATTGCTGGAGCTGAATGAAAGTTATTTTGGAAGATAGTTTTTTTGTTGGTTTTATTTTTTAAAGATTTACTTACTTGAGAGGCAGAGTTACAGAGAGAGGGAGAGACAGACAGAAAGGTCTTCTATCCACTGGTTCACACCCCAAATGACCAAAATAGCCAGAGCTAAGAAGCCAGGAGCCAGGAACTTCTTCCGGGTCTCCCACGCAGGTGCAGGGGCCCAAGGACTTGGGCTGTCTTGTACTACTTTGCCAGACCATACCAGAGAGCTGGATTGGAAGAGGAGCAGCTGGGACACAAACCAGCGCCCATATGGGTTGTCAGCATCACAGGTGGAGGCTTAGCTTACTATGCCACAGGGCCAGCCCCCAAAATAAGTTTTAAAAGGTCTAACTTTCTACTCTTCAGGTGTGGGTTGCACATAGTAACTTCTTTACAATACAAAGTGAACAGTACAGAAAGGTAGAAAAAGGAGAGTAACTTAACAGTGGAGAAACAGCCAGAAAATCTAGGTTAATATCAAAAGTCACAAATTATAATGATGTATGTTTGATACGATGCAGTGAAATTGGCACTTGACCTCTGTGGTCTTCCTCCAAATAACCCATAGCTCAGGTCTAATGAGAAAAACAGGGGACAAATTCCAGTGTTGCATACTGCCTGACTACTAATATTCTTAAAGCTGTCAAGGTCACCTTACAGGGTACCTTTGAGAAAGTGTTACCATCAAGAGAAGGCTAAAGAGAAATAAATGTGAGGTGGTATCCTGGATGTGACCCTGGAATGATAAAAGAATGTTAGGGGGGCCAGTGCTGTGGCACAGCAAGTAAAGCTGCTGGCTGCAGTCCCGGTATCCCGTATGGATGCCAGTTCAAGTCCTGGCTGCTCCACTTCTGATCCAGCTCTCTGCTATGGCCTGGCAAAGTGGTACAAGACGGCCCAAGTCCTTGGGCCCCTGCACCCATGTGCAAGACCCGGAAGAAGCTCCTGGCTCCTGGCTTTGGATTGCCTCAGCTCTGGTCGTTGCAGCCATCTGGGGAACAAACCAGCGGATGGAAGACCTTTCTCTGTCTCTCTGCCACTGCCTCTCTGTAACTCAGCCTTTCAAATAAACAAATAAATCTTTTTTCTTTTCTTTTCTTTCTTTCTTTTTCTTTTTTTTTTTTTTTTTTTTTTTTTTTTGACAGGCAGAGTTAGACAGTGAGAGAGAGAGAGAGAGAGAGAGGGAAAGGTCTTCCTTCCGTTGGTTCACCTCCCAGATCCGAAGCCAGGAACAAGTGCTTCCTCCTGGTCTCCCATGCGGGTGCAGGGCCCAAGCACTTGGGCCATCCTCCAATGCCTTCCCAAGGCCACAGCAAAGAGCTGGACTGAAAGAAGAGCAACCAGGACAGAATCCGGCGCCCCGACCGAGACTAGAACCCTGGGTGCCTGCGCCGCAGGTGGAGGATTAGTCTATTGAGCCGCAGCACCGGCCACAAATAAACAAATAAATCTTAATTAAAAAAAAAAAGGGGGCTGGTGCGGTGCCAGCATCCCATATGGGCACTGGGTTCTAGTCCCAGTTGCTCCTCTTCCAGGCCAGCTCTCTGCTGTGGCGCCGGGAGGGCAGTGGAGGATGGCCCAAGTGCTTGGGCCCCTGCACCCGTGTGGGACACCAGGAAGAGGCACCTGGCTCTTGGCTTCAGATCAGCAGTGTTGGCCGCAGCGGCCATTTAGGGCGTGAACCAGTGGAGGGAGGACCTTTCTCTCTGTCTCTTTCTCTCACTGTCTATAACTCTACCTGTCAAATAAATAAAAAATAATAATAAATAAAGAAGAAGAAGAAGAACATTTGGTAAAAACCAAGGAAGTTGGAGTAAAGTATGGACCTCAGTTAATAGTCAGGTTTCAATATTGCTTTGTTAGTTGTTACAAATGTGACATACTAATGTAAGGTGTTAATAGGAAAACAGCACAGGGTATATAGGAACACTCTGTTCTCTCTTTTCCATCTTTCTGTACATCTAAAACTATTCTAAAAATAAAAATCTATTTAAAAGCACTGGGGTGGACTTTTGGCCCAGCAGGTGAGATACTGCTTGAGACACCTGCATCCTGTATCAAGGTGCCTGCTTTGAGTCCTTGCTCTTCCACTTTAGATTCAGCTTCCGGCTATGTGCACCCTGGGAGGCAGCAGGTGATGGTTCAAGTACTTGGGTCTCTGCCACCCACATGGGAGAGACCCAGATGGAGTTCCAGGCTCCTGGCTTTGACCTGTCCCAGCCCGGCTGTTGCAAGCATTTGGGAAATGAACCAGAAGATAAATGAAAGATCCTCATTCATATTCTCTCTCTCTCTCTCTCTCTCTCTCTCTCTCTCCATCTCTCATGCACACACACACAAAATGGAAAAAAGAAAACTGAAGAAGGCCTAAATAAACAACAGATTTATCATGTTAATGGTGAAAAAACTAAAAAATGTCAGTTGCCCCCACACTGATCTGTATGAGGGATAGGCCAAGTATGCCCTACAGAGCAAATTCCACTTGCAACCTGTTTTTGTAAACTGCTCTCTGTTAGGACACAGTCACACACACGTGCTTCTGTGTTGCCTATGGTTGCTCTCATGCTATGATGGCAGAATGCAATAACTGAAACAGAAACTAAAACATTTACTTTCTGGCTTCTTATAGAAAAAATTTCTGACCCCTGACCCCAAGTAATCCTGAACTGAAAAATCCTAAGAGGCTGTGTTTTAGAAATTGACAAGTTGATTCTAAAATTCCTTTGAAAATGGATAAAAGCAAAAAAAAAAAAAAAAAAAAAACAAACTTCTAAAAAGAATAAAGTTAGAGGATTTATACTCCCTCCCTTCAAGACTTGCTATAAAACCACAACAATTAAGACAATATGATATCATATCAGTGTAAAGATAGGTAACTGGGTCAATGGATGAGTACAGAAATAGACTCGCATATGTATGGTCACCTAATTTCCTACAAAAACCCTAAGGCCAATCGCAGTCTTTCAGTAAATGATGCTAGCACAATTGCATGCCTCTAAGAGAAAACAAAAAGAGCTTAGGTCCATGACTTGCTTGCACTCTATGCAAAAAGTAATTCAGTGATTTAGTCACAGACCTACATGCTAGGTGATCACGCAAGAGAAATGAAGGCACATGTGCACACAAGACTTATATATCAACATTGTATGAAACTTGATTTATAATAGCTAGGAACCATAAATAACCATCAACAGGTGATAAGCAAACTGATATTTCTCTATGCTCTATAACACTACTCAGAAAAACAAAGGAAAAAACTATTAATACGCACAGTAATAAGAATGAATATAAGATAATCATGAAGTCAGATTTTTTTTTCAAGAGTACATATGGTATGATTCTTTTTATAAAAAGTTCTAGAAAATTCAAACTAGTCTAGGGTGACAGAAATAACTGGGGGTTGGGATCTGAGGAGGAAGGGAAGGGAAATTACAAAGGTTCAAGGTGGAGCCTTTTTGGGGTGATTGCAATAATGATTTCATAAGCATATACATTTATGCTAAAACTTAACAAACTGTGCATCTCTCTATCAGTCAGTTTGGGTTGCCTTAACGAGAGACCACAGACTCAGTGGCTTAAATGTCAGAAATTTATTTCCACACAGTTGCAGAGGCTAGAAATCTAAGTTCAGGGTGCCTGCAGGGGTGCTTGGCAGCGAGGGCTCTCGTGGTTCGTACACAGCCGCCTCCTCTGTGTGCGCCCTGCTGGGGTCTGCTCCTCTGCACCGGCAGACTTTGGTCCCGTGGATTAGGACCTACCCTGATGACGTTAGTTAACCTGGATCACCTCCTCACAGGCCCTGTCTCCCAACATTGTCGTATTGGAGGGTCAGGCTTCAATCTACAAATTTTGATGGGACATAATTTGGTCCATATAATTTGAAATACCTGGTAGTTTATCACATATAAATTATATATAGCAAAAGTGCTAAAAGTAAATTTCAAAAACACACAGGCTTACAAAAGAGCCGAATTCTATTGAAATACAGCAGTCAAACTTTTTCTTTCTTTCTTTCTTTTTTTTTTTTTTTTTTTTTTGACAGGCAGAGTGGACAGTGAGAGAGAGACAGAGAGAAAGATCTTCCTTTGCCGTTGGTTCACCCTCCAATGGCCGCCGCGGCCGGCGTGCTGCGGCCAGCGCACTGTGCTGATCTGAAGGCAGAAGCCAGGTACTTATCCTGGTCTCCCATGGGGTGCAGGGCCCAAGGACTTGGGCCATCCTCCACTGCACTCCCTGGCCACAGCAGAGAGCTGGCCTGGAAGAGGGGCAACTGGACAGAATCCGGCGCCCTGACTGGGACTAGAACCTGGTGTGCCGGCACCACGAGGCAGAGGATTAGCCTAGTGAGCCGCGGCGCCGGCCGAGCAAACTATTTCCTATAAGCCAAATTTGCACTGTCCTTTTCTACCTGTTTCCTAATTAAGGCTCATACAGTAACTATTGTTATTTAGAATTAACGAGGAATGTAAATCCATAACCATTATGATGTGACTTCTGGTAGTGTCTACAGCACCCTTATTGCTGACAAACACTGCTGTGATTCATGCCACGTTCAGAATAGAAGGAAACGACCCATTTGGATTATTGCTTTATCATTCATGCAAGACCCCTGGGTCACGTGCAGGCTAGGGAGTTCTGGAGAGCCTTCAGGATCAATCCGTAGTATAAACCGCACTCAGCTCAGGGAGCAAAGCTGGGTCTCTCTCTCTCTCTTTTAAATGATTTATTTATTTATTTGAAAGTCAGAGTTACCCAGAGAGAAGAGCAGCAGAGAGAGAGAGAGAGAGAGAGAGAAAGTCTTCCTTCTGCAGGTTCACTCTCTATTGGCTGCAATGGCCGGAGCTGTGTTGATCCGAAGCCGGGAGTTAGGAGCTTCCTCCAGGTCTCTCAAGCAGGTGCAGGGGCCCAAGGACTTGGGCCATCTTCCACTGATTTCCCAGGCCATAGCAGAGAGCTGGATCGGAAGTGGAGCAGCTGGTACTCATATGGAAACCCGCACCCATATGGGATGCCGGCGCCACAGGTGGTGGCTTTACCAGCTAATCCACAGCATCAGCCCCACAAAGCTGGGTCTCAAAAGTGGTGCTGACCTGTTTCCCTGTTATCTCTTAGGTGGAGGGGACTGCTCTAGGGTTTGTTTTTTTTTTTTTTTTTTTTTTTTTTGACAGGCAGAGTGAGAGAGACAGAGAGAAAGGTCTTCCTTTGCCATTAGTTCACCCTCCAATGGCCGCCGCGGCCGGTGCACTGCGCTGATCCAAAACCAGGAGCCAGGTGCTTCTCCTGGTCTCCCATGGGGTGCAAGGCCCAAGCACTTGGGCCATCCTCCACTGCACTCCCGGGCCACAGCAGAGAGCTGGCCTGGAAGAGGGGCAACCGGGACAGAATCTGGCACCCTGACCGGGACTAGAACCTGGGGTGCCGGCGCCGCAGGCGAAGGATTAGCCTTTACTCATCCACACGGCCTTCCAGGCCTAAGGAAAGGGTAGCTGAGTGCTACTCATGTGGCTGATGATTGATAGAAGAGCTAGGAAGGCAGCAGAGCAGAACAGTATCTCCCATATGGGATGCAGGCGTCCCAGTGCTGTCTTATCTGCTGTGCCAAGTGCCCACCACAGACAGAATTTAAAATGACCTGTTATGGGGATGGGCATTGTGGCGCAGCCAATTAAACTGGATGGGAGTGCTGGTTCGAACCCCGGTACTCTGGCTCCCTGCTAATGCATCCTGGGAGGCAATGGTTCAAGTATTTGGTGCCTGGCACCCATGTAGGACACCTGGGTGCAATTCTGGGCTCCTGGCTTTTGCTATTGCAGACCTTTTGGGAGTGAACCAGGACACAGAAGATCTCTCTCACTGTTGCTTTGCCTTACAACTAGATTAAAAAAAAAAAAGAAAGAAAGAAAGAAAAAAGAAAGCAAGGAGGGGCCAATGACGTGGTGTAGCAGGTGAAGCTGCTGCCTGCAGAGCCAGCATCCCATATGGGCACTGGTTCGAGTCCCGGCTGCTCCACTTCTGATCCAGCTCCCTGCTATGGCCTGGGAAAGCAGTAGAAGATGGCCCAAATGCTTGGGTCTCTACACCCATGTGGGAGACCTAAAAGAAGCTCCTGGCTTCAGATCGGTGCAGCTCCAGCTGTTGCCGCCATCTGGGGAGTGAACCAGTGGATGGAAAGACCTCTCTCTCTCTCTCTCTCTCTGCCTCTCTATAGCTCTGCCTTTCAAATAAATAAATAAATCTTTTTTTTGAAAGCAAGTAAAAATACGCCATGTTCAATAAATAAATATAATTGTTTATTACATATAATGTTAGCAGTGGCATTACTTCCACTCTAATTATACAAATGTACACAGTTGTAAGACAAAAAATAAAGAGAAATAGGTAAAAATTATCCCGAATTCTATCATGTAGGAAATAAAATGCTATTGACATTTTGGAACACATCTTTCCAATTATTATTATTATATTATTTTGAGAGAGACAAGCGCAGGAGAGTTCCCATCCATAGCTTCATTTCCTAAATGCCTGCAAAGCCCAAATTGGGCCTGGCTGTAGTAGGAGCCAGGAACTCCATCCAGGTCTCCCAGGCGGGTGGCAGAAATCCAGTTCTTGAGCTACCATCAGTGCCTCCCAGGGTCTGTATCGGTAGGAAGCTGGAGTCAGGAGCTGGAGCCGGGTGTGGACTCCAGGCACTCTGTTACAGCACGTGGGCACCTTGACCTGTGTTTCAACCACCAGGCTAAACGCCTGTCCCCCGAATATTCTTAGTGAACAATGTAGTTTTTGCTAGATATTTCTACAGTACGTTCTGTTTTGTAACCAGCAATGGTATAATACACATAGCCAGAAGATCACATTAGAAAGATGGTTCTTGAATACAGGGGTGTGTGAGGTTCCTTCAAAGAAGAAAAAGCTGAAAGACACCATTATCAGATCCTTCCCTAAAAAACACCCCATCTGGCTTCCAGATAGCATCATCACCGCTTGCCACTGGGGGATGGGGTGGGTTTAGGAGCATCTCCCAGGCACAGACCCGGTCAATTTCAAACCTTCACTCCCCAGTGAACCCCGCCTGGATGGAAGGCGGAGTGGTGGGGTATGAGGGGCATTTCTGAGAGTTTCTGCACCCAAAGTCTGGGCTTCTTTAGGTGCAGGGCGCTTTGCAGGTTGGGAGCAAGGAACCCCCAGGACGCCATCATGCAAAAGCATGGGAGGATTGGTGTCTGGGGACCCAGGTGCAGAGGGGGGCCAGGCGACAGCGGGAAGGGCTGCTGGGGTGGGCACCTGTGTTTCTTCAGGGGTCTGGGGGTCATTCTAGCCTCTTGTTTTCAGCATCCTGGAGCCTTTAAGAAATAACGATTAATGCTTTCTCTCCTGCTCTAGGTATTTACAGTGCGCCCTCAGGCTACCAAGAAACAGAGTTTGCTCAGGATGACAGGCAGCCGGAAGCCTCTCACTGTTGCAGAACCCTGTGCTTCAGGCAGTCTACACTGAGATCCAAGCTGATGCTGGACCCTGGGACTCAGAGGCAACTCACCTGCTCCCCATTTCCTGCCCAGAGAGGATTTCTTTTTCTTTTAATATTATATATTCACACCTACTTTGATTGAGCTTTTTTCTTTTTTTATTTGAATGGCAGAGTTACAGAGAGGCAGAGGCAGAGAAAAGTCTTCCATCTGCTGGTTCACTCCCCAGATGACCATAACAGCTGGAGCTGCACCAATCCGAAGCCAGGAGCCAGGAGCTTCTTCCAGGTCTCCCATGTGGACGCAGGGGCCCAAGGACTTGGGCCATCTTCTACTTTCCCAGGCCATAGCAAGGAGCTGGATCAGAAGTGGAGAAGCTAGGACTTGAACCCGCACCCATATGGGCTGCTGGCACTGCAGGTGGCAGCTTTACCTGCTAAGTCACAGCACTGGCCCCCAGAGGGGGTTTCATTAGGAAATGTAATCCACATTTACAGACACAATCGGGATTTTGGAAGAAGGAGAACTGAGGAAGGCTGGTTCTGATCCAGTCTCTAGTGATTTGATTCACATACAATTAGTCCTTCCAGATGGGTGGGGGGTGGGTTCGGGGACGTTAAATGGGCTGTGGACTCTTAGCCTGCCAAATCTGAAATCTTCACACTCTGGGGCCTGGGAATCTCCTTGATCCTTCACCTTCTCTATCCCATGATGCCTTGGGCCAGAAGCAGGTGTGTCAGCCCACACCTAGATAAATTACAAGAGGAACAATGGCATTGTCCTCTCCTGAAATTACACCTGGTCTGTCCCTTGAACACATGTAAACCACCTTGTGAGATTGCTCAATGCTGGTTCACGTCGTCTCTGCCTCAGCTTAAAGTGCCCATGTTTTTGTGGGAGGTGCTTTGGTATCCATGCCAGTTTTGAATACAGTAATGGGTTTGAGCCGACAAAGATGCTATGTAATAAAAAATGGGGTCATCGAAGCTATGTTTTTTTTAAAAGCAATGAAGAGAAAACCTCAGGCATTTTAATATGTTAAATGCACACCCAATTATTAATTCTAAAGACTTCTACAAATCAACCCAGATGAAACCTTTTTCACCTTTTTCTTGTCTCTTCCCCCCTTCTCAGAAACCGCTGAGACCTACCCTATGGCAATGACTATCGGGAAGTCTCTGCCCTGTATTTCAGGGTAGCACAAATAATTCAGCAAAAAGCAGCTTTCTTTCTGTAGCCTGGCATTAGGATAAGTATATCTTAAGAAAGTTTTTATGCAGACTTGGCTTCAGGCAATAAAACGTCATAGATGTATAACTGTAGCAAGCGAAATTTCCAGGGAACAAATTAGGCAGAAAACATCTTCTAGAGACAGCTAGAAAGGAATCGTGCACCACCCCAAAATAAGGCAAGTTATGCAGTAAATGTTTCATTTATTGGCCTTCTTCCATTATTGTTAGGGTTAAAAGACATCTTGTCAATAAGAAAAGTGTATTTATGGAGGACTGATGTCTTTGCGAAAGCTGCTCCTGTCACAAATGCCTATAGCAGCCGCGATCACTTCAGAAGGCAGGTGACGAAGCCTTGTACAAACACACACATCTCCCCATTAACCCTTGCATCAGCGGGCATTATCGTCACTTCATTACCTGGATCTGTTATTAGCTGAAGCAAGGTGATCAAGCCAGGCACTCCAGAAAAATGTTAGAACAGACGAGTGATCCTTAGGGGTGCAGAAGGAGGGTGTCTCTCCCTTGACAGAATCATTCAAGGGAAAAAAAGGATGCCTGTGAAGTGGGCCCATTTGCCCACCCTTCTTCCCGCTAAAAGCAACAACTCTGGGGTGTCCAATTTTTAATGTTCCTATGTTGGCTCAGGGAGTAGCTTTTCTCAAAGTCCAAATAAGGAACCATCACCCACGCAGAACAAAAAAGCAAACAGAGAATCTCACAGTGGAATCAGGACTTTGGCTTCTAAACATTTCCCCATTTTATAGCTTCCTTGTGTTTTCAGATTCTTTTTTTGGCTTCCCTCAGTCAGCACACTCCCTGCATAGATAAGTCTGACCCAGTGGGTAACAGATCATCCATCTTGGAGGCCAGATCTTTAAAGAAAAATCACACAGGGACACAAACACACACACACACATGCACACGCATACACATCACTGTCAAGGGTAATTTAGTAGAAGCTTGCCGAGTGATGGAGGGAGCTGAATGTGGTTGTCAACATGTATTCCCTACTTCTGGGAAACCCAAGCAGATTCTCTTTGCCTTTCCTAAATTCCAAAGGCAGGCTTTCAGATGGTTTGTCTTCTTCGCTAGTGTGTTGTGAAGCTCTCAGTACAAGTAGGGTATGTGTATGTGTGTGTACGTATGTTAAAAACCAGCTAAGGGCTGGACGGCACCGCAGCTCAATAGGCTAATCCTCTGCCTACGGCACCGGCACTCTGGATTCTTGTCCCGGTTGGGGCACCCGATTCTGTCCCGGTCACTCCTCTTCCTGTCCAGCTCTCTGCTGTGGCCCGGGAGTACAGTGGAGGATGGCCCAAGTGCTTGGGCCCTGCACCTGCATGGGAGACCAGGAGAAGCACCTGGTTCCTGGTTTTGGATCAGCGCGGTGTGCCAGCCGCAGTGTGCTGGCTGCAGTGGCCATTAGCGGGTGAGCCAACGGCAAAGGAAGACCTTTCTGTCTGTCTCTCTCTCTCACTGTCCACTCTGCCTGTCAAACAAAAACAAAAACAAAAACAAAAACAAAAACAAAAACAAAAAAACAGCTAAGGGGGTAGGTGTTGTGGCGCAGCAGGTTAGCCTGCCATTTGGGATGCCCACCTTCCTTCCTGGTGTGCTGGTTCCAATCCTGGAACTCCTCAGTCCTGGCTACTCTGCTTCCCATGCCGCTTCCTGCTGCTGCACACCCTACACACTCTATGAGGCAGCAGATGAGGGCTCAAGTACTTGGGTGCCTGCCACCCACATTGAGAGAGATGGAGTTCCTGGTGCCCGCCTTTGGTCTGGCCCAGCCCTGGCTGTTTTAAGCATGTGGGGAATGAACCCACTGATGAAAAGATCTCTCTTTTCTTTGTCTCTCCCTCTCTGTCACGCTGCCTTTCAAATAAATAAGTAAACAAATAAATAAGCCTTAAAAATAAATTGAAAGCAGCTAACAAACATGCAGTCCGACCACCTCACCTGCCCACAGGTAGCGCAGGCTGTGGCCAGCCTATTTCTGCCGTCCCCTCAAACACATTCCCACGTGTCAGCGGGCACCTCTCTCCCACCACACCTCCCCCACGTGAAGCCACATCCGTAAGGTGATTTATTTGCACTAACTTCCTTTCCCCACTCCCATCATGGGGAAGAAGGGCGTGCGCCCGGCAGAGGTACCCACTGCACTTACAGTTGAAGGTAAAATGTAGATGACTAATTACACATGCCCACTGAAGAAGACTCATTGGAGGGAAGGGTGGAAGGAAGTGGAAAACAGAGAGGAAGCCACAGAAAGGCATGGGATGAGCAGAAATTCCCGGACATCAAAGAAGGAGGCACCTTTCTCTGAAGGGAGGAGAGAACTTCCACTTTGATTATGGCCTTGTCTAAATAAGGTCAGAGTTTGTGAACTCAAGAGGCTTCCATAGCCTTGGAAGCTCATGACAAGAGCCTCGGGTGATCACTGACGTCATAAATAAGAGTGTCAATTGTTAAATCAACAACGGGAGTCACTGTGCACTTGCTCCCCATGTAGGACCTCTGTCCTTAGTGTGTTGTACTATGAGAATTAATGGTAAAACTAGCCTTCAAACAGTACTTTATACTTTGTCTGTGTGGGTGCAAATTGTTGAAATTTTTACTTAGTATATACCAGGTGCCGCGGCTCACTAGGCTAATCCTGCGCCTTGCGGTGCCGGCACCCCAGGTTCTAGTCCCGGTCGGGGCGCCGGATTCTGTCCCGGTTGCTCCTCTTCCAGTCCAGCTCTTTGATGTGGCCAGGGAGTGCAGTAGAGGATGGCCCAAGTGCTTGGGCCCTGTACCCCATGGGAGACCAGGATAAGCACCTGGCTCCTGCCATTGGATCAGCGCGCCATTGGAGGTTGAACCAACGGCAAAAGGAAGACCTTTCTCTCTGTCTCTCTCTCACTGTCCACTCTGTCAAAAAAAAAAAAAAAAAAAAAGAAAATGAATCTTGATGAAGAATGGGATGGGAGAGGGAGTGGGAGATGGGATGATTGTGGGTGGGAGGGAGGTTATGGGGGGAAAGCTGCTATAATCCAAAAATTGTACTTTAAAAATTTATATTTATTAAATAAAAGCTTAAAAAAAGAGAAAGGCATGGGATGACAAGGAGGCAGTGAGGGTCAGGGGGCCTGAGGACCGACTGCGTACAGTTGTGGGGACCTGGGCTGGCACTGGGCAGGGGCTCCAAGGGAGAAGGGCACTGCTGCTCATCCATGCTGCCCAACCCAGCCCCAATACGCAGAGGCCACAGTGGCAAAATCCCTTAAGAACTGTTCTGGTTTCCTCCCCATGTTTTTAGATTCTCTGCTAGTTGGACAGACTTTTTTTTTTTTTTTTTTTTTAAATATTTATTTATTTAATTTGAGAGAGAGAGAGTTATCTTCCTATCTTCCATCTGCTGGTTCACTCCTACAAACTAGAAGCATCATCAAGAGCTAGGGACAGAAGTTGCCTAGACACAAGCCAACAGTTGTTTAAAATTTCAGACCAAATCCGTAAATTACAGGAGCACATTGTAGGCCTACCTGACTGTTTTCGGAACATTGCATTGCTTTGCCTCTGGCCAACTGCAGTTCCAGCATCCCCTCCTCCTCCATCCCAACCCCGGGCATTACCTGAAGACCTTCCAGAGGTTCAAGGGTTCTGGACCCTCTGCGATCTCCTGGCCTACTCAAGCCTTTTTATGGCACTCAGCAATGAAATTTAAATGGGGCACGTGTGCTATCATGGAAGAACTTTTAATTGCTTAATTAAAACAGAGATTTAAGAAGAGATGCAAGAGTTCCCTTTGAAAGAGAAAATGAAGAATATGCCAAATTGGATGAGGTTGCTAATCACAGGAAGAAAACCCTTAGTATTTACATCTGTTAAAAATGCAGGGCCATGCATTAAAAACAATAAGGATACCCTTTAAAGTTTCAATTCAGTTTATCTAGAAGTTTTCTTTTTTTTTTTTTATTATACAGGTAGTTCTATAATGGACATAGAAGACCTCATTATCCAACCGGATTCAGATCAGGGTTAGAGTAAAATAAAAACCCGCCACACAGGACAAAGAAATTGCCGTAAAATTGAGTTACTATAAATGTGATCCAGTTTAAGCAAATACGCCCCTGACACAGGCCTCAGGAAAGTCTGCGCTGAATATAGCCGGACTTAGGCAGTCCAAGTATACAGGTGACAATTAGCAAGTGTGTAAACCCATGGTCATTTCGCTAAATGTGTAAGTCTAAAGGCAACCAAGTGAAAAGCCCTAAAAAGGGGAACTGTTAAATCCATTTGTACATGGATTTAACAGTGAGGCATTTCAATCTTCATGTTTTTACTTGGTGTCTTGAAATAATCCCCTTTCTGTCTCCACTCTCCCTCTTAGACACTGCGCCGGCCTTATTTATTTATGAAGTCTGAAGGTTACTCCTACCTGCTGAGACTAATTGCCCTGTGCCTTGTATCCTATGCAATCCTGTCTGATTAAATGTACACATTTGTTCTACTTCCTTTTCAGGCTCCTTCTCATTCTACTTCTGATTCTCTGATTAATATTAAAGTTGGGAGTTGGAGATTCTCCTCTGCCTCATGCCCCCCCCCCCCCAACCCATTTTTATTTTGCCTGCGTTGTACTCTTTTAGTGTGCAAATGTGGTTGTGAATCTTTTTCCAGTGCAGGGGAATACGTTGGCCTTGTCAATCATTATTTTTAGTAGTCGTCTTTCTGAGGCCTTAGCCTGTAAAACAGTTTTGCTGAAACCCAAAACTCCCTAAATCTAACATGGGGTCCATTTGCTTTCTTTCGGAAACTGAGGCATGATGGGGCCAGCTGAGGAGCAGGTGAGTTTATCCACGGAGGGGCGGGATCACTGAGTGCACTGTGGCCTGGATATCAACACGGGTGGTAATAGGCAATTTGCTAATTTCTGTTGATGTACTTTTCCTGATTCCTCTTTTTCGTGTTGTAGCTTCCATCCCACTTCTCATTGGATATTTACAAGGAAATGGATGTCCTTGCTCCATCCTCCGGGAACACCCTGTTTCAGGCATGTTCCCCATTTTGTAGCAAATCAATCTGCTTTTCAGGCAAGGGCCTACAAATCCACAAATACCTGTCTCAAGCCCCAGGTTGCCAGCCTCCCAGCGAGGGCTGGGGGGCAATTTCCTGCCAGGGTCAGTCTCTTAGGATTTCATTTAAGGCTCCAGCCAGCGGATCGCGGGGCTTGGAGAACTTTCAGTTTTATTTTCCCTGGCGGCGTTAACGCCCAAACTTTTCACCTCCAAAGTCAGAAAGGACTTTGAATCCGAGCTCATTTCCTACCAACCCCCAGCGTCCGTTAAAATAGAGACAACACTGTGTATTTAAATCATCAGATATTTTTCCTTTTTTTTTTTTTAAATGCCACTGATAAGCTCTGCAGTACCTGAAAATTTTTCGGGGTGAGGGGAAGAGAAAAGTCATTTTGGCATCTTCACCCCAGCTCGACCCAACACCGCACGGAACCCGGGAGGGCGGTGCACACCTCGTGGGTTCACAGTTTCTTTCACTGGAGGTGACCGGGACCTCTGCCCGGGCGCCCGCAAGCCCAGGGCTCCCCCCGGCTCCTCCACCCCGCCGCCGCCGCAGGAACCACGCAGCGCCCGCCGCCCCGAGACTTCTCCCTAATATTTCCGAAGTGCACTTTTCCGGGGCCTCTCCTCCTCCCCGCCCCCCAAGGGGGCTTTCCTTCCGCCTCTCTCGGCTCGGATTCCCGGCTCGGTCGCCACCCCCTTCCCCTCCTCGCGCGCTCCGCATTGTCTCGGCGAGGCCGCCCCCCCTCCCGGAGCGAGCCCCGCGCCCGCGCCCAGACTCCCGGGCTCGCGCGCCCCGCCCGCCGCCCCCTCCTCCCGCTCCCGGCGGCCGAAAGGATCATTGTTAGCCGCCCCCGCCCCGCCCACCGCGGCTGTTTATTTATGCACACGTCACCGGCCCGGCCCCGCCCCCGGCATCTCATTAAGGCGAGTGTGTTCCTCTCGCCCTGTCAATAATCTCCGCTCCCAGACTACTCCGTTCCTCCGGATTTCGATCCCCCTTTTTCTATCTGTCAATCAGCGCCGCCTTTGAACTGAAAAGCTCTCAGTCTAACTTCAACTCTCTCAAATCCGAGCGGCACGAGCTCCTCCTGCATCTTCGGCTTCCCCCCCCCTTGCTCTTTATATCTGACTTCTTGTTGTTGTTGGTGTGTTTTTTTTTTACCCCCCTTTTTTATTTATTATTTTTTTGCACATTGATCGGATCCTTGGGAACGAGAGAAAAAAGAGACCCAAACTCACGCGTGCAGAAGATCTCCCCCCCCTTCCCCTCCCCTCCTCCCTCTTTTCCCCTCCCCAGGAGAAAAAGACCCCAAAGCAGGAAAGAAAAAAAAAAAGTTCACCTTGGACTCGTCTTTTTCTTGCAATATTTTTTTTGGGGGGGAAGCGAAAACTTTTTTTGGGGTGGTTTTTTTTTTTTTTTGGCTTTTCTTCCTCGTTTCGTTTTTCTTCCAAAATTGCTGCTGGTGGGTGAAAAAAATGCCGCAGCTGAACGGCGGTGGAGGAGATGACCTAGGCGCCAACGACGAACTGATTTCCTTCAAAGACGAGGGCGAGCAGGAGGAGAAGAGCTCCGAGAACTCGGCGGCGGAGAGGGATTTAGCGGATGTCAAGTCGTCTCTAGTCAATGAATCAGAAACGAATCAGAACAGCTCCTCCGACTCCGAGGTAGGAGAAGCCCCCCGGGCTGCGGGGCTCCGCCGTCCGGGCCCCGGGCCGGGCGAGGGCGGCGGCGAGGGGAGCGCCGGGCTGGGGGCGGCGGGCGCGCGCGGGGCCGCGGTGGCCGCCACGCGTAACCCGGCTTCTCTGTGCCCCCCACCCCGCCGACCCCCTCTCTCTCCCCTCTCTCTCTCTCTCCCACCCCGCTTCTCCCCCCACCCCTGGCGCGGCGTGTGCCCCCTGCGCTCCCCACCTCCACCCTCCGGGAAGGCGGAAAGACGGCCTCCGCCTCGCTCCGAAAGTTTCCGAGATAAATCCCGGGAAAGTTTGGAAGAAGGTGAGTACGCCCCGCGCGCCCCGCCGCCCCGCGCGTCCGGCCCCGCGCGCCCGGCCCGGCCCGGCTCGGCCCGGCCCGGCAGCGCGCCGGTCCCGGCCGGGGCGCCCGGCCGCCGGGGGCCCGTGCTAAAAAAGTTTCTCCTCGCTCTCTCCCGCGCCGCGCGGCCCGCCGCCGTCCCCTCGCTGCCCCGCCATGTTAGCGGCCAAGAGGCAAGATGGAGGGCTCTTTAAGGGGCCACCGTATCCCGGCTACCCCTTCATCATGATCCCCGACCTGACGAGCCCCTACCTCCCCAACGGATCGCTCTCGCCCACCGCCCGAACCGTAAGTGCCTCCGCGCCCGGCCCCCGCCCGCTCGCCCGCCCGCGCGGCCCCGCATGTGGCCCCTGCCCTGCCCCCTCCCCTCCCCTCCCCTCCCCGCCTCCCCCTCCCCGCTCCTCCCCTCCCCTCCCTCCCTCCCCTCCCCCGCTCGTGGCCCAGGCAGCCCGAAACTCTCCAAACTTTTCTGCCTTTTGTGGACTGGATTTGTTTGCACTTCGCCATGTTCTTGCTTTCAGTTCGCTGCCTCGTGATGTTGGGGGCGCCTCTCTCCCCCCCCCCCCCCACTCAGCGGGGCTTTGTTGGGGTGGGGTGGGGGGCGGAAAGCGGGCGGGAGAACTTTCTGTGCGCCCTGGCTCCCCCTCCCCCCTCGGCGGCGGCGTTTCTGCGCCTGGGAAGACGGCTGTGTGGCTCTTTCTTCGCTCTCTCTCGCTCCCTGCCTTCCCTCTTCCGTGGCGTCTTGGGCTTTCCCGGGTTAACCCCTTGGCTGCCGTGGCGGGAGCCCGAGCGGCCGGGCAGCGCCCGAAGCGCGGGGCCCGCCGGTGGCTTCTCCCTCAGGCGCTGCGCAGCGGCCGCCGAGCGAGCGCGCCGGGCCCCGGGCCCCGCGGAGGCGCCGTGGTTTTTCCTTCGGCGCGCTCGTTTTCGTAGCTTTCGAGGGGCGACCGCTGACTCCCGGCCCTGCTTCCCTCTTCCCCCCTCGGCACACTCCCCAGACGGGTCCCCTCGCAAACTTGGGGGTTCTGGGCGGCCTTTGCTCGGGCTCTCCTGCAGGGCCGCGAGTGCCCGGGGCGCCGTGGCGGGCTCGGCTGCCCGGCGCGCTGGCCGCGGGCTCTCCCGGGCCGCGCGCGCGCGCGCGCGTGTGTGTGTGTATGGTGTGGCGGGGCTGTGCCGAGTGTGGAGGCCCCAGTGGCCCGGGGTCTCGGATTGTGTGCAGCCATCGGGATGGCCTCCACCGAGCGCACTTGCTGTATTTCGAGGGAAATCGGGTGCCTTTGGGGTGCGGAGAGCAGCTGGCGCTCGCCAGCTTCCGAGAAGGCCCAGTTGTGGGGGCAGAGACCAGGGCTTGCGGGCTCACGGGGGCTGCAGGGGCCGTGAAAGGCCAGGGGTGCCCCGTATTCAGGGTAGTGGGCCAGTCACGCAAGTTGAGGCCCCAAGAGAGCGCGGGGTGCGGGACACTGAGGGCGCTTCCCGCAGCGAGTGTCCCTCAAGCACCCCTGACATTTGCAGCTGCTGCACCGGGCCTCTGCCCCCTCCCCCGCCCTCACCCCAACCCCCTGTCCCCCCACCCCCATGCCACCTTCTAAAAAGGCTGGACTGTAGGGATCCCTGGACACACGGGCGTCTGTGGCCGTCTCCCCGGGATTGTCATTTTGCACCTTCTCTGGTTTTGGTCACCTACCCCGTATTTACACACACCACTTTTGTTGTTTTTTTTTTCTGTCTTTTTTTCGGTAACTCGAGATAGCAATTTGAGAGAACGCACCCACTGTTCAGCAGTAGAGCATTCGGTGCTAATGGCCGTGGGCTTGCCGGTGGGGAGTGGATCGGATCTACAAGTGTTTTTTAAGCATTAAAATATTAACTATCAGGTTTGACTTGTTCTTGGGGCCCTGGCAAAATGGCAAGGGCATGCTAGACCGGTCATTTTTTATGGCTAGGAGAGAGAAATTACTACCCCCCTCCCCTCCCTTGCGCCCATGCTCCTGGCTGCCTGGGCAGCCGGGAGAGCTCCAGCCCGACCTCCTCCTGCAGGGCCCGCTCATTCCAGGCTGCAGGGGCCCTGCTCCGAGCTTGCAGCTGCAGGGGAAGCAGAGGCCGCGTATTCCGTGTGTTTCTTGGGCGCTCCTGAGCATCTTGCACGGGGACCATTAGGCTCCAAATCGGAGCCTTCGTGTGTGCTAACAAACCGGACTAAGCCACATTCCAAAGTAATCCTGAGAATTTCTTTCTGTCCTCCCCTCTCCTGCCATGCAAACCTCCTTGGTGTTGTTTTAAAAAATCCACTTAGCCATCCGAAAATTGAGCTTTGATGGCCGGCTTTCGGCTTTCTTGACTTCAAACTCCGGGTCTGTGACCGCTGGCGGTCCTAAAAACTGGAGCGGTTGTGTTGTGCAGTAATTAGGAAACGGGGAAATTGTTAAAGGCAAATAAATGATTTCCCGGTGAGAAAAGGAAGGCTCCCGACCATCGGTCCCCTTTGTGGGCATTATAGGAATAGACGTCGGCGTCTAGTTATTTTAATTGTGGACATAGCGGGTGGCCTTGTGCTGTGACATCAGATGGAGTCTGAGAAGGCATTTCTGAACTCAGTAGGCAGTTTTGCATGTCAAACACCAGCAGGCATCTTTGTGTTCCGCTGCCCCTTCCTCTCTGTTACCTGGGTTAGATTCTGTGCTCCAAAATTAAAGTTATTTATTTAGGCCGGGAAGCAGGGCAGTGGGAAGGCGGACGGGAGGCTGTTGTGTGTCACTTCTGACGTCTCCGATCAGAGGGCCAGCTTGCAATTCCAGATTTGATACGGCTGCCGGAGGACTCCACGGCGAGACGGCGGTGTTGCCATGCTCCTCTGAAATTCTTAGCGCGTCTGTGGAGTGTGTTTTTGAGGGCGAGGTGTAAAGACAAATGCACTCCGTGCTGTGTTCTCCCTGTCCTCCTTGGTGGTGGTGCTTTGGGCTGCGTTTGCTGTTAGTGTACCTGGAAGCCAGCTGTGTGCTTCTGTGTTAAGAGTGTGAAGAATTCAGGAGGATCGTTAAATCGGCTTATGGTGAATCGCACATTATGCTCTAATTGCTAAAGATGCCATAAAGCTCTATGGGAATCATTTTATTTAAAAACAACAAAGATCTCCCTGTAACATTAATTTGGTCTTTGATATCATAGCGGGAGTGGCTTTTCAAAAGACGGACTCAGATACAAAAACCCACGGTCTGGTGAAGTAGGTGGGACACGTTAAAACGGCAGATCCTAGAATTCTGGCAACTCTGGTCTACTAAAGATCAGACCACTGTTACCCTATTCACGCTGGCAGGAGGAAGTAGTTTTGCGCTTCTTTTCCTTTCTGGCAAAGAAGGAACGGCAGGACCAGTGGTGGACGTTCCAGTTAGGTTTGGAATTTATTTTTAAAGACTTGATGGTGTGAGAGTTCTTGCATCTTCTTTTATCCAAAGTTCTTTGCTTGTCAGCTGAGCTGTTTGCTACCAGGTTGAACAGATAAATAAGCAGCATCTTGAATTCATTTTTGAACTTGGAATTCAGCATTTGCAGGAAACCAAGAGGGGCCTTCGTCCTGGGGGTTTTATTTGGCCCAGAAACTCCTCTTTCTGGCTGGTGAAACATGGATGTTTGCTCCTCACTCAAACAACGTAATCCTTTCTGCGACAAGAGATTGAGACCCTGGAGCAGGAAGGGTTAATGTTGGTCCTTCCCCCGCTGTCTTCCCACCCCCCACCCTCACCCCTGATTGTTTTGACAACACTTTTCAAAGTGTGACATTCCAAGCCCCTACATAACAATGTAATATTACTGTAATTACACAGGTCATTACATTTTAAATAGAGAACAATAAAATGCTTATCGCCCTGAAAAAGAACAGGTGTTCTTGCCCTTCTTTGGTATTTATGCTAATTGTTTTCATCTCCTTCGGAAATATTTATGGCGAACTTGTTTAGATTTGAATCTCAATGCAGCAGCATTAATTCCGCGCTAATCTTTGTAGGTTGGGGTTTAAGGTCTGCCGTATGGATTATGGGCTCAGCATTCACCCAAGTAGTCATATTTCAATGATTATAAATTTCATATGCCAGCTCTTTGCAGTTTGTGGATGCTAAGGCTTTTTGCAACCCCAGAAAGAAAACTCTTAGGCAGTGGGGAGTGCAAAGCATGCTTATCTAGAAGTGTTTGTGCAAACTTTCGACTGCCACGGGAAGTAGCTTTGACTGATGCCTTCTATCTCTGATGGAGAAGAGATTTTGGGAAAACAATCCCCGTTCTTGCTAGGAGTTTTCCACCTGGATTTTAGTTCTACTGATAGAGATTTCATTTAGAGTCACTGCTGGAAGTTGGTCCGCTTTTCTGTTTCTTAGCAAGCTGTGAGAGAGTTACAGATGAGGAAGGCAGTTCTGCATGCCATTCAAAAAAAAAAAAAAAAAAAAGGATTTGCTTTAGAAAGCTAACATTTTCATAGTTGCGTTAAAGATGACCAAGGAAGCGGCTGTAGGCTCCAAATGCTTCCTCCATCCCATGAGGTGCCCGGAGTTCTTAGTGCAGAATTCCTGGCGCAGGTTCCCTTCCACACACAGGCGCAGTGGGTGAACTAGAAGGTATCCGAGAAGATTTTACATTGTGTCAGATGTTTCACAACAGGGCCCCCTCCGAATCACATTAAAAATGCGCTGTGGAGAAAGGACAGCTGCAAATTTTTGTGTGGACGCGTGTTTCTGGACCATGACTAAAACTCCGAGGGCCTTTTCCCCAGCTGTCTGGAAGTTATGTGGAAGTTGGTTTATTGGCAGTTAAGTATGAGACAACCTGGATTTAGCAAATGCTCTCTCCTACACAGGAAGTAGATGACATTATATGGGGGGAAGGGCGGAGACTTCAGGCTAGGAGTGATTTACTGCCCGCCTCCCCTCCCCTCTTTTTCTTTTTTTTTTTTTTTTTTAAATCTGGGAGTTGCCAAATAAATAAGCACTTTCCAAGGAAGTAGGTGTAGGCTTTTTAGTCTTGGTAAGTGGAATTAGATAATATCTTTGACCGCATTTATAACTCTTTGAAGGTGACACATTTCAAAGTTTTGCAGAGGAGGGGCGTACTGGATCCTGGAGGGTGTGCTTTTGGGAGGGGCGTGTGCTGTGGGTGTCTGGGAGTGAATGTTGGCAGCCGTGTAAGTCAATCTTCCCCTCGGACTTATAATTGAGCGCATTTGTGAAGGAAATGGTTAATTTTACAACCAAAGGCAAACTCGCACCTCGACAGGTCTGCTGAAAGAAATGTGCCCTGGTTCTGAGCTGGCAAGCGCGCCGGGTCATAAATCCACGGGCTTTATTTACAGCCCATAACACTTATGAATGTTAAGATATTTGACGCCGCGTTGCCCTTATAATATTCAAGGTCCACAGACATTGGCAGTAGCTCAGATTTCTCTCACTAATTATAAGCGGCGGGGGAGGGGGCACGGCGATGGCTGTCTTCCCCCTGCTGCCATCCCAGCTTCCCATAGAGCCCCCTCCTCCTCTGGCGGCCCTCCCCCAGGCTGTTGTATACCTTGATAAGGAGCACTTGGAGGAATGGAAATGGGGGGGGGGGGCGCTGGCCAGATGCCTTTCTCCAAAGCAAAGTTGCTTTAGGTGTTTGCAGTCTTTTACTCTTTTCTTACGGCTTCCCTCCCCCTTTTTCTCTTTCTTTCCTAAACTCCCCCCACTCCCCCGCCCCCTTGAGACTACATAGCCTATATTGTGCATATTTCCCAGAATACTTAAAGAAACCCGATCCAGGAGACGGCTCTTTAATTTATATGATGTTCCACTGAGCTGGAAGGGAAAATACACACATTGCGTAGTGCACTGGTTAATATGTGGGTTTAAGAGAGAGTGAGGTGGGGGGGGGGAGGGAGTTGATTAAAAGAATTATTTAATAGGTGAGAAAAGAAAGCCAGGTTTATTGGGGGTGGGAGGGCTACTCATTTGGGAAAAGCTCAGCACTGTCCACGGCTGGATGCCCAGAAGTAGCCAGGAGAGGCAGAATAAATGCTTGACCAAGAGAGATGGGAGAAAGTATGAGCACACAGGACCCAGACTTGGACTTGGGGGCATCGGCTTGCTTGAAGTTGGGGCTTGAAGTTTCTCTGAGGGGTGGAAGTACTGTGGGAGGGGCTGTTAAAGACGCTGTGGCTTTGCCCAGCCGGGATCAGCTCCTTCCCCTCCTGGCCCAAAAGTGTTCTCTCCAGCCAAAAGCTTGTTCTCTGTCGGTTCTCCTGTAGGCAGCTGGAGGTGGGTTATCTATGGCCAGGACCCGGTGTGAGAGGCGAGGCTAGTTGTTCTACCGATCTGAATTTCTGTTTGCAGAGTGGGCTGCGGCGGGCTGCCTGTTGAGTGTGTGGGCATGGGGGGCACGGGGCAGCTGGGTGGTGGGGGAGGGGGTGTGGGTGTGGGTGTGGGTGTGGGTGATGGCTCTGTCCTTGCTGGCTGCACCCTGCTCGAACTTAGAGACCCAGGCCGAAGAGAGGTTTTATTCTTCCAAATCAAGGGACAGATGTGCATCCCCTAACAGCACCCCACAAAGGCAGGGCTGGGGTCTCCTCGCTCGGGGTTGTCAGCCACCGTGTTCTCCGCTCTTCCCAGGGTAGGTTTGCTTCCTTAGGCACATCTGATTCCGGGCTGGTAATTCAGCCCCGTTATCTTTGTGTCGTGAAGTAGCCCCAAACAGTTGGGTCTGCAAGGGGTGGGGAGGAATGGCTGTCGCCGGGATCAGCTCTGAAGGAGTTAAAATTGCTCGCCGAAGTTTGGCATCGTGAAAATAAATTTGAGGCCTGGTAGGCATTAGCAGGGCACAGCACATCTACAGAGCTTAATTAGTACGAACTGTAATTGTTCATGGTCTGCCAGAAGTAACGTTCAGGAAAAGTGGAGTCCCTCTCTCTCGGAGTCTTCGGTTTGAAACCGATAAATCACTTGCATATTTGTGTAGTGATTCAAATGGAGCTAAGACCTCTCCCATCTCAACATGTGGTAAATTGTAAAGCCAATGAATTGCAGATGTAGGCTACAGTGAGATTCTCGAAGAAAATGCAGAATGAATGGGAAAGAGGGATGCTATAAATATTTACTGAGAAGATAAGTAGATTCCAGCGTGCTGGGCCAATTAGGATGCACTAAATATATTAGTAAAATGCTTAAAAAAAATCGGGAGGATTTGTGTGGGTCTTGGGGTGGGTTGGTTTGTTTTGGAAAGTAAAATAAAAGGCACTGTGTTATTGTCAACGTCAGTTTTATTGAACCTGAATCACAATGGCCTACCCAGGGTAGGGCACATGAAACCCACATTAATGCAAATTAATTCGTTATGAGTTGCAGCACTGCTAAGTGGAGTAATGAGGGGGCATCATTTTAAGAGTGTTAGTGTAGCAACTTTTAATGAAAAATGCTGTGTTAGGGACATGTCTCAGCACTTTCGCCCACGTGGTTTTGTTTTTTTTTTTTTTTAATATGCGCGAAATGTGTTTAGTCCAAGAGCAGGAAACTTGATTCGCTTAATCCCCCACCCCCCAGTAGTTTAAGAACATCAGTTAATGTTTGGATGTTTAAAGGAAGTCCTCTTGTTCTTGTCAAAAATCAACCCAGATATCCCTATCACCATCATCAAGTTCAACCTCAACTTGCTTTTTTTTTTTTTTTTTTTTTGAAGAGGCTGCTGTACAAAGTGGAAAAACAGCAAATGTAGCCCCCCAAACCTGAGCTAACACCAGCTAGCAATTCCTCCCTGCCTCCTCAGGTTTTTTTTTTTTTTTTTTTTTTTTCTTAGAGGATTTTGGTCTCAGGCAGTGTTGCAAGTCAATACTTCTTTCCCCAAATGTGAGTAGGTGGATCTGTGTGGAAGCTGTAAAAGTTAATGATCGTTCTCTGACTCATAGCTGATGGTTTCAGGTTGAGGAAAAAGAAGAAACAAATTAATGAGGGTGAGCAGACATTTGATGGAACACTGGGAGTCCAGGGCTTGTTCCTGGGTGTGAGGGCAGTGGAATTTCTGCAGGAGGGCAGCCCAGCCAGTGGGAAGGGGGTGCCATGGCTAAGTGGTGGGTGGAGGCTGATCCGAATGTTCCCTGCCTGGATCCCTGCAGGAGTGTTTCAACCCTGGTAGTCAGTGCCTGTTTTGCTTTCCCTCTGGAAGTTAGAGGCCCTCGTGGTACTTTTTATAAGGACAGGCAGCAACCCAGAGTCCTGGTCAAAAGTTTATTTGCCATTAAATGTAGAAAGCTCGCAACATAGGGCTGGGGGTGGGGCTGTGTACAGAATGCTCTGTGGTTGCTGCCTCACCCTGCAAAATGAGAACTCAAGAAGAGGCCTTCCATACACTCAAAAAGGTGTTTTGTGGTTGTTGTTGTTGTTTAGACTAATGGCATGGGAATTAGACTTTAAGTGGCTCAGGGAGTAGCTACATAGAAAAGTAGCCTGAAAAACTGAACCTTCTTAGGAATTGGATATATATATATATATATATATATATATGATTTTATATATCTCCAGGTAGCTCATAAAACTGAAGACAAAGAAAATTTAGTGGAATGAGTAGGCATCAAAAATTAAGCTTCATCACATTGGAAGTTAATTTAGTTCTGGGAAAACCAACGAAGGATTCAAATTTTGTTTTTAGCACACCTTCGAGGATGAGAGTCCCATGGTTGAACCAAATTGTCTCTTCTTCCTCCTGTCTCTGGGTGTCTGTGATGTTTGGTATCTGAAGCATCAAGTTTAGAGCCTGTAGCAGTGATTAGTAAAAAACCAACAGGACTCATGATGGTAAGGGACCTGCTTAATCGTAGTATGTTGGTTGGATTTTGCATGCCTGTGCTGAGAACTGCCAAGTCTGCTCTTGTCCTGTGGACAAGAGAGGAGAAGGGGGCTGGGGGTGTGTGTGTGCTGAACTTGACCTCTGTAAACCAGCACCCAGAGCCAAGATTTAATTTTGATGTGAGTTTCTCAGGAGGGAAGGAAGTTTAAAAAAAAAAACAAAAACCTTGGAGTTCTCATTGGGTGATTTCTGGGCATTCCAGGGAGGGAGGCTCAGGTTAGAGCTGCCACAGTTGCTGGATGAGGCGGTCATGTGGAGCTTGGGCACTCCAGGTGACCTCGGCACAGGAGCCTGTGGTTCCTTGCTCCTTCAGGGAAACCTTGGCCATCTGGTCCTGGGTCCCTTAACCTCCCCTCCCCTTCAGAAACAGAGGGCCTGCGTCTTGTTCTCTCCCTTGCAGCTCCCAGAGAGGCAGAAACGATGGCTCCAGCTTAGAGTGCCATGGTTTTACTGGGTGTTTGTATTTTATCTTCTGTCTTAAAAAGCCAGACTATAGCAAACAAGGCATCTCTTGTGTTTTACAGGGAAGGGAAAAAGCAGAAAGTGTACATTTTAGAACAGTGTCTTTGGGAAAGGAGGGGGTGGAAACCCAAAGGAGAAGCCAGAGAATTTGACGTCTTGAGCATTGTGGCTGCAGGAAATGCAGCTAGGTGATTCCTTCAGCACCACGGCGACTGGCTGAGAGTAAGGTGTGACTTAGAATGAGCTACTTGTGCTGTGTGCTTTTGCTGGACGCGTGTGTGTGTGCACGCACACACATGTGTGGTTGGATACTTGAGGGAAGTTACATTGCTTGGGGTGTTAGAATGATGTGTGTATGTTTGTATAGGTCAAATTAACTTTGTCTTGTATGTCAGTTTCCCTGCTAGAGTTCCTAGGAACTGGCAGTGACATTTTTGCTGTTGTCATTGCAACACCCCTCCTCCCGGCCCACTTCTTGGCCCCAGGATTGTTGGTGTTACTTGGGAGGTGATGAATGCAAGGGTTAAGAAGGAAACAGATTGAGTAAAAATTGAACTGGGATGCACCAAAGTTTCACTAATTTATTCATAAGACCCTGGCTTTATGAATTTTTTTTTTTCTGTGACACAGCTTTCAATATCAGGTGTCCATTCAATTTTAATTGACGATACAAGATTCCCGCGGTTACCCCCAGTGCGGATTGCCTAGGGCTCGGCAGGGTTTGTGGGAAGAAAAGCTTGGACAAGTTTCCATTAAGCCCTGAATCAGGCAATTGGAAAAGAGGAGAATGAAACGGGCTGAAAGAGGGGCAAGTTGTTAGTGTTGCCTACTCTGCTGAGGACGGCGGCCTCTCAGCCGAGAGCTGCTCTCCAGCCAAGAATTCCAAACCCGCAGAGAAACCTGTCCCAGGCACACAAAAGTTGTTTTAACAGGATGCAGGATTGTCACAGTAATTAGTGCAATCTCTGCGTACTGACTGGCAGGTTTTACAAAAAGGACAGGGGCACAAAGGGTGCAAATTCATCTTTCTTTTTCAGTGGTTCACTTCGGATTGGCTGCTGCAGAGTGAGTGTGTGTGTTGGGGGGTGTGCTGAGTGTGACTGAGGCATACCTTCGATGTTCATCTTTCATTTTTTGCTGTTCTTTGGGGAGGGAGAGTGGCTTATTACTCCGACAGGTCTAGAGGATTTTTTTTAATCTACCTTTATGGTAACTCCCTTTAATTTTTGACTAATTGTGTTTTGAGACAAACAGACTCTGTGTGTGTGTGTGTGTGTGTGTGTGTGTGTGTGTGTGTGATATTGATTTGGAATAGATCACCTTATCTTAGAGCTCAGTATATCCTAAAAGGGATACCTACAGCCTTTTTGAATGAGCAGAATGGATTTAGACGTTTTCCTTTTCCTTGGTTTCTACCATGTTGTGTTTATCTTGAGTTCAAAAAATTCTTTTGTGGCCTGCTCTTTCTGTCCTTTCAGAAAACAAAACAACTGTTTGGAGTGGATGATTTTTCGTCTAGGGAGCAAGATGTGCTTTAATTGAGCCTGAAGCTCACTCACAACCTCAATTATACTTTGTTCCGGTGAAAAAAGCAGGGTAGAGGCAAGAAGCAGGAGTTTGTTGTAATAAGAAAGGTCCCGCTTTGGGGATGCAGCTGATCTGTTTCTCCTGTGGGGGGATGGGTAGCTATCCCAGGGTTCCTGATGGCATCCCTTGTTGGGATGCCGCACAGGAAAATGCATTTTCAGAGATCTTTACTGAGTGTTATGTTTATCAATCAGCAGATGGTGTTTGCGTCCCCCATTGGTAGAGTCCCAAGATTAACAAGTGGGGAGGATCCCGGGGATTCCCAAGTGTTATTTAGGAGAATGAGAATTGGACAAGGCATCTTGGTATTCCTTTCTGTTTGGGGGACACCTGCCTCTTCCATGGGTGGTCTGGAGGGGGTTTCAGGGAAAAGCGGAAGAGGGGCCAGCTGATCGGTGGTCCTGAGCTTGCTGGCAGCTCCGGGGCAGTGCCTGGCTCCGCTTTGGGCAAGCGTGGATTACTAGAGTGCGGGTCACGGAGAAGCCTTGGGACACACAGCTCCGTCATCGTGAAAGAATGTATAAGGCATCGGGTGGCCCCTGAATCCTGTTGCACACATCTGCTTTCCCAGAAATAGAACTGGGCTGCAGGGCCGGGCCCGGTTATTTGGAATAAGGGGGAAGGGGGCTTGTACTTGTGGCAGTCTCGTGGCTCCTCATTGCAATCCTGTCTCGTCTGCCCTCTCGCCTAGCACACAGTGCCATGTTCTGTATCCTGCTCAGCACACTGGCTTCCTTTATGTCTTCATGGGCATCAGTCTTTCCTTTTCATGTCATTGATTCTCACTCCTGGCCACTCCCTCCCCTTTTTGCTTATTGAATAGGCACTGTTTTTTTTTTTTTTTTTTTTAACTTTACCTTAGATGATTATGATCATCTTATCCATAGCAACAAATAAAAGTACACAGGTCTTGATTGAATGCCAAGGCTGCAGCTCAATCTAGGCAGGGTTGTCTGCTATTCATAAACTGCTTAAGATGTTTTCTTGTAGTTTGTGACATAAGCAGAACGCTTTGATTTGGTTTCTTTCTACAGCTCCATTTTCAGTCCGGCAGCACACATTACTCTGCGTACAAAACGATTGAACACCAGATTGCAATTCAGGTAGGAAATGCAAGAGATTCTGAAGCTTGAATTGTCAATATGTAGGTCTCTTGTGTCTTTTATTCTCTGCCCCTTTTCCCCAACCTTGATAATGATGATGATGATGATGGTGGTGATGGTGATGGTGGTGATGATGATGGTGGTGGTGATGGTGGTGGTGGTGGTGTGGTGGTGGTGGTGGTGGTGGTGGAATCCTGGGGGGAGGTGGGGAGCAAAGAAGAAGAGCAGAATCAATCCTGTGAAAATGATTGAAAGATAGGGAAAGAAAGAGAAGCCTGTGTTTATTGTTAAGAGTTTCTTGATCGGGCATCAGGGGCTTGCAGGCTCCAGTTGGCTTCTTGTTTTTCTTTTTTTTTTTTTTTTTTTTTTCTTTTTGCCTGGGGAGGCATCTTGAGGGGAGTGAAATGGGGGCAACAAAACGTGAATGGGAAGAATTAAGGGGGGAGGAGACTACGTGACAGCCAGAGAGTTGTTTCCGGTGGATCAGAATCACGTTCAGTGGTGCTAAGAATATCACTTTTGACCTGATTGTCCTGAAATGTTGATTTCTCTGGGGCCTGTTGATATATGACACTGACAGTGCTGGAAGGGACAGGCGACAGATCCCAGCTTCTGATGAGTGTCCTGTTTCCTGCTCGCCTAGTACCTCCATTCTCTTCGATCCAAGGGCTAAACAAATCACGGACTAATATAGACTTGGAGCTGAGCTGAGGCCAGCGAGAGCAGTGGTGGAGGGAGGCAGACTAATACAATTTTCATCTGTCTGCCTGGCCTCAGCTGTGCCTCACGGTGTAACTGATGGTCCCAAAACTCTGTGTGTTTTGGTTTAACCCTTTGCAGGAAGGCTTTGCAAACCTTTGTGATAGAGTTGGGCTCTTCTGAGTTGATGTTGGTTTGTTAGCTCATTCACGTCATTCTGTTGCTGTCCTCCTTGTAGAGAGCCCTTGCAGGCGACTTCAGAAAGTTCATGAAAAGTGCTTATTGGAGGGGCGGACATTTGACCTAGGAGCAAAGACACTGCTTGGGATGCCTGGAACAGAATGCCTGAGTTTGAGTTCCAGCTCTGCTTCCGATCCCAGCTTCCCGCTAACATGCGTTCAGTAGGTGATGGCTCAAGTACTTGCTACCCTGCCACCCACATGGGAGACACCCAGGTTTAGTTCCTGGCTCCTGGCTTTGGCCTGGCCCAGCCCAGCCCAGCCCTTGGCTGTTGCAGGCAGGCATTTGGGAAGTAAAAGAGTAGATGGACGTGTTTTGCCTCTCCAATAAATAGAATAAATAAGTAAACCGAAGTTAAAAGAAAAATGTTTATCATGAAAAACACTGCATGTATTTCACTGTGTGTGTGTGTGTGTGTGTTTTAAACACCGAAGTAAACTGACGTATCCATTCCATTTTCCCACGAACTGTTGGGAGTACTTCTGAATGTAGATGGGAGCCACAGTCATGTCGCATCTTTGTAGTTCTGCCACCTCAAATCCCCATCTTGCTCCATCAGACTATCAAATGGCCATTAGCCCCAGGTCAGCGGAATTATTCCGCCAGGGAAACGTGAGAGTCAGCAGACATTTTTATCTGGCCGAGTCCTAGTATTTTTGTACTTATTTCAAGGCTGCAGTAACTTACTTGGAAGATATTGTGGTCCCTCGCAGGGTTGTGTTGCTACAGTAGGGGAAAGCATGGCTCTTGATTTTAGCCTCCTGCCCCGAGATGTGTTCAAGACGGGTGCATGGTCAGCCTGCGGTTCCTTTGTTCTCGCACACTTCCTGTCACACCCCGGGTCCTTGTGGCCAACCCCGGGTCCTTGTGGCCAACGGTGCTAGTTGAGATGCCGAGCTTGGCAAGAGAACCAGCCCACACCCTGACTCTTGGTGACTGGGTGGCCAACCAGTGTCCTGAGGCCTGCTACATCTCCTGGGGTGCTGGCAAACCGGGCTGCCTGGGGTATGGAGATGTTGGGGTTGAATAGGATCCCGATCCTTATCTCAGTGTGGAAAGGCTGGCTGGGGCCCTGTCACTGGGAGACCAGCCGAGAGTGGGCCAGCTGTTGTGTCTTTACACCCGTGGCTGAAGTGCCCCTTGTTCGTCTTTGTCCAAACCACCTGGCACGGTGCAGGCCATGGGAAGCTCCTTCTCAGGAGTAAATTACAGAGCTCATTGTCTGGAGGACTGAGGGCATTACTATGTCTCCATGAACAGGTAGTATTGTTTGCCCTGCCTCTATTTGCTGAGGCTGGATGCCCATGTGGGCAAACAGAGAGGCATTTTATGAGAGACCCAGCACCATGCTCTCAGTGTGCCTTCTCCCCCAGTCTCTGCTGCCTCAGCACGAGGCCAGGCAGAATGGCATCTCGCTGTGATTTTAGTGTGGTCATCGAAGGATGAATGGCCAGAAACCCGAGAAGCCAAGGGAGATGGGGGCGGGGGGAACCTCAGACAAGATGGAACTGTTCTCAAAGCACCTCGGGCAGCTCAGTGTCCATGTGGGGCGGGGGTGAGTGGTGAGGATGTTGTCAATGGGGTACAGCAGGCAATGGGCATTTGACTGTCCCCCTGTTCTCTGATTCAGGGATTAAACGCAACTTGATTGTTAGGGTGGAATTTTCTTCCCTGGAAACTTAAAGCTGTTTTACCCTCATGGATACCATATTTTAATAGGAGTGAGCTTGTTGGTCTCCTAACTATGTCCTAAAATAACCTCAAAAGAAGTGTGACACTGTGCATCTCGTAAGAGTGTTCTTTCCTCTGCCCGTTCCCTCCTGTGATTTCGGGACTTGGCCAAGTTCACTGTTGATGTGAGTGACCTCTGAGTAATTCTATGGACATGTCACATTCTTTGGACACAGTTACTATGTTGGGATCTCCCCCACTTTTTTGTTGGAGAGGCAGAGAGACAGGCAGAGTGAGCCCCCATCTGCTGGTTCACTCCCCAAATGTAATGTCTGGGGTTGAGCTGAGGCCAGAGGCAGGAGCCAGGCACAACACAGCCCAGGTCTCCTGTATGTGTGGCAGGGACCCAGTCGGAGCCGGGAATTGTTCCCAGGTACTCTGTGTGGGATGTGGACATTGATTGTAACCACTATATGATAATCTCCTAGCTCCTCTCTGTTTTGCAAAGAGTAACATGAATGGCCACATTCTCCCACAATGGGTAACATAAATATAACTAGAATGAAAGTTAAAAGGTCTTTTAAAAACACATTTAATTCTTTACACTTTAAACATTTTTATTGAAGTATAGTTTTTTAAATTTTTCTACTTATTACTTGAAAGGCAGAGTTACAGAGGGAGAGAAAGAAAGAGAGAGATCTTCCATCTACTGGTTCACTCCCCAGATGGCCACAATGGCTGGGGCTAGGCCATGCTGAAGCCAGGAGCCAGGATCTCTGTCCAGGTGTTCTACATGAGTGGCAGGGGTCCAAGCACTTGGGCCGCCCTCTGCTGCTTTCCTGGGTGCATAAGCAAGAAGCTGGATCAGAAGCAGAGCAGCTGGGACTCGAACTGGCACCCATATGAGTTGGCAGTGTCTTAACCCTCTGTGCAACAGTGCCAGCCCAGGATATAATTTAAATACAACACAGTACACAGGTGTCTAGTAAGAGAGGTTGATGAACTTTTATCTATGTGAACATCTCTGAAATCATCACTCAGATTAACATATGGGACAGATTGTGGTCCTTCCTCTGTACAGGGCCAGTTCGAATTTTAGGTTTTTGGGCTACGCAGACTCTACTGTAGCCATTCAACTCCGCTATTGGGATTTGAATGCAGTCGCGTATAAACCTAAAGGAATGGGTATGGCTGTATCCCAGTAAAACTTCATAGAAACAGGCAATGACTTTGGCTCTAGGGGCTGTGGTTTACTGAGCTCGGATAAACAAACCCCCAGCAGGCTCCCATGTTCCCGCTCTTCCCAGGCATGCATCTTCTCTTCCTTTGTCCCCTGTTCCCAATGAAAATTCTTTCTGTTGATTAGTTTTGCCTGTTTCGGCTTCCTGTGAATGGAGTCGTCTAGAACGTACTGCCTGGTGTATGACCTCACTCAGTGCTATGTCTGTGAGTTTCATTCCTGTGATTGTGGGTAGTTGAGCTTTGCTGTTTTTCATCGCTGTGTAGTATTCCATGTGCGACCGTGTTCCCAGCGTTTATCCTCTCTGTTGTTGGATACTTGGACAGCTTTCAAGTTCTTGCTATTATGAGTAAATCTTTTATAACCCAATCATACGTGTTTTTGAGAGGAAAATGTGTCTTGTTTCTGCTGTTTATACCTAGGAGTGGACTTGAAGAGGCATGAGGTGTGTATGTAGCTTTGCATTGGTCCCAGCTCCAGAGCTCTGCTGTGACTGATGACCTTGATGACAGTGGACTGGCGGGTTGGGTTCAGGGAGGTGGGCGTGTACTGCAGATGTGCAGGAACAGGGGATGGTAGATAAGTGTCTCTGTGTCTCTGGTCTCCCTGATCACAGCTCTTCCTGTGCTGGTCTCTCATCGTTACTCCAACCCCAAGGGCAATGTTGTAATCAAGGTCAAGACCGGCGGAAGATGTCTCCCGGGGTTGTCAGAACAGCTACTTCAGAACCAATTAAGCCTTTGTTTTAAGAGTATTTTGGCCAAAGGTTGATATTTTAACACCGAGTCAGATGTGATTTAGGAAAAAAAAACTCCACATGCAGCAAAAACAAACCGCGTAGACCTTTTCCGGGTTGTTTTTCTTTTGAGACGTGAAGTGGCGTGTGGTTGTGTGTGTGCACAAAGACAACTAGGAGAGGATCCAGAAGAAATGGACCGTTTTATTTGTTTACACAGCTGAGCAGTGGAGACTGCAGTGGGTGTTACTTTCACTCACGTCTTTGCGCTGGCGAGTTCCCACCCATGCCTCCTCACGGCAGAACCCCTCGGCTGGGTCTTGGGATACCCCAGTTCCGGAGGACCACTGGGACCCTGGACCATGTCTTTGTCCTGTGCTGCGCCTTACTCCTGGGCATGAGCTTCATGTTTTGTCTCGCCCTGTCTTGAGAGGTGGATGGCCCTGAGGTGCTGGCGTGGAGTCCGGCTCTGCCCAAGCAAGCCCTCACCGCTTACGGTGAGCAAGGCCGAGGGTGAGCACCAGTGGACTTGAGCAGATGTGAAGGGCGCGGGGCAGCGCCGGCAGGGCTCCTGGCTCCTGTTCCGTGTTGAGGTTTCTGCTGACGGTGAGCACCGCCCTTCAGGGCATGTCCCTCTCTCCCTACCCCCAGGTTACCCGGCCGCTTCACTTTTCATGAAGATTTACTGATCTGGGCTAAGTGGAGAGCTTCCAGAAATGAGTTGACTTCTTGCAGGGGTCACTTTCTTGCTTTTCTTATAGTCTCTTGGCCAGCTCTGGCTGTGAGATTTCATGTCTGCTTTCTACAAGGAAAGAAGGGCAAGTGTGTGTATTTCTGTGAATTTGAGTTTTATCTATATGTGTGTGTGTGTATATATATATATGTTCAAGTGTGTGCATATGTGTATATGTGCAGTGCATGTATTTGCATGCATGCACGATTGTGTACATGTATCCACATATGCGTGTATCTACACGTATGTGCAAACACGTGCATGTGTGTATATACTCATGCATGGGTGTGTATGTATGTGATTGTGCGCCTGCATGCGTGTATTTATATGCATGCTTGTGCCTACATGTATGTATACAGTGTATGTATATGTATGTATGGTTGTGTATGCACGCATGTGTGTGTGTATGTGTGTACACACCAAAGTAATTTGACAAACTGTGTGGATATCAAATAACTCACTTGAGAGAGGTTCATTTACTTGCTATGGTGATGAATTTTAGCTTAATTGCCTAATTTAAGTCCATGTTCTTTCATTCAGAAATATTTGTTGGGTGTCTCCTGTGTGCCAGATCTATGGGAATTCATCACTGAGCAAGGTCACTGGAAGCCCCTTGCTCTTCCGAGCCTCAACTCCAGTGACTCGCAGAGACTGCCCCCACCCCCCTTAGTCTGGTGGAACAGGCTTCTGGTGTAGTCTAGGAGTTAATTTTGATATAGTTGATTTTTTTTTTTTTAGCCTGCTGAAGTTTGCAAATTGATGTCTTAGAGTCTTCTGAAGTCAATCAATTGATGCTTTATTGGATGCTGGGTCATCTTCTGTGGCTGAATAAGAGCCAGGGGCTGCCAAGTGCTGGCCTGGCATAGCATTTTCTCATTTTGCATGAGAAACGACTGCCCCTCTGTTCGGAGAAGCCCTTGCGTCTCCAGGCTTTTGAGAAGACAGTGGGTATTTTTGCAAAGCTCTAGAAAGGGTGTTTGTTTATGAAACAGTCGTGTGCTTGGTCTTGGGGTCAGAGGCAATAGTAATGGTTAATAATCATAGCAGTGTATGGTTTTTGAATCCTCGGGATGCATAGGGTCTGGTGTTAAGTGCTTGATGTGGATTATTTATTGATTTCTCCTAACAACGTAGAAGGAAACCTGAAAAATGCAGTTGTCTTACCATTATTCTCATTTGACAAATGACGGAACAGATACCTGAGCTGTTTTCTCCAGGATTAGTTAGGCTTCAGGCCCAGGCACTGTGACTGGAGAGAGGCCGAATGACATAGACCAGCTGGTATCTGCTCAGGGTGACACTCAGGAGGGTCCCGAGGCAGTGACCTAGGGAGTGGTGACCAGCGAGCGTCCTGGGAGCTGCTCAGACACTGAGCATGCTGGCTTCTGCTCCTTGGGGAGTCCCGTTCTGTAGGACTGGGTCATTCTCCGTGAACTTGACTGTGCATCACCCATCAGCTGGAGGCCACCTGGAGAGCTGCTTCTGATGCAGACTGGGGCTTCGCTCCCGGAGTTCCGGGTTCCATGGTTCTGGGCCGAGTCTGACCGTGTGCAGTCTGCACAAGGTTCTGAGTGGTGCTGATGCCCTGGCAGGGAGCAGTCCTTGGAGAACCATGGGGCCGCCACGATGGTCCCCAGCCCTGGCCTCGTGGCTCAGTCACCTGGCAGTGCTTGGACCCAGGCTCCGCCCCTGACAACTGGGTCAGCGTCTCTGGGGGGTTGGGGCTGGGGTATTCCTGGTTTGCCAAATCTTTCCAGCAGACAGGGTTGAGGAGCAGCAGTCTTGGGACCCCTAGGGTCTACACCCCTTGCCTTGGCTTTGGATGCTTCTCATGCACACAGTCTTACTAGAGAACTGCCGTGGAAAGCCGTTTTGGGGTTGGCTTTGTGGTTGCCACTGGGCTCTCCTTCCTTGTTTCGGGGAGAAGAGAGTTCGTGTTGAGTTCTGCGGGTGACTTAGGCCCCTTCAGGCGGTAGGCGTCTCTACTCTGAGAACATTGTGTTACTAGTACCCGTGGGACAAGCAGGAGTCTGGTGTCATGTGTGCGGGCCGACAGAACCTGGAAGCTGAAGGGCTCTAGCTACTGGTGCCTCTCAGATGCTCAGGTCATGCAGCAGAGAGATTTGGGTCTGGAGTGTGGCCTGGGACTCTGCATTTCTGACGAAACTCCCAAGCGATGCTGCTGTTTGGCAGACCACTCTTGCAATCGAGCCCAGGTAGAGGCTGTTTTTTTTTTTTTTTTTAAAGGCTTATTTTTATCTACTTGAAAGGCAGAGAAAGAAAGAGAGTTATCGAGATCTTCCATCTTCCATCTGCTGGAGATGGGAGGTGGGCATCCCAAGCAAGGGCTTACCTGCTCCATCTCCGAGAGCAGCCTGATAGACTACAGGACAGGAAACTGAGGAGCCAAGAGAGGGATGGTTTGTCCGAGGGCCCACATCTTGGTGGAATCAGGGCGAGACAGGAATCCGGGAGAGCAACTCAGCTTTATTTCTTCTTTCACGTGGAAGTTAGCATCTTGTCTAAGCCAGTAGCTGTTGCATTACATTGGCCAGATAAAACAATCTAGTTTTACCGTTTTTAACCGATATCATTTTTAAACCTATGTCTGTGCTAATTATATCACTGCCTGTGTGTGAGCTGAGGTATTCGTATCTGTTCATTCTCCACCGCAGGGAGGCACGTGGGGGGACCAGCGTGTGTGGTGTGTAAGAGGGCTCGTAAGGACACGGGAAGAATGGCTGGTAGCCCTGGCCTGGAACAGCGCAAGAGAGTGAGGGCGACTGTTCTCTGGCCTTCTGTGTGCCCCAGCGTCGGGCACGGCAGGTGGCTCCGGAGGGCGGCTCTGTCTTTCCTTCGCATAACCGTGTAATTCCCGCTTTACACTATTGGCTTTTTATGGAGTCCCTGGAGGTCACAGGGCTGTGGAGCTGAGGACAGAAGTTTCCAAATGGGTCATGATGACACTTGCAGGCTCATCACACTCAGCCCTTAATGTGCCTCTGGCATCGGATTTGGTTGGATGCAGTCAGGTCCTGATCAGAGAAGTGGCTGTGTTTTTTGTTTTTTGTTTTCTTTTTCTTTTTGCCACTCTACCTTGAAACTGCTGCATGTTCTTCATGAGACAGAAATGGCATGGACCGTCCTTCCTGAGGGTCTTCCAGGCCCATGGGGGTTGGCAGTGTGTTTAATATTTAATATTTAAAGTTTGAAAGCAGCTTCCTGTACTCTGTTGCTCTGTCTGTAATGTGTACTATGAAAAAGCAACATCAGATCCAAAAGTGTGGACTCCCTGAAGCATTAGGAGGGGTACAGTTCCTAAAACCCTTGGGTACCCCGAATTTTACATAGATTGAGGCCCAAGTGGAAGCTGGCCCCACTTTGCCCTTGATTAATAGTCGGGTCTCGACAAGGGAGGATGGCTTGATGCAGGTTTTCTTTTTTCTTTTTTTGACAGACAGAGTTAGACAGAGAGAGAGAGAGAGAGACAGAGAAAGGTCTTCCTTCCGTTGGTTCACCCCCCAAATGGCTGCCATGGCCGGCACTGCGCCGATCCGAGGCCAGGAGCCAGGTGCTTCCTCTTGGTCTCCCACGTGGGTGCAGGGGCCCAAGACTTGGGCCATCCTCCATTTCCCTCCTGGGCCACAGCAGAGAGCTAGACTGGAAGAGGAGCAACTGGGACTAGAACCCGGCGCCCATAGGGGATGCCGGCGCCGCAGGTGGAGGATTAACCAAGTGAGCCATGGTGCCAGCCCTCCAAGTTTTCTTTTTTAAAGGTTTGTTTATTTGAAAGGCAGTTAGAGAGATTTTCCATCCACTGGTTCACTCCCCAAATGGCTGCAACAGCTGGGACTGGGCCACGGTGAAGCCAGGAGCCAGGAGCTTCATCCAGGTCTCCCATGTGGGTGGCAGGGTCCCAAGCACTTGGGCCATCTTCGGCTGCTTTCTCAGGTTTGTTAGCAGGGAGCTGGAGCAGGAGTGGAGCAGCTGGGACTCCAACTGGCGCGTATCTGGGATATAGGCATTGCAGGCAACCTCACCTGCTGCGCCACAACGCTGCCCCTGGTGCAGGATTCCCACCCTGGACGTTGTGGGCTGCATCATTCTGCATTGCTGAGAGTTGGAGAAGGTTTAATTTGCACCATTCTCTGACCTCTTCATTTTTTTTCTTAAGTATTTGTTTATTTTAAAAGTCAAAGTTAGAGAGACAGAGAGATCTTCCATTTGCTGGTTCACTCCCCAGATAGCTTCAACTGCCACACTTGAGTCAGGCTGAAGCCAGGAGCCAGGAGCTCCATCCTGGTCTCCCATGTGAGTAGTGGGCAGCAGGCACTTGCCTCATCTTCCACTGCCGTCCCAGGCCCATTAGCAGGGAGCTGGGACTTGAACCCGTGCCCTGATACGGGATGCCAGCCTTGTAAGCAACAGTTACCCGCTGCCCCTCAATGCTGGCCTGGCCTCAGTGTTCTTGAAGTCTCTAGCACCCACCGAAAATGTCTCTAGAAATTGCCAAGTGTTCCCTCAGTGTCCAGAATCACCCCCGGCTGGGAACTCCTGGCTTTGTACGATAGACTAAAGTGTGTGGCATGCAGTGATGCAAAATCAAAGGCCACCTGTGCTGCAGGAGGTGGGCTGTTGAGTTGGTGTTTCTGGAGTCCGAGAGCCGAGGGTGGCATCTCAGTTCTTCCACCTCCTAATCTGTAAAATGGGATACCTGTAGGACCTAGTTCCAAAGGGCCCCTGGGGGATTAGGTAAACGAGATCAGGTGCGTCCCGAGCCGGGCAGGGCCGAGCGCCTGATAAATGCAAGGTGCTCACTTCCTTGTGGAGAGCCACGCAGGACTTGTTGGCAGGTTTAGAGAACGCCTTCTCCTGATATGCATTGTGTATTTCTTCTGTCAGGAGCATCCCACATGATAAATTTGATAACCGGGATGATCTTTGCTGGGTAACAAAGATTTATGACTCCTGTTGGCTGCTGTTTGCATTTCTCTCATGTCACTTACAAATTCTGCCTCGTCCTTGTTCCGTTTGACTGGAATATAAACTCCTCTGAAAGGCTGAGATTGTTGCTTTCTCCTGTTTCTACCTCTGTGGCATCGTGCAGCAGTTCCCAGGACACAGTAGGTGGATAGCGAGGGGCCTGAATGCACTTAGATCCACAACTGTGGGCAGAAGCCAGCAGAGCAAGCCCGTCAGTGAGAGTGGGCTGAGTGGTCATTAGAGGGAGCAACCTTTTCTGAAATGTTTAATAGTAGTGTCTCCTATAGCATGAAACCCAAAAAATAAGTTTTTTGAGATGATTATTCATTTCACCCCTTTGTGAACCTGATGTTCTTGTCTAAGTATCTCAAAGTTTGATTTCGATTCTCATTCAGTGTGTGAATGTGTACCCTGTCTTCATGACTGGCACAGCTGAGACAGTGGGTCACTGCGCTGGGACTGGTTTTATGACTGTCTTCTCATTTTCACAATGCTTCTAATTCTTAAAACCAATATTAGCCCTCACGCCCCCCACCCCTTTAATGCCAAGTAGTGTTGGCCATTGGGTCATCACATTTTCTTAGACTTGGACAATGGTCAATCACTCCTTCAGGGGCCTTCAGAAATATTTAAACAAGCGTTTTCCTACTTGTGGATGAACGAGCCCACACAGATTCAATCCTTCACATTCCCAGACCCTGTGCCTCTCTGGATATTGAGGTTCAGATGGAGCAGCAGAGTAAATAGCTGGGGTGGAGAACCGGAAATTTTTCAAGGCTTGAAAATGAATGTGAGCGTGTGCATGTACGTGTGTGTGTGAGTGTGCGTGTGTGTATGTGTGGTAGTCGCGGCCCATCCCAGGGGGACTGGAAACTTTTCACTAGGGCTTTGGGGAGGCTGCCCTGTAGGCAAGACGGTCTTGTGTCAATAGATTCTAAGTTGATTCAGTAAGCATTGTTGATGATTGAAATTGAAGAATTGTGAAGACAATTCATCTTGAGGAACAGAGAGCATCGGGTGTGAGCCAGGCTGCTGGGAGCAGACATTGACATACGGGCCGTCATCAAACTAATTGTTGTTTGAATTACCTGTTATGATCCGATGACAAATCTGCCTTGCTCCTGCCACTGGAGCAGAAAATGTAGCTTGAATTGGCGTGATGTTAGCAAGTGTAAACTGTACTTCAACAAGATGGATAAACCCAATTATGGGGCAGACCTGTAGAGAGAAAATCCATTTAAATCTCGTAATGTTAAGCAGAGCTGTGTTTAATTCATTTGGACCAATTTGGGAATGATGTATGAGTGTTGCTGCACATTCGTCAAAGGGGGACCGCTTGGGGGAAGGGGAGGTGTCGGTGCCGCCGGCCACTCTGGGAGACAGCTGGGGTGTCGTCTCAGCAGCCGACACTAATGGCGGGGACAGGCAGAAATGACAAAACGATGTACTCACCGCTGTGGGGGAGCGGGTCTGTGCAAATGAACCAATAAGGAAAGCAGATGAAGCAGAGAGAAGAAGAGGAGGTATTTTTTTCTAAATGCTGTTGACAGTCCAAAATAGGAAGGGGATCTGCTTCGCCAGCCCTTGGAGTCAGCACCTGACTGGCTTTTCTGAGCCTTACGACAGGGAGGCTGGAAGAGGCGTTTGCTGGAAAGCTTAGGGATGGCTTGAGAGGGAGAGAGAGGAGATGACTCAATTTAAATGGGCATCTTGGGGCGTTGGCTTCTGTATCAGCAGGGGATTGTTATCCCAAAATGTATGTGTTAGCAAACTTGAAAGGGCATCTTATCTGTGAAACATTTCTGTATGAATTTGTTTAACAGCTGCTACGTGGTGACTCAGCTTTGCACCTAGTAGGTACTCCAGGGAGGTTGTGAGAGGCAGCTTTTCAGGGCCGGGGTGCAGTGCTTCCCATACTCGAACTCATCAGGATGGTCAAGCACCTTGTATCTACGTCTCACCTAGTAGGTGCTCCTGGTTTTCACTCCCTGGAATTTCGAGATTTTTTTTTTAATGTAAAAAACCCACGATTTTGCTTTGTAATCCTAGTGTGTTGGTTTTGCCAAGGGTGTTCTTAGAATGCTCTAGTCTCCTTTTGTTTGGGGAGGAGCTGTTGCAGCCTCCCAATGAGTTGTCTCTTCTTTGGGGGGGATTTTCTTCTCTTTCCTTTGTGGGGGGGCAGGGAACAGGGCTTGGAAAAGGAGGCCTTACAAGTCTAGAGTGCAGAGGAGCTTGCCAGTGGACAGCCAAGAAATTTGTGGGTGTGTACTCTTGCCCCCGGTGCCCATAAATCTAATCATCAGCATTGCTGGAAGCCCTAAGGATTTTTTTCTTTTGTCGTGGGGGGACAGTTCATTGTGTGGGGTCATGGAATCCATTTAGTACCCATTCTGGGCAAATAGTTTTCTCCCGGAAGGCAGCTTTGGTGGGATTTGGCTTCCTGGCTTTTCTTCAAGCTTCAACTCAGTTGAAGAACTGATAAGGAGATGATAAAAATTAAGACCTTGCAGCAACATTTCAACACTTTGAATTCTGAGAATTGGAATCCTCCAGTCTTGTTACCGGTAAAGTGTCGCCACAACACTTTGAGAACACTCAAACCACTCTCTTCACCCACGAGGCCCCGGCTTGTCCACCTTGTGGGTCCTGTGTCATGGTAGACCTGCAGGCCATTGAAAGAATTAAATGAGCTTGGGATGTGCTTCCCAGGCCGAAGGGTTTTGCACCAGAAGAGAGCCTCCCTTGCCTTCTCTGAGTTTTATGGGGGCCTTGTCTGGTTTGGCTCAGAGCAGTTGTCAGATTTACACTCCTCAGGGCGGGGTGTAGACGGTGTGAATCAGGCAGGCAGGGAATCTGGCGGTGTGAATCAGGCAGGCAGGGAATCTGGCGATTTCTACAGGACAGACCTTAAGGGAAAGAAAGTATCTGCTTTGCAGGTTAGAATGGCCTGTGCGTGCCAGAGGTGAGTCTTTTTAGGGCCCTCTGGGGCTTTTTCCTGGTTAACTCCCTGCCTTGGGGCAAGAGGAGAGAGCCAGGCTAAAAATCTTGCAGCAATGTGCAAAGAGGAAGTTTTATCCTTCTGATTACTTGCTAAGATCCAGATATATAAGCAGAAGACCCAGGACTATTGACTGATAGAGAAGTGAGATAGTGGGTGAGAGTTCCAGATACAGACTTCATTGATTTAGAGAGAGTCGGAGACTCGGTTCAGGAGTATTCCAGGAGTCTACCAAGTTCTCAGCTCTCTTATCCTGCAAATCAAAAGTAATTCCACCCCCCCCCCTTCCTTTCCCTCATCCCCATTTCCAGTATCCCGGCTTTCAATCTGAGATCCAGCAGCATTTATTGCTTCATAATTACTGAAGAAGCCAAGAGTGTCCTGTGAAGCCCAATATACAGACCTTTTTGTTCTTGAAAGGAGCACTTAAAGGAAGATTGGGAAGTGCCCCTGAGCTACCCACGCGTTTACCCCAGCACCTCCGTGTTTTATGCACCCTGTTTTGGTTTGTGTTTTCTTAAAGCTTGTCACGTTGCCACATTCTCACACCGGTGGGTGAAGGTGATGACAAATGCCTCCCTGTAGAAGACCCATTTGTGTCTGAGGAACTGGCTGCGGGGTTGGAATCTGTGAACAAGGAAGAGGTTTTGTTAACGCGGGGGCCGCTGGGAGGAAGGCCCCCCTGCCCGGAACAAAAAGGAAAAAAGCTGTGTTTTGCTTGGGTGACTTTGCAGTTGGATTGAATTTGCCAGTTTATCTCCATCAGAAAACAAATCCTAACCTACCGCTGTTGACGTGATTGTGTCGTTTGGGGCTGATGAGGACAAGTGCCAGGGCGGCTGCTTCTGCAGACTGGGCTGGGTGCTCCCACTGTTTCCGGGGAATGAGTGGAGAGATTCTTGCTGGCTCCCGGCTCCACTGGCAGTGAGACTCCGGGCCCAGGTGGTGGTTCATTTCCGGCAGTTGAAGAAGCTGGGTTCTCGGTGGTGGCAGGAACCGATGAGCTGGCGTGGGAAGAGCCCACACAAAACCGCACGCCACATGCAAAGCAGATACGGTTTTGATTTCAGCCGCAGCGCTTCTGTTATCGTCCCTTTTGTCCCTGAGAGTGGATTTTTATCTTTTGGTCTGGCTTCTGGTTTGGTCACGGTTTGTGGTTTCCATTTGCTGTAGCAGTTCATGAGAATTTGGCAGTTCAGGGCAACCCCAGGATGACCTTCCCAGGGGCTGCTGAGTGGTTGACTCACAGTGGCCCTCACTGGATCCACACCTGGGCTTTCTTCTCCCGTCTTGTGCCTTGTGGAACACCTCTGAGGACTACTCTGGGAGCGCGAGACCAACTTGGCGTTGACCTTCCTATGCTGTGTGCTGTCCCGGCCTCTCTGCTTTTCTGTCTTCTTCCTCTGGCACAGAAGACTTTTTCCTCATTCATTAGATTCCAGCCCCAAATTTCCTCATAAAGGAGGAACTTTTATTTTTTTTTTAAACCCCAGTATTTGATTTCTGTTTTTGTTTTGTTTTTTTTTTTAATTTGTTACATAAGGCTGGAAATTTTAAATTGGGCAAATTATTTAGTGGCTGTTTTATTTAATAATAGGACTTGCTTATCAAGTGAGAGTTATTGCAAAATACATCAGAGGGACCCAGGCCAGTGCCTGGCGAACAGGAAAGGCTGAGAGCTTGAACTGTCACCTGCTGGTGTCCCAGCAGACCTGGGTGGTTGAAACCCTCGCCAGGCGCCTAGATTGGCGATCGAGGGTATCGTGGATTGTCGGTGCCCGCTTTGCTTTATCTCGCCCCCTCCCTGTCCTCCTCAGTGAGCAATCTGATGTGGGGCTCTTTCTCCCACGAGACAGCAGGCCGGAACACCTTTTGAAAAGAGTTGGGGTGAAAGAATCCATGTTGGTGACATAATTTATGTCCCCCTCGGAGGGAAAACAAAAAAACCTCGAGGGGGGACCCGGCTGAGAACGATTCAGCTTCTGATGGGCATGAAATCGGGGACAGCAAGACAGGCGTTTGTGGCTTTTGGGTTGCGATGTCTGTTCTCTTCTTTGGCTGAATTGCTACGGCTTAGAACTTCATTATAAAAATAAGTTTAAAAGTCGTCCTTTTCAGCTCTCAAAAGGCAGAGGTCTGGCTCCTGGCTTGTGAACCTAATAACACTTGTTTCATTCTTTAGACGGGCCTTTCCTGGGGCCGCGGTGGTCCAGCCTATTGTCTGTCTGAGTTTATAATAAGCGTGTAACAGCCCCCTCCTCCAGTTTGCCTCCAAGACTGGCAGCACCGGTTGGTTCCCAGGGACAAGAGACCTGTGGGGCTTGTGACTGGAAACTGACCGCTCCGGGATTCCTGGGGGCTGGCACCTGGGGGAGGAGGCACTGGCATCTCTGCTGCTGAGCCTGTGCCCACAACATGGGTCAGCTTTCTGGAACCTTCTTGTGGGACGTGTTGGCACTTCCGTGTGGGTGACAGTGATGCAATGAGGAGCTAGTTCAGAAGGATTTCTTCTCGGGGGTGCTTAGGACACGATGGTGATTTCCCCAAGTCGACTTGCGAGCAGCCCTTGGTTCTCGAACGCCTCCTGCTTCCAGGAGGCAGTGTTCAGACCCCCTCCTTCTCAGAAGGCTGGATTCAGGCACAGACTTTCGAGAGATCCGTCTGTATTATTTTTTGCTGTCTTTCTTAAGCTTATATGGAAAAGAGAAGGTGTGAGACAGGAATCAGAAAGTCAGCCTTGGTCAATGGGTGCGCACTTGCGCGCGTGCACACACACACACATGTGCACACACCTACACACATACATCCACACACACATGCGTGGGCGTGCACACACACACACATCCATCCCGGGCTTTGAGGGCATAAAACAATAGATGAGTGTGACTGCTTCCTCCCACTCCCTTAGAAAAAGGCCCTGTAGTTCAGCGGGCTTTGTTAATCAGAAAGCTGGGTGTTTTTCTTGGCCTTGTTCAGTGGCCTCAGGCTACGGAAGTCGCTTCTTCCATCTGCCCTCCTTTCCTGGTCTTGCTCCCTGCTTGCGGGTGCCAGGCCTCCTGCTGGCGGAATGGCCCTGAGCAAGACCAACGCTTTACCTTTTTCCTGGGTCTGCTCCTCTTCAGTTCCCCACCTATCAGAAATGTCTTCATTTACTTAATCTGATAGTCCCCCTCCCTCCCTCCCTCCCTCCCATTATCAACACCAACAACAAAACTCTTTCCCCAGGCAGCATGCCTTGCGATGAGACATTGTCCTCTGGGAAGAGCCTTGTCTCTGTGTAGGCAGTGGGGAAGAATTAATTACAGGAGAGGAGGAAGCTTAATAATTGGAGTTCGGGGCCCAGGAGCTCTGAGCACCCCTAGGTCTTGCTTTTCAATTACCTGTGTAGAGCTCGCCATTTCTTGGGGCTCTCTGGGACCAACACAGGGGCTAGCTCAATTAGGAGCTCCCAGAGCAGTGCTAGATGTGGAGTGAGAAGTTTCTGCTGTAAAAGGAGGTGTTCTGGGAGGGTGGATCAGTGTGCTTTGGCCCTGAAGTCAGGCAGACCTGGGGACGCAAGTCAAAGCCGCCCATCGACTGCATGTGGGACCTCAGCCTCCTGGGGCCTCAGTTTAATCTGTGAAATGGGAAGAAAGAAAGCTGTGTGGTACCACGCCCAGCCCCGACACAGCACTAGTGCTAGGCAGAGGGTCGCGAGGTCACGCACGCTGGAGTGCAGGCGAGGGGGCGCATTTTGTCGCTGCATCTTTTCTGCCTGCGTTTCTCCTACTGCGTCTCCATCCACATCCTGCTCGTCAGATGCCAACTTCAGAACCTTCCGTGGAACGAAGGGATTTATTCCGATTGTAGCCCTCCCCTCCCCCAGCACACATATAAACACATGCATTGATTTCTTTTCGTTTTTTTTTTTTTTTTTTTTCTCTTGTATTACCACAAGGATCAGTTCCTTCTGGCCTAATTCCAGAAACAACATGCCTGTCTTTTTTCATCGTTGAGGAAAAACAGTCTGAAGGCACCATAATTCCTTAAATTGGATTTCAATTCTTGATCCCCTTATGTTCGGTAAACAGAGTGTTATATGAGACATCATTGTTTGGGAGCAAGAGGCTGGCAGCCCGGCTCTTTTTGGAAGGGAATGCACTGTCTTGGAGCCTCCCCTGGTGGGGGCCGTGGGCAGGGGTCCCTAGGGGGTGAATGCCCACCATCACTGGGGGTGGAGTTCTCAATCCCTTCCGGAAAAGAATGCCTGGGAAAGTTGATGTGACACGGGCAGCCTATTGGTGTGCAGAGCCTTGCTTGGGAAGTGGCGCGTGTGTGTGTGCACGTGTGTGCGTGTGAGTTATGTGTTCTACTTAACTCTATTAGTGCCATGGGCAGCTGCCACTTGAAAGCTTTGGAGTTCCTATATTCAAATCAAAGGCACCCAGAAGCCAAGATAAAGGGGACAGTGTGATCTTCAAAGATGAGGAATAAAAAAGTAGTGGGGACTGTTTTCCCGGGTGATCCTGCTACCTCCTCTCCCCCTTTTTAAGAACTATTTAGAGAGGGAGCCGCTTCCTCATTCTTGGTGGTTGCATGGGTGCTCAGGCCCTGGTCAAGCCTCCGGCTGTTTATAGAACGGGAGACCGATGACTGGGGAGGAGAATGGCAGTGTCTTGGGCTGGATCCGAGCTTGCTTGGGGCACTGCGGCACTTCTGTCTCCCTCCCTCGCCTTTCCTTTCTCTGGGCTGGGTCTGCCCCGAGAGTACAGGCTTGGCACGCACTTGCCCAAGAACTGATTAGTTCCTAAAAGAAGCAGTGAGTTGATTGCTTACCGAGATGATGTAAGCTTTGCTCTGGGGTACATCAACTTGGATTTCTCATGCTTTATCTTATAAAGCCTAAATTAACAGCTGGTTTGGTTTGAGTTCTCCGGGATCTGACTAAGGGATTAGAGTCCGTTCTCAAGTGAGTCAATCTAGTTTAATTTATTTCAGGTCTATCAAAAAAGATCAATCAAAGCTCTTTTGAAAGTAAAGCTATAATTGGTCTGCACACTTATAAGTCACTGTTGTTGCACTTGGTGTTTGTCTGGTGGAAAGTGCTCCGGGTGTGGTTAGGGAGATTCATGAGAGCCTTTTCGACATGTGTCCCTTTCTTGTGGCGTCCACACCTCCTCAGGAAGAGTGTGAGAAAACGCCCAGGTGGGGGACAGTGCTGACCTGCCACCTGTCTCTGGGGATGCCAGAGCTCTCTGGATTGGAAATTTCTAGTTTGGTTTAAGTTCATACCTGGCCCTGAACAAGTCCAGCCTGTTTCCCGTCACTGTTTTTGCTCCTGGGTTTTCTGTTGCAGATATCAGTGGATGATACCATGCACTGAATTGTTTTCTTTCCCAAATGCATTGAATTCTTTTTCCAAAATGTCTGCAATGAGGACTCAAGGTAGCTTGTAAGGCTGAAGGGGGAGCCTTGATCCTGGCTTCGCTACTTTGTGACTTTATATGACCTTGAGCACATCCCTCCCTCAACCTCAGTTTCCATGTCTGTGAAATAGTCTGACAATGCCCTGGGAGGATTGTTGTCACAAAGAAATGAAATACCATGGTATCTCTTGCATTTTTGTTTCTCTTAAGCATTTTAGGGAGAGATTCCTGGAAGCTGAAGCCCACCCCCCGCCCAGTGCATTTGGTAGGAAGAAACTTGGTGTCCCTTTCTGTATGGTGCTCACGCGTATCCTGGCTGATGGTCTCTAGAGCGTCAGAATGTGGGAAAGAGGATCCAAGGCCAGGCTGTTACTGGGCTGTGCCCCAGAGTCATCCTTGGGCTTCTGGCTGTGTGGATGAAGCTGGGTGCGGTGCTGAGTTGAGGACCCTCAGGGATGACACTGCCGGGAAGATGGTTGTGCGTCCCCAGGCTGGGGCTGCAAGTGTGGAGTGATCAGCCCCAGAGTTTGGGGTGCAGCTTCAATAGCTGGAAAATGACAACGTAACCTGCTTTTGTGCTGTGTGTTAGGCTTCGTGACCTTGATCTCCACCGGCTGGTGGCCCGCAGAGAAGCAGGTTGGAAACACAGAGGGAAAAGGCCTGAGATTCTTTTCCCAGGGGAGATACAGAGACGATGCCTTGGTGAGACTAGGAAGAGCCTCTGCAAAGCAACACGTTACACTTGAGGGTCTGTGTCACTTGTGCTGGGGAGGCCGCGATGTGGGGACACACACCAGGAAGGCAGAGCAGAGAAGGGTGCCTGACTGCGCATCCCACGCTTGCACTGGCGCTTCCGTCCTGGGTACCTCTTACCTTGGTTCAGTGGAGGCCTTTTGTCTTTCTTCTGTTTGACTAAATAAAAACAAAACAGATCACTTTCCACCTGTCTACCACTCACGGGTGCTTTTAGAGCTCAACCACGTGGCCCACTCGCCCTTCCGTCGCCATTCGTTCCTCCCAGTCCAGAGGGTTTGCACCTTAGCCTCGTCTCGAATGCAAACTGAGTCCAGGTCAGTTTTTCCAGCTGGGAAACGGGGCTGGCGTTATTCCACGGAGTGTGTGTTAAGGGAGGGGAGCGTTTACATTTCTGAGGTTCTCTTGTGCTTTCTTTATTCAGCAACTATTACTCCAGAAATAACCATAAGAGCGAAAGGAAACAGAAATGAGCTCTTAATGTGTGTCTGTTTCTAGATTATTCTGTATTTTTAACTCGGTGCTCAGGGCGATTTTGTCCATCATCCCCATCATACACGTGAGCAAAGGCGATCTCAGAGAAGGTGGTGGACTCCCCCAGGGGATACCTGAGTAGGAAGCAGTTGCTGTGGAGTTGTGGGCCTGGTCCGATGTGAGGGCCCCGCCACTCTGTGTGGTCATTGCATTGGCGTGTGGAGGGAGAGGCAGCTCTCGGGAGCATAGTTGGGTTTTTCTCCCAGGATCCTCATGTAGACTCTGAAGGTCTCGCCTTTTGCAGATGAGGGTTCTTGTGTCTCCCTCCAAAACAAAAGCTGCTTTGTCCCAAGGCCCTGCGCAGATCTGGATCAGGGCTCCCCTGGATGGCTCTCTGGAGGGAGTGACTGAGGCGAGAGAGTCAGTGGGTAGCTCACCTGGCTGAGTGCACCTGCTCTCAGGTCTGGCTCTCCTGACCCGCCCCTCCTTCCGGTGTCTGCCTCTGGAATTAGCCACTCAAAAACAAAAACAAAGGCACTGTAGAAAGTTGCACACTGGGTTTCTACTATGTCCTAGACGCCTTAATTCATTTTCCCCTCGACTCTTACTTGAATAGAAAGAAAAAAAATTTGATAGTCAATGCTAATAATTGTGGCATGTAAGGTAATTGGAAGTGTTTCGTTGACATGCTCACGAGAGTTTGCGGCTTCGGCTGTGGGCTGGGATGTAGCACTAGACTTGCCTTGAGTGTCTGCGCGAGCCTTTGATGCAGGTAGACCATATTATAAATAGGCGCGTTGCTATGGTGAGGATGGCAGCCCTTGCTTGCTGTGGGTAACCTTTCCTACCTTCTCGGACACTGTTTGAAAACGCAGCAGCGTGATAGCAGTTCGCTTAATTTGGACCCGGGTAGGGCAGATGGATTGATGAGATGGAGGTCTGAAAATTTGTCCTAGCGATGTTTTGGGCTGTGGCGGATTCAGCCCACCTTGCACCATGGAATATTTTTGCAAACTGGACTTCTTCATGATTACTTAGAAATACATTTTCTCATAGATGGGGTGGGGGAATGGTGGTGGGCGGAAGGCCCGGCTGCCTCTGTTCCCCCCTGCTCCTCCTCTCGCAGAGCATTTCTGCGAATTTGTTGGCTTTGATGCCCAGCAGCTCATACGGTGAAATGAAAGTTCAGGTTGGCATGATGCTGAAATGATATTCCTAGTAGTCCGTTCCCATTATACTCCTCGGAATCTAAAGACAATTGCCTGCAGCTCAGGCCTCCCGCAGGAGGACAAGATGGGACCCATTGCCTCGGGGACAGGACTGTTCAGTGCTTGTCCCCGGGGAGCTCAGCCTAGGCACGAGGTTGGTCAGTTTCTGCTGTTGCTGACAGAGTTAACTTTTAATCCCATCAGGTCTGCAGAATCCCCTTTCTCCTCCACCTTCTCACCCTCACATGCCCTGGCCCTTAAACTTGGGGGCAATCTCAGAGTCAAAAGCTTGTCACAAGTGTAACTCGTCAGCAGCCGAGCGATTGTCACATTTCCCAGGCTTTTTCTCACCGTGGGACTGGAAGTGATGTTTCGTTGTTCATCTGAGTCTGGCTTTGAGCAATTGAAAGGAACCCTCCCAGGGCTCAGGTTGTGCGCTGGCCACTTGGAATCGGAGTCCTCTGCTCTTGTGACCCTCCCCACCAAAGTGAGCTCCGTGGCCTTCCTCAGGAACCCCCGCAAAACTTCTGGATTCCTTCTTGCCAGGTGGAGAGCGTGTGCCACATTGGGGGTCTGGCCAGCGGCCACTTTGCATCTCTCAGCACCTGTGGAGACTCAGTTTCCTTTTCTGGGAAGTGGGCGCCCAGCCTGTATGTGGTACCCTAGGCTCCCGAGTGGGTCAGAAACGGAGGAACGGTCCCCCCAGGGGAGGAGCACCATGGTGGGCCTTTCCCGCTGCCAGGGCTGCCAGTCTTCTGTCCCTGTGCCCTTGGGGGAGGGGCTTTGGCAGCAGAGGGCCCGCTGAGTGCTCGGCCTCCTGGCCCCTCACCCTGGAGCCTGCCTCGGATGGCCAGGGAGCCTCCCCGAGAAGGCGGAGCCAGCACGCGGCTTAGATGTGATGTGGGCGGGGTGGGTGGAAGAGTAGGGGTCTGTGAGATGCCATCAGGATGTGCGTGGTGCTCGGGGCGGGACCGCCTGTGGGCCGCTGACCGTGCCTTTAGAAGGGGAGCCTCCGCACAGCGAGTCTGGACAAGAGCCCTGTTGTTCCTCCCCAGCCCTGCCGCCCTGGCAGGACGCAGACTCCAGGCTGCCTGTTGGTCAGGCCTGGGGGAGGGGGCGGGGGCGGGAGGGTCCGGGAACCGACCCCCTGCCAGACACCCTTGCCAAGCCCAGAGGAGGTGCTGCTTATCCGTCCCCTCGGGCAGTGGGATTGGGCAACCTGGAGAGGAGCGAGCACACGTCCGTCCGGCCGGCTCTCAGTAGCATAGATTCCATTCCACTCACCACCCTCGCTGGCTCCCCAGCCCGGGGAGGGAAGTGTGCCCTGCGGGAGACACCCAGGCCTGACAAAAGGGCCTTTGTTAGGGCTGGAGGTGAGAATGTGTGGGTGTTGGGATTCCTGGGTTCGGGTGCCTGCTCACTGCCAAGCCCCAGCGCTGGGCTAACGTTGCTGGAATCAAAAGGAGGGCAGCCTGCCCAGCGGGGCCTGCGGGAGCAGGAGGCTGCTGGACGCCAGGACTGCTTTGTCTCCCTTCAAGTGCTTGGAGCTCCTGGGAGAGGAGAGACCTGGATCCAGATGGGAGGGGGTGGGTGTGTTTTGAGGAAGACCCCTGGGAACCTGTCCTCCCTCCTGGAGGATCCCGTGAGGCTCTGGAGTACACGGTTTCTTTGTTAGCGTTTCTCTTGACTTTCCTGATGCTCAAAATTGAGGTTCCTCCTGTGTCCTCTCCCGCCCCGCGTGGTGGATCAGAGTCTTAGAAAGGAACTTTGTTAGCACAAGGCCTCTCTGCCTATGTGGTGAAGGTCCTCACGTTTCTTTGTGAGTTGTCCCACTGAGCACATAAAGCATGGTGTTGGAGCAGGCGTTCGGCCCAGCAGTTAAGACAGCTGCATCCCACGGCAGAGTGCCTGGGTTTGAGTCCTGGCTCTGCCCCCGTCTACAGCTTCCTGCCCATGCAGACCCTGAGGGGCGGCCGGCTATGGCTGAGGTGGTTTGGGTCCCTGCTGCTCGTGTGGGAGATTTGGACCGAGTTCTTGTTTGGGTCCTTTTGCTTAGGGTAACGCGTTCGAGGCCCCTCCGTGGTGTGCCACAGGCCAGTCCTCGGGTCCTTTCTGTGGGCAACTAGTCTGGACAGTTGCCGTGTTCTCCTGGGTTTGGCCGTGGCGGATAGCGCTGCGGTGAACATTTGCGCACGACGTTTTGTGTGGGCAGTCGTTTCATTTCTCCGGGTGCAGGCCTCCCAGTGGGACTGCTGGTCACATCTTAACTCCGTTCAGCTCCTTGAGCAGCTGTCAAACACCAGTTAATCAGGCAGGTCAGCAGAACATGTTGGTGTAATGGTGCAAACAGTGGTCATGTCGAGTCCCCTCCCCCCGCGTTGTTCTAACTGCGTGGACCCCGGCCTGCTGCGTTCCTGTCCCCTGGCGGCTCTGGACAGTGCTCACCTGGGAGCTTTGAGAAAACAAAAGCCACAGCTCCAGGTCAGTTCCCTCACAATCTCTCCAGCTACTGGAATTTCAGCCTGGTCCTTCACAAATCGGGTGTTGCCTGTTTCTCTCTCCTCCCACCTCCCTCCACCATGGGCGAGAAGGACGGGGACAGGTGAGAGGCAGAGATGATGAGTGAGTGTCACACACATTCTCACCAGCTTGGGTGGGGACGGCATTCCAGGCCCCAGGCAGGTAGTAGGGAAGGGCTCCGGAGAAGTTTGCCCTGTGGCTGGAACACTGGACAGGGCTCTCCTAACCCTTGCAGAGTTTGGCCTTCAAGCCCCAGCACAGGCTGTTGCTGGGAGAATTTTGGCCACCTGCGTGGCTGGAGTCTGATCATCGCCTCTGTTGCTGCGCCTGAGCCCTGGGCCAGTGGCGGCACCTGCTCTCTCCTGACCGCAGCTGGCCTTTAGGTGTTGGGGAGCAGGGTGGCCAGAACAGCGAGAGCCTGTCCTGTGCTGGCTCTCCCCAGGTACCTGCGGGACCTTGGGCACGTCACCCAAGTGCAGGCACGAGGGCTTGATCTTCTAGAAGGATCTTCCGCCTGGGTGCGTCCCCGCTACTGAACCCACCCCTGTCTGCTGTGCTGGTCACGCAGCCTCAGTGTCATTCCCTCCGGAGCCTCATCCAGAGACACTTGCTCCCGGGGGCCCCCTCACTGAGGCCCTCCCTGGGGGTGTCCATCACAGCAGTGGTCGAGCCCTGGCATCTTCCTTTAGCTGCCCCCATGCGGATGCCAACTCGGGGAGGGCAGGGAGCGTCTACTCCTGGCTTCACCCACAAGGTCTTGAGGGTCCAGAAATGCTTGTGACTGAGTTGAGTTCCTGACTCTCCCTCGAGGTTTCCACCGGCTGTGGGGATGCATCTGGGAACTCCTAGGAGCTGGGATCCCTCCCCGCTCACCCCTCGCCCCACCTTAATAACCTGTATTCAAGGGGAAAGGACGATGGTTAAAATGATTGATCGAAAACTGTGTGCAGATAAAGACTGCGTTTGCGACCATCTCTGCACTTTGCAGCAGTCCTGAGAGCCGGGCCTTGCTTCGTAGACTCCCATTTTACAGACAGGTAGGGGTGAGCCTGGATGAGGCTCCCAGCCTGGCTCTGGAGTCTGGAATGCTCTATTGCTAGCTGAGAGAACGAGCAGATAAAAGGCTGCTGTGTGTTGTGAAAATGGCACTCAGGAGGAGGGCAGCCCTCTCAGACAGGGGCCTCTGCCAGGGGTATCTGTTACAGCACCAACAAAAGATGCTGCCTGCAGTGGTACCCAGTGAGATCCTGCAGTACCTGGCGCCTGCAACCCAGAAAAGGGGAGGCGTGCTGGTGTGTGTGCCCGGGGTACCAATGGAGGCAGCCTATGGTGCCGGCCTCCAGGGACATCTCCCACCCCAGGGCTTCCTAGCTGTGGCCTTCAGCACTGAGTGATGGCCACAGGTGCCCATGGGCTTAAGCTCACTGCTCGGACCTTGGGGGAGGCCACACTGCTGCTTCTTAGTGACCACGTTTGCCCAACCCTGTCCTTCCAAAGCGGGCTTCCGGCAGGGAGGGCAGGGGGTGGGGAGCTTCTGGTCTTTCTGGCCAGCAGCCTGTACAGATGAAGCCAACAGGCCGCCGCGGTGTGGTCAGCACGTCCAGAGAGAACCTTCCAGCAAGAGGGGGCCAGCAAGGCTGTTTTTTTGAACCCAAGAGAGGTCAAAGTCGTGGCTCTTTAGAGGCTGAGCTGGGAAGAGTCCAGGGTTCTGGGGGTGGGCATTGAGGCTGCAGGGAGGCCCTGGGTTTCTGGAGGAGAAGGCGCAGTTCACGCTGTGCGGTGATGGTGGATGCGGATGGTGCCGATGAGCTGAGCGGAACTCCAAGTGGTTCCATGGAATTTAGCAGGACTTCCTGCTCCAGTATCCTATTCCCTTACAACATAATGAAGAGACCTTGAGGAAGGTTTGCCAAGGGTTTTGTACTTAAATGGCTCGTGTCCTCCCTCCCACCCTGGTCTTCCATTGTTTGGGTGACTTAAGCTTGGCTGATAGAAGTTTTTACAAATCTGTGGTCCAAACCCTACAGCCAATATGGAATATTTCTCAGTGTGGAACAAATTTGAATAATGAGGGTAGACTGTTTGAGACAGACCACAGGACCATTAGTGTTTGAAAAGGCAGATGGAGAAATTATGCATGTCTTAATCTGAGCCATGATATCCTATTTTGAAATTTTAGGTAACACGAGGGAGGGTTTGAGAGGTTTTTCTGTTCATCCAAAGGGCGGTGGGTTAAAGGTTGAGAAACAGCAGGTGGTGGGGGTAGGACAGGGGAAATGACAGTGATGCCATCTTTTTTGTTTTAAAGATTTATTTTTATTTATTTGAAAGTCAGAGTTACACAGAGAGAGGAGAGGCAGAGAGAGAGAGAGGTCTTATATCCGATGGTTCACTCCCCAATTGGCCCCATTGGCCGGAGCTGTGCCAATACGAAGCCAGGAGCCAGGAGCTTCTTCTGGGTCTCCCACTTGGGTGCAGGGGCCCAAGGACCTGGGCCATCTTCCACTGCTATCCCAGGCCATAGCAGAGAGCTTGATAGGAAGTGGAGCAGCCGGGACTTGAACCGATGCCCATAGGGGATGCTGGCACTTCAGGCCAGGGTATTAACCCACTGCGCCACAGCGCTGGCCCCAGTGATGCCATCTTTAAAAAATTTTTTAACAAGATTTATTTTGTTTATCTGAAAGGCAGCGTTACAGAGGTTGGGGGGAGAGGGAGAGATCTTTCATCTGCTGGTTCACTCCCCAGCCTGCGACAGATGGGGAACCCAGACCTCAACCTGGGGCCCCAATACTTGAGCCAAGTAGTTCCTGTATTAGCAGGAAGCTGGAACAGGAACTAGAACCTAGGCACTAGAACTAGAACCTAGGCACTCTGGTATGCCAAGCAGTGGCAGTGCCCAGCCCTCTAAAGATATGTCTCTGTCACCCAGAGGCAGAAAAGGGGCATGGCCTGTTGGCCTAACTGGCATGAGAGTTGTTGAGCCCTTACCTTCCCATGACGGGTGAGGGCATTGAGCCCAGCCCCCTTCCCCAGGGAAGAGGGACCAGGGTCCATCAGATGTTTGCACCCACAGTGCCTCCCTGGTCTCCTCAGTGACCTTGTGGTGCTGCTGCTCCCTGACACGCTGTGCGATTACTCTGATTGCCAGTGTATTGCAGACCCTGCTGAGGAGGGGATTAATCCATTGCCTTGGTCCTTAAGGGGCAGACTATTTTGATGATGTTCCTCATTTGCACTGGAAGATGCAGGGAGCGGGATGGAGGAGGAAGTGGGAGAGGAGCCTTTGGCAGTGCAAACCACACTGACCTAAGTCCGCAGCGCGAGCCTTGCTCCGTTCCGTTTTGTTTGCACAAACTGGGGCTTCCTTCTGGGCTTCAGTTTCCTTATCTGTAAATCTAACTGGGCTAAAACAAACATTCCCAGTTTCTTCACATGGGGAGCCCCCGCCCCCCCCTTTTAAATTGGAAAGGCAGAGAGAGAGAGATCTTCCACCTTCTGGTTCACTCCCCAAAGGGCCTCAACAGCCAGGACTGGACCAGGCCAAAGCCAGGAGCTTCATCCAGGTCTCCAAGCACTTGGGCCGTTAGCAGGGAGCTGGTTCAGAAGTGGAGCAGCTGGGACTGCAACAGGTGCCCGCCCATATGGGGTGCTGTTGTTTAGGCGGCAGCTTTACCCGCTACGCCACGGCGCCGGCCCACCGCCCACCCTCCTTAAGGTATGCGAAGGTTTTATTGGAGGGTCACAGCTGAGAGGACAAAGGGAGCAAGCAGGACTGAGTCTGGGGCGCCGTCGGAGGGCAACGTGGCCAGGGTGAAGTCATCTCTACCGGCCTCAGCAGATGGCTCCTTTGGGAATGAGGAAAGTTTCGTGGACTTGGCCCTGCCTCGGAACTTAGACCAACTATCGCTTATTGAGCAGTCACTGAGCTGAGTGCTTTCTAGACACTGTGCAGTTTAATGGCCTCGTGCGGAAGGCCTGATCCTTTTCCTCGTGAGAAACCACAGGTGCAGGGGAGGCGTGACTTGCTTTGTGTCACACAGCTGGGAAAATGTTAGAATGGGCTCGGACTCAGGTTTGAACTCTTTATGTTTATATTTGAAATTTTTATTTATTTGAGAGGGAGAGAGAGAGAGAGAGAACGAGCCAGCCGACTAGAGGGATCTCACATCTGCTGGCTCCCTACCCCCAAATGCCTGCCACAATCCAGTCTGGAGCCTGGAACTCGGTCCATGGGTGGCAGGGACCCAAGTGCTTGGGCTCTCCTCTCACCTGCCACTTCCCAGGGTGCGCGTTAGCCGGAAGGTGGAATCAGGAGTGGAGCCGAGACTTGAACCCAGACAGTGGGTATAGGATGCAGGTGGCCCAAGTGAAGTCTTAGCTACCACACCAAACCTCCGTACCTGAACGCTTAGCTTTAAACTACGCATCCTCTCACCAACACACATTCCTACTTCTTGTTCTTCCTGACTGGGGACAATTCTCCGTGATCAAAGTTCTTAGAATTTGGTGATGCTTTTGCATGGCTTTGTTTGCTTTCATTTATTAGTTATCACAGCATCTGTGTCAGATGGAGGCTTGGCGTTCAGCAGTGTGAGAGTTAGCTCGCCATGTCTTTTTTGAGTTAGCTTGGGTGGACTTTGGGTTCTCTACAGTGACTCCATGCCTTCCCCCCCAGGAGAACCACAAAGTGAGAGCCCGTCTTTCCCCCCCTTTGCATGGCACTTTGCAGTCCATGAGGTCCTCTGCTGTGTGGGGGGACCCTGTAGGTCCGGGCCTCTATGGCTGGCTGTGTTCCGTGTGCTGGGCATGCAGCTGTTCGGTGAGTCCAAAGGCCACCTTTGGTGTGTGGGAGAGGTGGGGAAGCGCCTTGTAGCACACGCGGTGTGGGCCGCTGCTGTCTTTGTGGCCAGGTGTCCGCGCCCCTGGTATTATGTGACAGCACCTTGTCTGAGCTCAGGGCCTTTCTTCTCGAAGCTCGCTGTGCCGCGGACGCTCTCAGTTTGCTCTCTGTGAGCAGGAGAGGCGAGCTGCTTGGCAAGGGGCTTGAATACAGGTCAGAGAGGTTGCCGGCTGGTTATTCTGTACGGAGAACTTAAGTGCACTAAGGTTTCAGGTGTGTGTGGAAATGTCCGAAGTATTCCTCTGTTCCTAGAACTGGCTGCTGCTTAGTGGATGTCAGGAGCTTGTGACGAATAAGTTGTCTTTCTGGTTGCTTCTGTCTTGTCTATCAACACTCCTGTCCGTGTGGTGTGAAAACCAGAAGGACGGGGGCTGGCACTGTGACATGTGCTGCCTGCATCCCATATGGGTGTTGGTGTAAGTCCTGGCTGCTCCACTTCCCGATCCTGCTCCCTGCTAACAGCCTGGGAAAAGCAAGGGGAGATGGCGCAAGGGCTTGGGTCTTTGCCACCCATGTGGGAGACTGGGATGAAGCTCCTGGCTTCGGCCTGGCCCAGCCCCAGCTGTTGTGGCCGTCTGGAGAGTGAACTAGTGGATGGAAGATTCTCTCTCTCTGTAACTCTGACTTTCAGATAAATAAATAAGTATTTTTTTTTTTTTTTTGACAGGCAGAGTGGACAGTGAGAGAGAGAGAGAAAGGTCTTCCTTTTGCCGTTGGTTCACCCTCCAATGGCCGCCGCGGCCGGCGCACCGCGCTGGTCCGATGGCAGGAGCCAGGAGCCAGGTGCTTTTCCTGGTCTCCCATGGGGTGCAGGGCCCAAGCACCTGGGCCATCCTCCACTGCACTCCCTGGCCACAGCAGAGAGCTGGCCTGGAAGAGGGGCAACCGGGACAGAATCCGGCGCCCCAACCGGGACTAGAACCCGGTGTGCCGGCGCCGCTAGGCGGAGGATTAGCCTAGTGAGCCGCGGCGCCGGCTAATAAATAAGTATTAAAACAAGCCAGAAAGGCATGTGGGCTGGCTCCAGGAGCAGTCGGTGCAGCATTAGATGTAGGGCCTCATCTCCGCTGTCTGGGTTTACCTCGGCGGGTGGGGAGGGAGAGGGACACTGTTGCTGCGTCTTCGGAATGCTAGCCTTGAGAGTTTCTCCAACAGCGATGTGGCTGAGTCACCCCAGGGCACGTGGCACAAGTATTTACCTCCTTCTCCTCTTGGAGAATTCAGATGCTTGTAAGGATATTGACGTGTACCCACACCTACAGCCTTTCTTTCACTTTCTTTTTTTATTTTATTTATTTATTTATTTATTTGACAGGCAGAGTGGACAGTGAGAGAGAGACAGAGAGAGAAAGGTCTTCCTTTGCCGTTGGTTCACCCTCCAATGGCCGCCACTGCAGCCGGCGCACCGCGCTGATCTGATGGCAGGAGCCAGGATCCAGGTGCTTTTTCCTGGTCTCCCATGGGGTGCAGGGCCCAAGCACCTGGGCCATCCTCCACTGCACTCCCTGGCCATAGCAGAGAGCTGGCCTGGAAGAGGGGCAACCGGGACAGAATCCGGCGCCCCGACCGGGACTAGAACCCGGTGTGCCGGCGCCGCAAGGTGGAGGATTAGCCTATTGAGCCATGGCGCCGGCTTCTGTCTTTCACTTTCAGTACACTATTCAGTACCTTACACGAGATAGTCAGCACTTTGTTATAAGATAGGCTCTGTGTTGGATGTTGAACACCTTCACCAGGCTAGGCTAAGCTGGTTCCTGCGTTAAATGCATTTTCGACAGGATGTTTTCCATTTGTGATGGGTTCTGTATACAGTTGTATGACTGGAAGGGAATTGGTCATGGTCTGGCCAATCTTTTTTTGTGTGTGTGTGTGTGTGGGGGGGATTTATTTATTGGAAAGGCAGAGTGACAGAGAGTCAGGGATGAGTACAGGGGAGACCCAGATAGATCTTCCATCTGCTGGTTCACAGCCGAAATGCCTGCAACAGGCTGGGCCGGGCCAGGGCAAAGGCTCGAGGCCAGAACTCCATCCAGGTTCTGCTGTCTTCCCAGCTGCATTAGCAGGAAGCTGGTTGGGAAGCAGAGTAGCTGGGACTTGAACCAGCACGTGGATACGTGATGTGGGCATCCCAGGCAGCAGCTGAACTTGCTGTGCCACAACACCTGTCCCCAGTCTCTTTAGTTTTAAAGGGGAGAGCTGTCGGCCCAGAGTGGCAAAGTGGTCTGCCTCAGATCCTGCAGGTAACCAGTGACCCAGATTGGACCAACAGCTCACAGCAAGCTACCAGTGCTGTTGCATCTGCCAAGTGGGGTGAGGATGACAGCTTTCCTGGACAGTGCAAGCCGTGGTGTTTGCTCAGGATGGCCCTTGGCAGCGCTGTTGTTGTCTTACCACTGGCAAGCCATTTCTGGGGCCCGGAGGGGAGGGCGAGAATTCATCCCTGTGTTGGAAGGCTGCGGTCTGTGAGCACACGGCACGCATGGATGCCTGGGCCCTGCCTGTGCAGCCTCTGGCCGGAGGCCTACTACCCTGTCTTCTGGCAGTCAGGCCCCTTCCTTTCCCTCTTGCTGGGTATTGGATGTGCTTGGGTCCTGTCTGTCTTCCTCTAAGCCTCCTTTGATTCTCCACCTTGCACTGAGCCTGTCGGCCACGGTCCCTAAGGATTCGGCTTCATCTTATGTGGGAACTGGGTTTTCATATAATTAACTGGGTATTTTTGGAAGGCTCGGAAGGGACGCAGTGCTCCGGAGGGCAGGCGTGGAGTTGGGAATGCTTCCTGCAACCTGTGCAGACGGTGGCTGTGCCTCCCTCCCTGCCCTTGGCTGGGGAGTGGGCCTGCTTGGAGGGCAGGAGAGCTCCAGACAGTCTGAGGACGCCAGGCACCCCCAGGTCTTCCGATGGCTCCTATGAAGCGAGGCCTGAAACTTTCATCACCACTGCTACAGGTGAAAGACTTTCATTTGGCTGTGCTGGTCCAACAAAGACTATTTTATTTATGTGTTTCCAAGCCCTTAAAAATTCTTTTAGGGCACATCAGTGGGGAGTTAATAGAAACTTTGAAATAAGAAAAATGCCTGCAGGGTAAGTAGAACCCCAGCCAGCCAGCCAGCTCTGAGTTCTGTGCTGTTAGCTGGTGGGTTGTTCTCAGGGAAGCGGCTGGCTGGACTGTGTTGCAGCCGCGTCTCCAGCGCCTGCCTTTTCAATCACGATGTGGTTTTCCCCTGCTTCTTTGGGTGTGTGGGGAGAATCACTCTACCCTTTCCTCCAGGCGTGTTAGCTCCCGACAACTCTCTAACCTTTCTGGTTTGTGCTGCAAAGGAAGTGTGGAGGGGGCTGCATGTGTGCTCCCAGCCACCCCTTTACTGTGTGCCCAGCCCCTGACCCCCAGGATCGTAGTGGTTAACAAGCAGGGATGTGTACTGTCTCCCAGTGTTGAGTGGAAATTAAGCAGAGGACATGGGACTCTGTGCCGGGCTTCGAGCAAGATTCTCATGTTATTTTGCTGACTTCTCCTCGGAGTCATGTATGTTTCCTCCAGCAGCACCAGCCTAACCCCAGGGCCTTTGAGGCCTGAACCCTGATGCTCAGAGGCTAGGAACCTTGAGGCAAGTTCTGGTATCCCTCTGGGCCTCAATTGCTTTATCTGTGAAATGGCATGATAATACCTACCCAGGGATGATGGTGAGGATTGCTTGGGCTGACAAGCTCCACTCCCAGTCCTGCTCTTAGGAAACTGGTTCGTTGCATGCAGCTTTGTATGAAGCCTGGGACAGTGTCAAGGTGCCAGACTCAGGCCCAGATGTTTCCAGCTCTGTTGACTATTGGTCTTGAGCGCCTGTCATCTGGCCACCAAGGAAGCTGGCTGGGCCATCTGTGTTGTCCCCTAGGACAGTGTAGCTCGGTGGTTTTCCATGGCAGGTGCTTTAGCTCTCCAGGGGGTGCTTTGGTGAGGTGAGGCATTTAGGGTGGTCAGTCTACAGGTATGCCACTGGCTTCTGTTGGGCAGAGGCCAGCGCTGCTGCTGGACACCTTGCAGTGCATAGGGCAGGCCCCCTCTGCCTCCAAACAGTGCCCGGCCCTAGATGCCAGACACCTGTGGCTGAGCAGCTCCAGTGTAGCGTTTGCTGGGAGCGTGTGTACCCTGTTCTGTATGAGGTAAGGGTGCTTCTGCTCACCCACCTGCTGTGACCACTGTGGGGCACGCTGCCCTGCACCCCAGTGGTGTGGGTTGACGGGATGCCAGGAGTCAGGTGGACTGGCGGCTAGCCCTGAGAGCCTGCAGGAAAGAGAATTCATCAGATTTTAGTGGTTCTGTTAAATTGTCTTTGCTTCTATTTTGAAGCAAGACTTTTCTCTTTGAAAAATGCAAACATTAAACAAAGTAAAAAATTGTGCCTCCTCCGACTTTTTCCTGAAAGGGGGTATATTGGAGAAGTTCAAGTTCACTGCCTCTTGGGCTGGCTGTAACCCATTCCAGTAATCAGATGTGTCCATGGGAATTACGCTTATCTCCACACTTCATTTTAGAACCTGTGTTCGTATGTGCATGTCTGTCTGTGTGTGTGTATATATGGGAGTAAAGTTGCATGTTTATTCTTAGGAACAAGGATAGAAGGACATGATTTTTGGGAATCACAGCCCATCTGTGACTTAGGTAATCAGCAGAGGCAGGCCTGACTGTGTACGGCAAAGCGCTTGTTCACAAGGTCTCCATTATGCATGGGGCAAAACCAGCCTTGCTTCCCCGTCGGATGCCCGAGTCTGCCTTCTCCGGTGAGGGCCTCTCTCCCCAACCTGACCGCCGCCTCCCACCTTGGAGCAGATTTCTGGTGGCTCACACACGATCGGGACTTGGAGCTGCTTCTTGATGCTCGCTCTCTGTGGGATCTCCCCCCTGGGACCCTGGACACCCTTTGCTTACCAGGACTTATGCCTCCCAACCCCTACTGGCCCCTCCATGGGGTGCCAGTAGTGTCAGCCTGGAGTTACTTCCCCCCAACCCCCTTTCCTGGCCTCGTTGCATGGAATTTACTGTGTGGCTTATGGACCAGCAGGGGAGGGCGGCCGGGATCCACCTGCTTTGTTCAGCTCAGCAAGCACAGCCCTTGCCTTCCTCAGCCCTCTGGCTGGATTCTTACGGAACAGGTGAGGAACCTGGGGGAGCTTGCTCGGCGTCCTGCAGGCAGCGAGGGTCCGTGCCAGGTCTCCAGCCCTGCTCTGTTTGCCCACCCCATTAGACCCGGGCGGAGCCCCCCACCATGTTTAGGTGGCTCAGTGCTTGGCAGAATCAAGTGGGGCACTCCATGCACCTCTATGGGTAACAGAACCCAAGGAGAGCAGCCTTTGTGTGGAGTGCCCGGAGAATGGGCACGTTGGGAGGCTGCGAGAACGGCACTACACTTTGTTTGCCTTTGTAGACTCACCGGGCTGAAGACAGCAGCCTGCAGAAAGGGGAAGCGGATGGGCCAAGGTCAGTTGTCAGTGTGTCCTTATGAACAGGAAGAGGATCCTCTGGTTCCCTGGAGAGAGGTGGACTTTCGAGGCCAGGAAGGAAGAGTGCTGGGGGGAGGGAGGCTCCGGGTGGGGTGCTGTGGGGGCAGGAAGTACAGTGGCTGCCATGTGGAGGAAACCAGAGAGTTCTGGAAGGGGACATAGGACGCTGGGTTTGAGGCCGGAGGGTGTGTTGGGTCCCTGCAGATACCAGATGACCTGTACAGTTGTCCCCCTTACATCCAGGATCCCTGGTGGATGCCTGCAACTGCAGATAATGCTCAACCCAAGATATGAGGGCACTTCAAAACGTTTGTGGAAAATAGGATTAAAAGATAAGTGTAGGGGCTGGCACTGTGGCGTAGCAGGTTAAGCCAGTGTCTGTGACACTGGCATCCCATATGGGTACCAGTTCGAGTCCCAGCTGCTCTACTTCCAATCCAAGTCCCTGGGCCTCTGCCACCCCTATAGGAGACCTGCAAGAAGCTCCTGGCTCCTGGCTTTGGCCTGGCCCAGCCCTGGCCACTGCAGCCATTTGGGGAGTGAACCAGCAGATGGAAGATCTCTCTCCATCTCTCCGTTTCTCTCTAATTCTATCTTTGAAATAAAGAAAATATTTAAAAAAGAGTTTATTTGTTTGCCAAAAAAAAAAAAAAAAAAAAAAAAGGAATCCCTACACTGCTGTATGCTGTGTATTTTCCTCTAACTACAAACTGAAAAGTTTAAGTGACAAATCAGGCACAGTCAGAGCTTAACAGCAATCATGGAGCAGAATGATGATCGTGGAATCCTGTAATGAGTTATTTAGAACTTACGAATAGCTCCTTTCTGGGATTTTCCATTTCACATTTTTAGACTGCAGTTGGCTGTGGGTCCCAGGCCCCATGGAGAGTGAGACCGTGGGTACAGGAGCCCTGGTGCCCCAGTATTGTAGGAAGCTGTGGTGGAGCCGTGGGTGGGTGTTGAAGTCAGAGGTTAAGCTGGCGCACAGGCCCACCTTCTCCCTGGAGAGTGGACAGAGGATTTTCACATCCGGGGGTTGTTACGCAGACAAGAGATGACTAGGGTCCAGGTACGTCACAAGCCAGAAATGGCAGCTGGCTGCCACGAGGTGGGAATTCTCCTTTGAAAAATCTTCTTTTTTCCTGGAAGGCTTCTCTGTGTGGATTTAATTAAATCAAAAGGCTGAGTGATAGTGAGAAAGGGAGATCTTCCATCTGCTGGTTCACCCCCTTAATGGCTACAGTGGTTGGGGCTGGGCTCCATCTGGGTCTCCCATGTGGGTGGCAGGAGCCCAAGCACTTAAGTTTCACCCGCTGCTTCCTAGGATGCGTTAGGAGGAAGGCAGCTGGCTGGGCAGCTGAATGGTGAGAACTTAAACCAGGCACTCCAGTAGGGATGCAGGCGTCCCAAGCAGTGGGTTAACCCGCTCTGCTATAATGCCCCTTGAAGGATGCTTTTGAGTGTGGGTCTTCATGCAACTCTTTTTTTTAAGCTCCTTTTCCATATCCTGGTGAGCCTGTTGTCTGGAAGCTCTCTACTGTGAGCCTAGGGGGAGGGGGAGGCTCCTACCTGTGACTCTCTGGCCTATGGGCACCTTTCCTGGCACCTGGCAGGTGTTGGGGCCATCGTGAGTGAGTGAGTGAGTGCATGCGTGAGTGAGGTGTCCAGTGCTCAAGCCAGTATTTTGCCTGCGATCTGACGTGCTGTGTGGTGACTGGTGGCACAGGACACCCCACTGTTGAGTTAGCAGGTGCAGGTGGTGGTGCAGGAGCAAGGTCAGTCCTCAGAGGGTGGGCTGGAGGTGGGTTCGTCTCCGCCACTCACTGGTGGGGCCCTTTTTCCGAACTTTACTTTCTTCTTGGTGGGAAGGAGCTTGGGCTGGCTGAATTTGGAGTCCTGTCCGACTCTGAGGTTCCTGCTGGGTGTGACCTGAGGGCTCAGCCCTGCCTTTGGAAACAGGGTCCTCTTGAGGACCCCCTGGGCTGCCAAGTCCTGGTGCTGGCGACCCTCAGCACCTTCCCTGCCCCCGGGTGGCTTAAGATTGAATTGCTACTGCTGGTCCCAGGAGTGAGACCTGCTGCAGAAAGGTGGCCTGCTACACAGAGGAGGAGAGGTGGGGGGGCAGGGGGAGACAGTCCCCAGGTCCCTGTCATCATCTCGGGGTGCTCGCCCGGAAGGAGAAGGACAGAAGAAAGCACTTGGATGGTATTGACTTTCTCCCTCTGTCAGACTGTGTTTCTCGTAAGCGGCTGGGCCACTGTGTCTTGGTCTTGGTGTGGGATGTAGCTGTCCTGTGTTCTGGGAGTTAAACAGCAAAACTGGGAGGGGACCCACAGAGGGAGGAGGAGACAGGGTCTGTGGGGAAACATGGCAGAGGGGCGAGGGGGCTGAGGATGACAGCTCTGCTTTCATCGGCCAGCAAGGGGGTGTCTGAGCCCTTAGACTCTCCTCGGAACAAATGAGTGGAACCGAGGAGAGGCAGCGACTTGGGAACCAGCACATCCTGTCCACCATGAACTCCTGTTTTATCCCTTTAGCCCCTTTTCTTTTTGCAACAGGAGAGAGGGGCCACAGGTAGGCTGCTTGGTTTCTCACCTGGAGCCTCAGTTGCTGTATTTCCAGTGCTTTCTGCAGGGCGAGAGTCCCAGAGCCCGTGGGTGGTTTCCTGCCATGTTTGACCCTCATCTCTGCCCTGGGTGCCCACGCTGGGGAGCAAGGAATGGGGTGCGAGCGAGTGCTGTTTGCTTTCCCCTTCTCCCTCTTATTGAGGTATAATTTACAGCAAGGAGCACAGAGCTCAGGTCGCCAGCGCTGTGATCTTCCTGTCTCCCTCTGTGTGGTCAGGGCCCAAGTGGAGAGAAAGGACTTCTCCAGCCCCTTCCCATGTATCACCTCCCAGAGAGAGCGAGAGCCACTTCTCTTTGTTTAAAGAGTTATTTATTTGAAAGAGAGATTTTCCACCTGCTGGTTTACTCCCCAAATGGCTGCAATGTTAGGAGCCTGAAACTCTATCCGGGTCTCCCATGTGGGTGGCAGGTGCTTGGGCCCTCTTCTGCTGCCTTCCTAGGTGCATCCAGCAAGGAGCTGGATTGGAAGTGGAGCGGCTGAGACTCAAACTGGCTCTCTGATATGGGATGTTGGTGTTGCAGGTGGCCGCTTAACCTTCTGTGCCATAATGCCAGCCCCAGAGAACTGCAACCATGCATGAGCTCTTCTGAGTCATCATGGATGTTTTAATTTTGATTTCCAACACACATGTCCAGTGGCATCTTTGGACGTTTCTAAGGATGCTTTTCAGGTCTCACATGGATATCAGAATTGTAGGTGGGGAAGCTGGAAGTCCTGCCTTCCGCCCACCCCTCCTGCTATTTCCAGTTCCTCCAACCTCGCGCTCCTTCCATCCACTGAACCAGTGTCCGCAGTCCCCGAGCCGCAGCCTGCTCTCATCCTTCCCTCTGGGACCTCTTCCTTGACTGCAGCCAAGGGCTGCACTTGCGCTCTGCACCCTGTTAAAACCACGTTCCTTTGCCATCAGTGCAGGCATCTCTGTCTGTCATCAACACTACCTGAGTGATCACTCAGATAACAAATGCTTGTTCCCTAGAGCACAGGGCCAGTGCCTGGCACCCAGTGGAAGCCACGTTCAAGGTGGCTGGATGGCTGCCTGGGGTACGTGGCGAGGGATGAGGGCCTGTGGGGCAGCATGTGGCTGTGTGATGTCAGCAAAGGTGCTTGTGTTCCTGCGGGGTTGTGTGTGTTCTGAGCACCCGACCGAGTGTCCCTGATGTCTCTGTCACAGATGCCCTCGTTCCTTCCCCCTGCCCACACCAGGCCTCTCCGGAGCCAGCTCCCTTTCCTGCTGTCTCTCTTGGCCAGGTTTTTAACATATATCACAGGCTGGTAGGCTAAGAGCTTGGGACTTCCCCTCACCACACTCAAAGCCTTTGATCTTTTGCTTTGGAGGTAACATCAAAAGGAAGGCTGAGGAAGACAGCCAGGCTGTGAAGTTCAACGTTCAAGTTAATAGCTTGACTGAAGGTTGTGCTGCGTTGTGGCAGCATCACCGAGGCTGCAGTCAACACGGCGATTCCGCCACGTTGTTCCTGGAAATGCACCCTGGTGTTGGCACCGGCTTCATGGACATTTGGAATGAACTCGGGCTCCTTTCCTCTTCCCCTCTTTTCCTGGGAAGTGTGGGGGCGGGGGCGCGATGCGTGTGTCAGGGCTGTGGGGCTCTGGGGGAAGGGGAACTCCTTGCAATCGGCACCCTGAAGCTGGCCTTGTCCCGGTTCCAGGATTGCTGCCCGCCCGCCTGCCCGCCCATGGGCTTGGCGCCTCTGTGCCATTGACCCATCCTGGTTTAGCCGAGTGTTTGTGAATTCTGGTGGAATTCAAAGCAGACCGGCGGGTGGGCAGCATGGCCCGGGGCTCGGGGCTCAGGGAAGTTGCGAGCAGCTCAGGGGTGCAGCAGCGTGAGGGCCTTGGGCCCGCGAGCTGGAAAGCAAAGGACATTGGAAGCAAAAGTGAAAGTGACCCTTCGGCCCCTGCTGCTCCCTCGCTTCTGCTGAGCTCTGCGGGCACTCGCTCGGTTGTTGTTTAATTTAAGGTTTTCCGCAGCCCTCCTCTTTTTTCAGTTTTCATCCAGAGCCGCGTGCGTTTGGTTTTTAAGCACGTTTCAGCCCTGTTCCTTGGGCAGCTGAGTCACCTCTGGGGACAGTCGTCTCCCACGTGCCCATCTTGGGGCCTCTCTGGTGTGTGCCCACAGCTGGCTTGGACATCGTGTAGCGTTACGAGCATCACCTCCGTCCTGCTCCCCAGCTCCTGGACTCACCTGCCTCTCCCGCGGCGGGGTCTCTCAACTCCGATGCTGTCGGTGCGGGGCAGCCAGAATGCCCATTGGATTTCTTTGGTGTGGTTTCCCCAGCGCCCCTCACGGCTGGACTCCCTTCATGATTCTTGGCATAACCATATGCCACCTGCGCTGTTGTTCATTTGATGCATCTAGACATTTGATTCATTTATTTCAACTTGGCCTTGCTGTAAGCCTTAACATCTGTGAAATTACAGGTTTCATGTGCTGGTTATTTTTTCCCTAATACCATTAATTTAATCCCGTAACTACTAAAGTAACACCTTATCCCGCCCAAAACCATGCCTGGTAGCGCCGCAGGTGGGGAGACCGCCGTTCCTTTCTTCCCTTTCTGGCGACGCACCTGCCCTTGCGCTCACTGCCTGCTCCTGAGCCGGCCGACTGCCTGCCCAGCCCTGTGAGTCACTGCACAACCCGTGCGCAGTCTCAGGCTTCTAGAATCTGCTTTCCTGGAGATTGGAAGTCATCCTGGATCCCATGGGTCCTCCCTCTGCCGCTTTCCAGGCTCCCCTCGGCATCTGGAGCTTTTCTGTTCCTTCTGTTTTCCCAGCTGGGTGGGGAAGCTGACCTGGACCAGCCTGCGGTCGCTCTGGGAGGACTCACCTCTCAAGGGTCTTGGCAGATCCTCCCAGTTCTTGACCAGGAGGGTTGCTGACACAAGTCCTCCGTGGTTCTAGGCTTGCAGCCTGGAGACTTCAGCTGCACGCTCTGCACATGTCCGTGGGCGGCTGGAAGTTCCTCAGAAAATGTGGCAAGGGGTCTTCCAAGCTCCTGTGACAGGACACGTCCTGGGCGTGGAGGAGGTGCCCACCTGAAATGTCGCTCCAGGTTGTGCATCCCTAATCCCAAAATCCAGTATTCGAAATGTCCCTGAATCAGAGACTTTTTGAGCACTGACGTGACGCTCATGAAGTTTCAGACTTTGGAGCGTTTTGGATTTCCATGCAAATATTCCATAGTCCAAAAACCTCCCGAATCTAAGTAACTTCAGGTCCTGAGCGTTTCGGACGAGGGATGCTCAGGTAGGCTTGCACTCAGCCCTCGAGGCGGCTGCCTGCCGCAGTGGCTTGGCTGGAATGGGCAGCTGCTTCACCCATGCTGAGCACCGCAAAGGGCCATTGTCAAATTTATTTAGCCTCTCAGTTCGTGCTCCTTAGAGGATGCTAAATTAAAGATCGCGTTCCTGGACGGAGCCTTTCATACATTTAAGAAAACCCGTTGAGTCTCTGGAGGGGGAGAGGCAAGGGAGAGATGAAAGAGTTTCCCCAGACCTGTTCTGTAGTGTGGACTGTTCTTTTAGGTAATTAAGGGCGACCATAAAAGACGAGCACACTGCTCCATTTACCTGTCGCTCAGCGGGTCTCCAGTCTCTGGCCAGCCTTCTTTAACCCACATCCTTGGGTGTCACCCCCAGGCCACCGTGGGCTCTGTTCCCATGCTTCCCCGTTTCTGCTGGCTGAGGTGCACCACTGGGGAATGGCGAATGGAGTTTTGGGGCTTTGGGAACTTTGAACTTGCCTGCAGTGCCTTAGGGAAGCTTCCGTGCTGCTGGGTTGGGAGTGTCCCTGGGCAGTGGGGAGGGCTGTGTGTCCTAGTAATTCTCTGTGTCTGTAGCTCCTGCTTACGCTGTCTCCTGCCTGTCATGCATTGGGACCTGGGTACCCCTGCTTTGTTACGCCTGGGGAGCTTTTAGGAAAAAAATCCCCAATATCCGGGTCCTACTGTGGAGGAGGAGACGGGCATTAGTAATTTAAAGATTCCGAGTAATCCTGAAGTTTGGGAATCTCTGTGTTAGGATGCCAAGATTCAAGTCCTTTGCATTTAAGTCGCTTATGCCAACCACCCATCAGATCCTCCTCTAAGTGTTCTGTATTCATCATCTCTGTCCTGCAGATCAGGAGGTAGACGGCCTTGTGCCCATTTCACAGGCAAGGCAGCCGGCCTCAGAGGAGGTTAAGTACCTTGACCGAGGTCATGGAGTTGGTCCAGGGTGGATGGTGGCTTTTTGTAAAATTAATTTTCATTTTATTTTAAAAGGCAGAGAGAGAGCAAGTGAGAGCAAGATCTTCCATCTGCTGGTCCATTCCCAAAATGCCCACAATAGCTGGGGCTGGGCTAGGCTGAAGCCAGGAGCCTGGAGCTCAATTCAAGTCTTCTTCCACATGGGTGGCAGGGACCCAAGTACTTGGGTCACCGTCTGCTGTCTCCTAGGGTGCTCATTAGCAGGACACTGGAAGGGGGAGCGAATCGGGGAAACATGGTGAGTCTTGAGCGCCGTGCCAAATACCTGTCCCTGTCCGTGGACAGAGGCTTTGACCTGGGTGTGTATGCCTGCAGAGTTGGTATCATTGGCCTGTGACTGTCCTCACTGTGGAGAAGCCCGGCCTTAGCTGAGTGCGCTGCATGGTCCCGGGCGTGGAGCGTGGGGAGGAGTTGTTGCTCCTGGGAGCCTGGAAGCCATGTGGGCCCTGAATGCTTGTGCCTTGGCAGAGGCGTAGTAATTTTCCTACACGGAGCTTTGGAAAGGCACCCGGGGTAGAGGAGACTGCGGGGACAAAGCCTCAGGGGCAGAGTGTCAGAGAGGTGGGGCTGTGGCCGGGCTGCGCCACGCTGGAGCTGCAGAGGCCGGTTGGGATTCTGTCCTGAAGGACCTTGACTGCAGAGGCCTCCGGTGCTCTGGGGCTCTGGCAAAAGTGCAGCTCCTGAGAGTTGGCCTGGGTGCGGCCCGAGAGGCTCGCGATTTTGCCAAGCTCTTGCCGGAGCAACACCTCGAGCAAGTGGTTCCCAAACTCTGCTTGCACAGCGGAGTTACCTGGGAAACTTGTGTGTGTTCTTTTTTTTAAAGATTTATTTATTTATTTGAAAGTCAGAGTTAGAGAGAGGAGAGGCAGAGGAGGGAGAGAGAGAGGGAGAGAGAGGGAGGGGGAAAGAGAGAGGGAGAGGGAGAGGGAGAGAGAGAGAGAGAGAGAGAGGTCTTCCATCTGCTGGTTCACTCCCCAATTGGCCACAATGGCTGGAGCTGTGCTGATCTGAAGCCGGGAGCCAGGAGCTTCTTCTGGGTCTCCCACGTGGGTGCAGGGGCCCAAGGACTTGGGCCATCTTCTGCTATCCCAGGCCACAGCAGAGAGCAGGATCAGAAGAGGAACAGCCGGGACTCAAACAGGCGTCCACATGGTATGGTGGCAATGCATGTGGCGGCTTTACCCACTATGCCACAGTGCCAGCCCCCTGGGAAAATTGTTAAAAATCCTTATGCCCAGGTCATGTCTTATTCCAGCTAGGTCAGAGTGCTAGGGGGTGGGAGCCAGGCACCAGCGGCTTTGAGGAACCTCTAGGTGATTCTCTTGTGCATCACTGCGTCCCGTGTGTGTGTGTGTGTGTGTGTGTGTGTAGCGATCCTGGCTGATCCTGGAAACGGGGTGACTTCTGCATCCCAATGCTTAGGAGACTTTGGGAGCGGGTGGGGAAACCATGGCAGTGGCCTTCTAGCTCAGCAAGTGAGCAGTGCTGGTGAGCGCCTGCAGCAGACCTGTGTCTGTTGCGGGGTCAGGGAGGCGGCTGCAGGCAGCTGGGGTGGTCTGAATGGGCGCCAAGGTGGGGGGCAGGGAAGAAAGGCAGCATTTGAGAGCAGAAGCATTTGGGGAAGGAGATATCCAGGACTTTTGAATTACAGGTAATTTGGTCAGGACCCAAAACTGAAAATTTCTCTTCTCTATGATGAAAGGGTTTGGTGGGTGCTGAGCGAGCAGAGGGCCCATTAACTTGTGTGCCGGTCCTTTAGAAGCCCTGTCATTTACATACAGGCACCTGCCTGGCTGAACTCCTCCTTGCTGCACCTTCCTGAAGAATCTGGTCCAGCGAATATTTGCTTTTGCTGCTCTTGTGGTTACTTTGGAAGGAACTGGAACATCTTCCTTAAAAATAATGCTCTCCTGTAATGGCAGGTTCTTCAGGAACTCTGACCAATCTGTGAGACTCAGTCATGCTAACCGACTGGGGCTCCCTGAACGTTCAGCAGCCCTGTCACTCTGGCGCCTGCGTGTGTCGTTGGAACTTAATTGCAAAACCTGGCTGTGACTGGACAGGGCTGTGTGCACCAAGGGGGTGCCCCCAGAAGAGCCTGACCTCTGGGCCGGCTTGGGGTTAGACAGGGAACGGGTTAGTTGCATTCAGGTGCCACGCTGTGGTCAAGATCCTAGGGTGTGCCCTTCTCATGTTGTGTGACTAGTCCCTCACCCATCATGCCCCAGCCCGTGGCAAAGCAGGGTCTTCTACCGGGACCCACGTATTTCAGGTGTCGCACCTGCTGGGACCAGATTGCCACTGCTGGGAGTTTCGCAATGCTTCGTTTCAAGGCTGAGGATGCTTCCAGCTTGGAGTGCCTGCGTGGCACTGGGAACATTGGTTTGAGTCCGTTGCTGTGGGAACTCAGGAAGCCTGGTCCTCAGCCCTGGTCCTGAAATGAGCACATTTCTCCCTGCTGCCCTCCTGAGGGACGTCCGCCCCGGGAGAGCTTGGAATCCCCGAATGGTAGAAATTCTGGATTTTTTTTTTTTTCTTTTTTGGCCGTTCAGGTCGTGTCAGTCCCTTTCCTGTGTCATCTCTCCAGGATTCTGCAAGGAATAATTAGTTAATGTTTGCAGAGCACTTTGAAATCCTCAGATGAAAGGCACCAGAGAAGTGCAGAGTATTATTATTTATTATTAGCGCGAACCCGAACAGGCGAGCACAGGGCCCTGTCTGCGCTTCCTGCCTTGCGCCAGGCACAGCTTTCTGCCCAGTGGGCTTTCTTTGTAAAAAACACAACTGGCAAAAGCGTGGGGGGAACAGTCGGTGTTGTGTCGTGTGCCTAGGACTGTGCAGGGTGCGACACAGGTGGCAGAACAGGGGTCTCTTCACCTGGGGGTCCGGGGCATTTGGGGTCAGGCAGGGGCTTCTGCAGGTGCTGCAGTGGTAAATGCATCCTGCCAGGGCAGGCTGTGCTTTGTGTATTTGCTTTCAGTTGAAATTCTGCTAAATTTGTTGATGCTAGGAAGCCTGTGTCCTGGGGCCCCAGTTGTGCTTGACTTGGCGGGGGAGGGTAGAGTGTTCCAGATTGACTCCTGTAGGTCTCATGCGGGTGCCCTGGAACTCGGGCAGAGCCAGGAGGCGCAGGGGGCAGCTCTGTGGCCCTCTGCCCCTTCTTCATCCCCACTGACAGAGACTAGGATCGAGTCCAGAGCTGCCAGGGGGTTATTTTGTGTGCCTCGTGGTGGAGAGGCAGGAGACGAAATGCAGGGGGCCTGTGTCCTCTGGAAGGGAAAGCCCCGATTTACCATCTGCTTAGGGGCAGCATGATCTGCACCTGCTGTCTGCAACGCCGCTCCTCAGAAGTGGTTGTCCCCCTAACGCCACTGCTGCTCGCCGGGTCCCGACAGCCTCCCACTCAGGAGGACCCCTGGGAGCCCCCGGCAGCCTGTGCTGCCTGGCGGTCCTGCACACACGGCAGTGTCTCTGCCCTGGGGCTCAGGAACCCGGAGGACTGGCCACTTCTCGAGGCTTATCTGCAGTTTGCAAAGAGCCCCTGGCAAGCAGAGCGGGGGATTTTTGTACAGCGAACTCCCTTTCCCTCTGTGTGTCTTATAAACACAGAGCAGCCAGTAATCCTAAAATCTTGGTCTGCCGTGAGGCCGGAAAATGATAGATGTGCACTCTGGTGAACGATGTCTCAAGGGGAGCCTGGCGTTTGTGCATAAGACTTTGCAGACCCTCGGAGCAGCAGGAGCTGGGGCAGGGCCTGAGAGCTCCCTGCTGATTTCCTCCTTGAGCCAGGGGCACCTGCTCCAGTGAAGGAGCCTGCGTGGTAGGTAGGAGCAGTCCTAGCCCAGTTCATCCACGGGAAAGTGGAGCGATTGCCCACGGGTGCAGCAGGCGCGGGCCACCCCGTGTCGGCGCTTGCTCTCGGACCTGCTTTACAGCTGCCTGCGCTGTCTCTTTTGTCAGCTTCCCGGCAGCAACAGAGACGCCTTGAGATGCAGGTTCTTGGGGGACCGCTCTGCTCCCCCAGGCGCGAGTCTGATTGAGAAGGAGCAGGGGCAGAGCTGTCTTTGGACTCCTCCCATCGTCATGGAGGTGGGGACCGGGGTCGGGGAAGGAGGGCTGACTCTCTGGAGGCCTCCTTTCTGGTCACCGAAGACTTCCTGCCTTCCACCCTGTGTGGAGCATGCGCGCCTGGCACAGAGAGTCTCCCAGCAGAGGTATGCAGTTCTGGGGACGTTCAAGCCTTCCTGTGCTGGTCACCTTATTTCCCAGAGAAAGGCCAGGAGAACCCACTCGCTGTCGAAGCCCGCGCTTGGCCTGTTAATTGGGTCTCGGGGGTTCCGCACAGCAGCTGTGCAAACAGAGTGGTGTTTATATTCATTTTACAGGTGAGAAAACCGAGGCCCAGAAAGGTCAGAGTGTAGGCCCTTGGTCTTTACAGCCCATCTTTGCAGAGATGGAGAGCCGAGTGAAGCAGTGTCGGGCAGCCCAAGTCCGTGTGTGGTTCTGGTGCCCAGTGTGGAATGGGGGCAGGGTTGGGGACAGAGCAGCTACTAAGAGACACCCAGTAATGTGACCACCCACCCCGGAGTCCATCCCTACGGACCCTTGAAGAAACAACAATGTTTGTATTATCAGTGCCTGGCAATAGTAGATGCCCAATAAAGACCACTCTAAGCAGCCTCTGGGGTACGTGGCCCTGTTCTCCGCTGCATTCTTTGTGTCCTCCTGGCTTGGACGGACAGGGGCGTGTCTTCTCAGGCCTGTGACATGGTGGCATCCAGGATGAGTGAAAAGGGCCTCTGGCCGGAGACTGAGTAGTTCCTGAAGGATTTGTCCCCGGTCCTTTGGTTGCATCATCTGTTTGGGACTCCCTCTCTCTGGTGTCTGATTGTCCCTGTGCATGTCTTGTGCACCCATGTATCTACCAGCTGCAGTGCCAGGTGAAGAGGATGGATACGGTCTGGGAGGCAGCCGTGAGAGCCAGGAAGGGAAGGATGCTGCCATGGGGGGAGGGTGGCATCCGGGGCGTGCGGTGGGGGGGAGGGGACACATGAGGGAGGGATGACTCCCTGCAGGCTCCTGGGGAAGTAGATCCAGCATGCGCAATTGCACCTGTCCTGGTTGACACATTTGGTGGCAGCAGGGCATGCTGATGAGTCCTCATTCTGGCCGCACAAGGGACAGTAGCATCGGGGGCTTTTGATTGTGGTCAGGCAATGTGAAGGCATCGTGTTGGACACACTGTGGTGCAAGAGCAGGGTCTTTTAACCCCATGTTCCCACAGGGCCTGGGGTGAGGCAGGGATTCATGGTGGTAAATGCTGTAAGGCCAAACCGGAGTTCTGGTTAGAGAGGCTCCCCTGAGGCCCATGAGCCCTTGTGAGGAAGCAGGTACAGTGGTGGTGGTGACCAGAGGGTGAGCCCTTGCTGCACCCCCAGCACACCCCGCTGGCCTGCCAGATGTCACCAGTCTCAGTTGCGCCTTGCCTCTCTTATACCCTCCACACATTGTGGCCCTCCGAGAGTTTACCGGAAAATATATTTAAAAATTAGACTTTAAATGAATGCTTCTGACGGCACGAAGTACCAAGACAAGGACTGTGTAATGGCGCTGCCCAGAGAAAGGCCTCACTGAGGGTGCTTCCGTCTTCCTTTTTTAAAGCAGTAAATGGACGAGTGTTTTTAGATGCATTGATTTCTTTTTTCCAGGTGTGCATGTGCTCACATGGGTGGCCAGTGTCTTTTTATGTGGATTTCAGCCAGGCTCCACACCTGCCTCCTAATGAAAAGTAAACCATCGCCTTATTTGTCCGACAGCTTCGTGGAGGATGACTTGGAGGGAGGCAGGTTCACCTTACATTAAACACCTGACAGCCCAGACTTTCTCTGCTGGCGTCTCGGGTGTGACCTTTGAGCTAGTGGTGCCCTGAAATGTCACCTTTGACCTTCTTTAGAAGCAGGGATAATAGGCGGGGAGCGCATGGGTGCCTCTTAAAGTCTTAGGAACGTCTGTGGCCCGAGGGGAAGCTCTTTTGCACTGTGTTGTGTTTTAATTACCATGTCTTCTGGGGCTGGAGGTAATGAAGGGATTGAGGGTGGTGGTGAGGCCTCGCTGTTCACCGTTGGGTCCCCATTTCCCCAAAGGGGCCAGGCCTACTGCAGGGGCCTGGGAATGCTTCTTTGACCCGTGTGGGCCTGGAAGACAGGCACAGTGGCCTCCACGTCCAAGGGTAGGGGGCTGAGGAGCATCTTGGAAGCAGACAGGGACCACCCCTGTCTCTGGGCGTGCTTGGACTCAGTACATGGAACCGAGCACCCGTAGGCTTGGCTCCCTTCTGTACCCTTCTTCCCACCTGGAGGGCCACCCGATGGAGCACGTGTTGCCCAAATGGCGCCCGAAGCGAGTACCCGGTGGCAGGGAGCTGCCGCGTGCGGAGGCGGGACTCATTCCTGTCCTAATGATAGCTTCTGTTTCTACAGCACTTTACAGTCTAAGTGCTTTTCAAATGCTTCACCTCCCTTAGTTCTCACCACAGCCCTCCCAAGGGGTATTATTATTATCTTTATTTTATGCATGTGCTAACCAAGGCTTGTTTGGGAGGTGGGTGGGGCGTGGCCTCTGGGGGACAGAGGGAAGGGAGCCATCGTTGGTTGAATCCTGAGGCTCCGCTGGGGGCTGCCAGCTGGGTGTTGTGTAAGGGACTGCTCCCCTCTATGCTACGAGGAGGACGAGATGAGGGGCCTCTGTCCCAGAAGAGCTGAGAGCAGGGACGCCAGATCTCTGCCCACGTCACACTGCAAGCTGGGTGAGAGCTGGGACTCTTCACCCAGGCCCAGGGACTCCCGGTGCCCAGCAAGGAGCTGGCCTCAGTATTTGTCGGATGTGAAATGAAGCTTAAGGAGACGGCTCATGCTTGGTGCAGGGGCACAGCGAGACGTGTGTCTGCCCGCGTAACCATCACTTCCGCATCCCGTGACCCTGGGCTGGTTGTCAGGGCTCTGTCCTAGCTCAGTTTCCTGGGAGATGGGGGAGATGTCCCAGGGCCGTCCCACAGGCAGACTGCAAGTAGGAGAGGGTCCCACGACTTGATCGTTCTCTTCGCCCTGCCACACGCTTCCCTTTCCATGTCTACCTCCCGGAAAACGAATTTCTGAAGACTACGTCATTGGATGACAGTGACGACAGCAGAAAAAGCATTTCCTGATGTCATTGCCCGGATTGCCTGCGATGCGGATCTCAGTGACAGCAGTGGTCGCTCACGGGAGCTGGCATGCGTGAGCACTTTGAAAGTTGCTCCTTGTAACCAGGACTTGGCATGACCTATGGGAAGAGCTGCCATCTCCCCTTTGTACGGAAGAGGGAGGTTAGGGCAGCCACTTGGGGTCTCACAGGAAGTAGTCGGTGGTCCGGATTCAAACACCAGGGCTGGCCCTATTCTTCTTCTTTTAACACTAAACTCCCCCAAGGCATTTGCCCTGGGCATTTCTGTATCTCATGGCACCCTTCCAGCCTGGACTTCTGCCATCAGGTGGCCAGTGCAGGAGGAAACCCACACCGGGCTCTGCACTGAAGCAGGGGCAGGGGCTGGCGCTCGTCCCGAGCTGGGTGCCATGTGGCTCACCGCGTTTGAGTGCCTCACAGCGGTTAAGCCGGGGACACTGGGCGTTCTTCGAGTTTCTCTTTCTCAACTGTGTACCCTTTCTTTAGGCAAGCTTTTTAATGGGCTGGGTTTTTCAATCTTACTGGCATCTCTGAAGAAAGGATGAGGGAGGGACCAAAAACCACCGACACATGGCCTGAGAGTGGCTGGTTTTCTTCACGATCTTTTTGCTTCTCAATTTTATTTTGCACACACTGCAAGCCTTGTTTGGATGACGATTTCGTGTGGCTTCCTGGTAGCCCGGGTGCAGCTGCCCCAGGGTTTCCCCCAGTGCGTTGTGGCTGCCTCCTCCCTGGGCCGACCTGTGCCTCCACGTGCCTGCTCGTGCCTTGCATGTCTGCTGTGTGCGGAGTGTGAGGGCAAGAATCAGAATTCAGCTGGGCTTGCGAGCATTTAGAAAACCTCTTTGAGGGCCGGTTGGAGAGGGCAGAGGCAGTGACTTAGAACATGCGGCCTGCAGGTCAGCTTCTGTGTGCCTGGGAGGAGCCAAATGGAGTTGACAGGAAAATTCCACTTTACCCAGAGGCTGGGGGATGGGTGGGGGATGGGGACGTTGGGTGTAGGATGCGCCACCACGTGGGGAGGCAAGGCTGGCTAATTACATTTGGTCACTCGTTTTCACTCAGCCCACAGGGTCCGTTTTCCTCTAAGTGTTGGATAATAACACGTATCTGGGGATTTGCTTTTTGGATGATTTATAATCTTGCAGTATCTCAAAGGGTTTTATTGGGATGATACTGATTATATTAATAGCAATATAATAGCCACCTAATAATATAATAGCTAGCATTTACTGAGCATTTGCCATAGGCCAGGCTGTGTGCCAAGCATCTGATCCTCACTAGAATGCTGGGAGCTGGCTCTGGGTTTGCACTCCCATTCGGCAGATGGGGAAACTGAGGCTCAGAGAGGTGAGGTCAGGTCCCAGGCTGGCCTGCCTGTGGACACTCTGCTTCCGGGTGCTCTCCAAAGGGACACCACTCTTTGAGATGTCAGCACTAAGCACGTACTAGATATTCAAGAAGTATTCTGCCAGTGAATGGCGTTGGAGAGCAGGTCGGAGCTGCCTCTGAAGGTGGGCGGTCTCCAGGTCTCTTGTTTCGCTGCTCTGAGTTCAGTGAACACAGTGCGGCCCAGTGATCCCCAGGAAAAGGAGCAAGGAGACATTGCCATGAGGAGAAGAGGGCTCCCAGGCAGGGGCCTGGGCACCGTGGCCCGAAAGTCAGAGCCCAGGCCGTCACTCGATGAGGCCCAGTTGGTGTTTCCCTCTGTTCACCAGCATGGGGTCTGCTGGGTGCCTCCGAGCCTGTGGAGGGAGTTGGGCTGAACCCGGAAGACCTTTTGGTTGGGATAACCTCACATCCCCCGCACCGGTAAGGGCCGAACCCCAGGTGCCATCCTCCACGCAGAGCCCGCATTAGAGTGGCTCCCTGCATTCTGGTGCCTGGGGAACGTTAGACAGTGAGAGTGACCAAGCCTCTTGCCAGGGTCCGTGGCGAGACGAGGAGGGACGTGCTGGACACACCTGGACGGATGCCTGCTCGCTTTCTAGAGTGCGTGCCGGCAGCGATGGCGGCCGTTATCAGTGAGCCTATCGACCAGGTGCCTGGCCCAGGCGCCTCTGTGTTGACTCACCGCATTTACCTAGCGCGAATCACATGCTGCTCCCTTCACCCCTGCACGCCCTGCAAGGAGACTGCTTGCTCTCTGTCATAAACCCAGTAAGCCTTCTCCCTTGTACACTGTGGGGCCTGGTGAGCACTGGCTGGAGCCCTCACCGAATCGGGGAAGACTGTTGATGTTATCCCATGACTTTATCCTCAACTTTGCAGACCAAGCCATTTGTCCCAGGCCCTAGAGGTGCTGAGCTGCACATCCTGGCCTCGAACCCAGGCATTCTCACCCCAAGCCTGTGCTTTTAAGCATTCTGCTGGACCGCTTGGGCCAGAATTAGTGAAATTTTCTGTTTATTTTTAGCCTAGCTGCCGCTTCTAGAACTTTCTGCCAGCTGACCTCACAGTGGGGAGAGGGAAGGTGGTGCCCTCTGGCCGTGGGGTTAGCTCAGACTTCTGGTCAAGTGGATGGAGAGACAGGACTTGGTCCTTGCCCTCGGCTTCCTAGCACTTTCCTGGGATCAGGCCCTCTTCGGCTGGAATCATTCCTCCTCCTCTTCCTCCTCTAAGTGCAGTCTCCACTGCACATTTTTCAATGCTGTCAAAAAACCAAGCCCTGAAATGCTGTTTCGCAAGTCCCCAGGAGCTGTGGACATGGAGATGGCCAGGTCCTGTGGTCAGGGCTGGTTGGGATTACAAATAAACCGAAGCCTGGGAAACTTCCTTGCTATTAATAGTGCAGCCCGTGGGGGGCGGGGGGGAGTGGGGAGTGGAATAACCAAACTTGATGCTGTTGGAATTGATTTTGCCTGTCCAGATGAAATACTAATGAGCTAAGTGGTTAGCTTCAGATTGGGACTGCTGCTTCCCCGTGCCAAGTTCTTTTAAAGACTGAAACCACAGAAGCAGAGAATGAGTTGGTTCCATCCGGAGAACGGAGTGTGGTCAGCTCGGGCCTGTGGATGAGAAAGCTGAGGTGGGGCTCGCCGCAGAGTGAGTTAGCTGTGTTGACTGACGCCGGTTCTTCAGCTGATTATTCCTTTTTGCTTTGTAAATTTTTGCTTTTGTATTTGAGAGGCAGAGAGAGAGAGAGAGACAGGCCCATGCAAGAGAGCTGCCATTCACTGCTTCACTCCCCAAATGCCCACATCAGCCAAGACTGGGCCAGGCTGAAGCCAAAGGCCGGAGCTCAGTCCAGCTCAGTACCACTCCTGCACGGGTGGCAAGGACTCAAGTGCTTGAGCCGTTGCCTGCTGCCTCCCAGGGTATTCACCAGCAGGAAGCTGGAAGAGGGAGTGGAGCTGGGACTCCAACCAGCGACTTCACCGCTGTGTCAGATGCTCACTCAGTTTGGTTTTTGAGGCAGGAACTGGATTTGGTGTGGGTTTGGATGGGAGTATTTCTGTGTCTCTCCTGGGCTGCATCATGTTGGAGGCCACGCTGTGAGGCATGTTCGCGCTCTGCGGGGAAAGCCTGGCTGAATACAGCCCTGGGTCCATGTCTGCTCTAACGTCCATCGTTCCGCTCCGTGCTGCTTGCCTTAGTCAGTGGCAAACAATTAGAACAACAAAGCAGCCCACCCTAGCCCAAGTGCCCCGAATACTCCCGTGTTTCGGGGAGGCTTTGGAAGTGGACAGAACTGTGTCCTTCTGCAGTTGAGGTTTCTGTGCTTGAAATATCTCTTGGTAGATATTTTACCCCACAAGCTGGGGTCGGAGGCATTGTCTCACACCTGCAGCCTTTTAGCTCTTCGTCCCTCTCCTATTTCCCCATCCCTCCTCGCCCCGTTAAAGCTTCCCCTAAATGTGATGCTGCCCCTCGGGCCGGTCTGGGGCCCCGGGCAGCCCAGCTGTGGCCACATCCCTGTGCTGCATGCTCCAGAGGAATTTGGGGTGTGGACTTCCTTGAGTGCCTAGGATTAGGGCAGTGGAGTCTGGTAGAGGGGACTATTGTGTGAGCCTCCCCTGACTTCTGTGCCTCAGGGACAATTGAGACATTCAGCTCCTGTCTGAAAGGAACGTGGAGTGGCTGCAGGGACCTCCGCGAGGAAGGCTTGTAGGAGAAGCAAATAGAGACAGGGATTACCACCAGGGGCAGAGTCCTGCGAGAGGATGTTTATGTCCGCGCTCTCTAGGAGGGATTTGGACAGAGCCGTAATCCGGGGTTAGGAGTAATTTGTTACAGCAAGATGATATTTGAGTGGCAGGCCACGGCTGGTGGCGGCTGGGCAGCCTCGTGTGTGGGGGCAGCGCCGGGGGCCTCGCGAGGTCAGCCTCATGCAAACCCCACCCCCCACCCCTGAGGGCTCCAGGGTTTGTTTTTCCCCTAGAACCAGAGGGGCCGCTGACCCTTCAGCTTCCTGGGTGTAGCGTTGCAAAGCATGGCTGTGTGCTTGTCCCAGCTAGAATTTGACAACAAAAACGTGGAGCTGGAGACCTTGCTGGCGCCACAGATATCTCTCTCTCTCTCTCTCTCTCTCTCTCTCTCTCTCTCTCTCTCATGTGTGTTGAGGGTGGGGAAGAAGTAAAGAGAAGCGGCAGGGCAGGTCGTGGTTGTCGTGGGAGTCGGAGGTCGTGCGCCCAGGCTGTCTCGCCTTCGCCTCCAGCGCCGACGGATGCAAGCGGGTTGATTGATTGCTCTGTGACCGCTGTGTCTTCTGTCGTTGTGGGATAGGAGGAGGCAAAGCGGACGCTTACTCAGAAATGTGCAAGGCCTGAGAGCGCCCAGGGCGGAGAGGGAACGAGGTTTTACAATTTCTCGCTGGTGATTCATGCCTTGAAACAACTCCCCCGGGTCACCCGGACCCCGAGCCTCGCTGGCTCTGTGCCCCTCTGAGGGCGTCTGGTGGCTGCATCACTAACAGTTTCCATGTAGACCTCAAGTTTCTGGCGTCTAAGTCCGCTATGTCCTCAGAGGAAGAAAAAGTGAATCCTAACCACCCTGGGCCTTGTATAACTCTTTTCCCTTATGTCATTTTCACGGTTTGGCCTTTGAAGTTGTGTAAATGGCGCGGAAGCCGGTCAGGGGACTTGGCAGTGAGGGATTTCATGCCCATGTTATACATGGAGAAACATGGTCCCGCTGAGGTCAGGGACCGTGCAGGGTACAGGGCTGGAGGGGCTAAGGCCCGCCTGGTGGGCTCTGCTTGCGGTAGCCCCGTGCCTTGAGACCATTGCCGCACGCTTCCGTCCCACTGCTCACGTGTGCCCATTGGCACTGGCCGTCCGAGGTGCTGTCTCATGAGGGCTCGGAGTTCCCAGGCCTCGGTAGCTGTTCCTCCCTGAGAACCAGCACCAACCCAAACACATCTGGGGCTTCCTTGTTTCCTGAGGAGCTGTAACAGGTGCACCTGTCGTCTGTTCTTTTATCCCTTACGACGACAGGGGTGACGCAAGTGTCTCTGGGACCGTGTGTCTTTGCTTCCTCCTCTCTCTCAAGTGCACGTGATAACCACCAATCACCTGGTGCCTTCATTTTCTTTGTTAAGGTAATTTTTGGTTGTAATTGAGATACAATTCATATACCACGGCATGTACTCCTTGAAAGGGTACAGTTCAGTGGTTTTTAGTCTGTTCACGAAGTTGTAGAAGCATCACGACTGTTTCCACAACATTAAAAGAAAAGATTTATGTATTTGAAAGGCAGAGTTACAGAGGGAGAGGGGGAGACAGCGAGATCTTCCATCCACTGTTCACTCCCCAAGTGGCTGCAATGGCCAGGCTCAGGCAGGCCGAAACAAGGAGCTTGGAACTTGGTCCTGGATGGCAGGGACCCAGGCACCAGGGCTATCTTCTGCTGCTTTCCCAGGGGGCATTAGCAGGGAGCTGGATTGGACGTGGAACAGCTGGGACTGGAATCAGTGCTCCTATGGGACGCTAGTGTCACAGGCTGTGGCTTAGCCCACTGTGCCACAGCTCTGGCCCCAGTTTCCAGAATGGTTCCATCACCCTGTGAAGAAGCCTTCTATCCGCTAGCAGTCACTGCCCACTCTGCTTCCCCACCAGCCCCTGGCCCTCACTTAGCTGCTCTCTCTATCTGTGGATTTGCTGCTCCTGGGTGTATAAGGTTCCCACGCGTGCAGAGTGCGGCCTTTGGAAGGCTGTGTGTATTGGGGTGCAGCGTGTGCTGGGACCGCATCTGTCTATCACTGAATAGTATTCCGTTCATGGATGTGCCGAGTTTCACGGACCCAGCGCTCAGATGCAGCTTAGTGCCCTCTTCTCCCAGAAGGCTCCCTGAGCTCGCAGTGATGCCCCTGGCGGCAGATGCTTGGATCCTGAGCAGGCGGTAACAAAATGTTCCTATTACATGGACTGGCCTTTTTACTAGCAGCAGCATTAAATTGTGGAGACCCCAAGACTGATTTTAAAATGTAAGATTGTAAATGGTTTCCTCCTAAAGGTAGCTGGTGTCTGGTCTTCCCCTTCAGGGGAGGTTCCTACAGTGACTTGCAAAAAAGCACTCGCTACTGATCAGTCACCAGCTGGGGACCATGGGTAGGGCATGAGCTGTGGCTGCGTCTTTAGGCTTACAGAGCCAGTGACCTGTTTGGGCAAGATGTGAAGGCAAGGGCTCTCCTCCACTCCCTTTTTAAGATTTATTTATCTGGGGGGGGGGGGGGGGGGGAGAAAGAGAGATCTTCCATCTGCTGGTTTACTCCCCAAATGTCTGCAGTAGCTGGGGTTGGACCAGGCCAAAACTAGCAGCCTAGAACTCTATTCAGGTCCGTTGTATAGGTCGTAGGGACCCAAGTGCTTGGGTCATCATCTACTTTCCAGGCATGTTAGCAGGAAGCTAGATTGGAAGTAGAGTAGCTGGGTCTTGAACCGGAACTCTCATATGGGATGCTGGCATCACACGTGGTAGCTTAACCTGCAGTGTTTGACTATCAATTTTTTTTTTTTAAATTATTTGGGTGGGAGAGAAGGGGAGGTAGAGAGACAGAGACAGACAGAGAAATATCCCATTTATTTGTTGGTTCACTCCCCAAATGCTGTAACAGCTATGGTTGGGCCTTCCTGAAGGCGCTGAGATGTTTAGGCCTGGACAGCTTTGGGCTGTGGTGGAGTGAGATTATCTCTGAGGCTGATTTCCGATCGATCCCTTACTGGGTGGCTGGCCATTTCTTTTTTGTTTTGTTATGTTTTTTGTTGTTTTTGTTTGTTTGTTTGTTTGTTTGTTTTTTGACAGGCAGAGTTAGACAGCGAGAGAGAGAGAGAGAGAGAGAGAGAGAGACAGACAGGTCTTCTTCCGTTGGCTCACCCCCCTAATGGCTGCCACGGCTGGCACTGCGCTGATACGAAGCCAGGAGCCGGGTGCTTCCTCCTGGTCTCCCATGCGGGTGCAGGGCCCAAGCACTTGGGCCATCCTCCACTGCCTTCCTGGGCCATAGCAGAGAGCTGGCCTGGAAGAGGAGCAACCGGGACAGAACCAGTGCCCCAGCTGGGATTAGAACCCAGAGTGCCAGCACCACAGGCGGAGGATTAGCCTAGTGAGCCATGGCGCTGGCCCTGCTGGCCGTTTCTTGTGTGTCTAGAATCTTCTTTGCCCTCTTCTGGAGACTTCCCTGCTACTTCTGTACCCGTTGCCCATGTGACTCCATCCTTTCAGTTCTCACGTAGTGAAGGGGAAGACTCGGGTGGATGTGGGCTCGAGAGTTCTGCCTGGGCGTATCCGAGCCTCTGCCCTCTAGTTCACAATCCCTGGTTACCGTCGTGCGACTCAGTCACTGAATTGTTCTCTGCCTCACTTCTGTTCTAAGGTAGGTTTGGAGATGCTCAACCTTGACCATGTAAAAGGGACATCACGACAACCAATTTGCAGGTCTAAGAGAGTCAAAAATCAGATCCAAAGTGGGAGTGGAAAAAGTCTCTAATTAACTCAGCGAGGGTTGAGGCCTGGAAGACCCTGATGTCATCATCAATTCATTTTTCATTAGTCCCTTTGCCATCCTCTTCCCATGAACTGGGTCTTAGATGACTTTTCCAGGCCTTGGACTATCTGGCCACCCTTGACAATGAGCGTATGCTGATGAGCAAATGCTGTAGGAATCCACCTGTTAGCATACGAAGGAAGTTTTTAGGTCAAGTCCTCCAATTTCCTGCTACAGGTTGCCCAGTGCAGAAGTGAATTGACTTAGCCAGTTAGTGGCAGAGTGGGCCTGGGAAGTAGGTTCCGACTCTTTCCTCCTCTCCTGTGCTGTTCTCAGGAACGTATAGCTGTCCACTGAAGAGTGATTGGGAAGGGTCTAGGAGGGCTTGGATGTGAGAGGCAGGGCTGGGTAAAATTCACTGTGGTGTAGGCATCCACGTGTCACTGTATTTCGTGGCCATCGTCCCTGCAAGGCCACCGGCCTGGCAAATACAAAAGTAGCTTGAGACTGATCAGTGGCTGGCAGAGGAAGAGAACAATGGATCCCATTTTGGTTATTGGATTTTGTTTGTTTGTCAGTTATTTGGTTGTTACACTTTGTTTTCTTCTTCCAGTGAGTGGCCTCAGTGGCTCTGGAAGAAAAAATGTCTTAGGGGAAGATAATCTAATTTTGTTCATCGTCCCAGGAGGTAGAATGGTCAACCACTGATCAGTCCTGAGCTAGGCAGACTGGAGCCAGGAGGTTCATCCAGGCTTCCCATGTGGGTGCAGGGGCCCAAATACTTGGGCCATCTTCTGCTGCTTTCCCAGGCACATTAGCAGGGAGCTGGATTGGAAGTTGAGCAACTAGAATACAAAATGGCACTACAGTATGAGATGATGGGGTTGCAAGTGACATCAGCCCTAATGTCTTAACTGAATTATCTTCTATGGCTTTTTTTCCCTTAAGTTCACAGCGTACACAGCCTTCTGTGGTCTTTTGCTAGGTAACTATACTGTATTTTTGTTGGCTGAATCCTGGCAACAAGAAAGCACACATTCCTGGATGTCTTTTTCTGTGCAGTCATGCTTTATAAGCAAATTTTTTTTTTTTTACCTGTTTCTGTTTCCTTTTCTTTCTTCTTTTTTTGAAAGTCAGGGAGAGAGACGGAAAAAAACACAGATCTCTGTTCTGCTGGTTTGTTTCCCAAATGCCCAAAGTAGCCAGGACAGGGTGAGATGAACACCTGAAGCCTGGAACTCAATCCTGGTTCCCCTCAAGGGTGGCAGAACCCAAGTACTTGAGCCAAGTACGTTAGCAGAAAGCTGAATTTACAAGTAGAGGAGCCAGGACTTGAACCCAGGCATTGTGACGTGGAGTATGTCTTAACTGCTGTGCCAGTTGCCTGCTCCATAAAGCCTTCGCTCTGTGTGGAGTTTTTCTTGGGCACCTGCAGGAAATTTGGTCCATGGGAATGGGTTCTGACACTCTGGGAGTCCTGCAGAAATTCGGAGTGGCTTCTGGAATAGCCCTGCACCGTTTCAGTGCTGGGTTATTTGATCAGTGCTAACTTGGAAAACTGGTGGAGAGAGCAGTTCAGGATGTGAGGTTAATCACAGCTCCTTACATTTTTACCATTCTGGATAAATTGGGATTCCCTGACTCCTAGGGCAAAACTTGTTTATAGGAGATGGGTTGACTTTTCCATCACTCCTGAGAAATGAGGTAAGTGCAGAGAGAGAGAGTGAGGCTTGTTCTTTAGATGTGTGCGCGCGCAAGCGTGTGTGTGTGTGTGTGTGTGTGTGTCTGCGTGTCTGCCTCACAGCACTAGCTCCTGAACTGTGCATCTGCTGCAGAGTTGGATGCTGGGGCTTCCTTGTTTTCTGGAATTTTCCTCTTTACAGTGCATGGATCCTGGTGGCCCTTTCTTTGTATGGTTCATGGTTTAAAAAGTCCTTCTCATGCTTCTAACCCCTCCTGTGTTGTGCACAGTTGTAGGGGAGCTGGTCTGAATGGCTCCCGGGGAGGCTGCAGTGGGAGGAGGAGGAACCAGCCACCTTGCAGGAACAGTGTGTTGGCACATGATGGGCGTGGCAGGCCGCATCCTTGGGTTTGGGTATATGGGTAGAACGTTGCCTTTCTGTGTTAAAGGAAGGGCACCAGCTACAGACTCCTGGCACCAGCAGATCAGGAAATCCATCCTGAGGTGGGCATCTGAGTCTGGGTTCCTACAAAGTGAATTTTTCTAGGATAAAGCACCCTGGTCAGAGTAGCTTTTGTGTTTTTCATTGCTGTTTGTCCCTTGGTTAAATAAGAGCTTGCTGTCCCTGGTGGCCTTTCTGTGAGACCTCATTTTCTGGAAGAAACCAGTTTCATCTCCATTGAACGTCTGTTCCAAAACCGCCTCTCTTCTCACCGTGAGCTCTGCTCTGTGCCCCGAGCTGATGCCATCTCGGTGGTGGGCAGAGCTCCTTCCTGCTGTGTGCTCCGTGACAGTTGTACCTGAGGGAGAGCTCTGGGGAGAGGATCGTCTGTCCCTGGAGAATTGACGCTGGAGCACCCGGACCTGCAGAGGGGTGCCCAGTGTTCCCTTGGGGGTGATCCGCTGCCGCCTGACGCATCGCCACTGCCGCCTGGGAAGTGGTGGGGACTTTTGACCACGTGAACCTTTTCCAGTCAGAATTGCTCAGGGGTTTCTAGAACTTCCATTTTGGAAAGAAGGGGTAGTTATTTCGGTGAGATTGTGGTCTGGCGGTTAGACCTTGTGACTGGAAGTCTCCGCCAAAGGGTTGGATTCTTACCAAGCTCTTCCCCCAACGCTTGAGTGGTGATGCGATCCACGGCGATGCTTCGGAACCACTGAACACACCTTCCTGCTCGAGTGTGTTGGGCTGTCTGGACGTCCTAGCTGGTGTGATTTTACAGGCTTTTAGCCTTCCGTTCCCTGATCCTGGGGTGGCTCATCAGGGCCCACAAGCCAGAACAGGCTTGCCACCTGTTCGTGTGGCCCATGAGATAGAGGATTGACTGTTATTACTTTTAAAAGTTTGGGAAAAAAATCAAGGGAAGATGATCTTTCGTGGCACAGGAAAGTTGTGTGAAATTGAGATTTCAGTCTTCACCATCGAGGTCCTACTGCTATGAAGCCACAACACACGTGTGCGTGTACTGGCTGCAGCTGCCTTTGGGTTCACAACAGCAGAATAGAGGGATGAGGACCGAGAAAGTCTGTGGCACTTGCTCACTGGCGCTTCACAGGACAAGTGTGCCAGCCTTGCCCTGAGCACACAAAGGACAAACCCCCCTCGCCTGCCCATCTGTGGCTGCAATGAACGAGAGGACATGCTGGGCGCCACGTGGGCGTTTTATCAAGGATATGAAGCTTCCTGGAAGCTCCGGTGGCAGTGGTAGCAGTAGCAGCAGTGGTGGCAGCAGCTGCATCATCATCATCATCATCATCATCATCATCACCATCATCACTGTCTCCTGCGCACAGCCCTCAGCAGGAGCCCGAAGGGGGCAGGCTCAGCCGTGGCAGCTCAGCGTGGATGTGCAGAGCAGGCTGACTCAGGACCCACTGAGGGAGGTGCTGACCGCTGCCCAAGCTGTCCTGAAGGAGCCTTCGGATTTGCAAGGTCCTCTCCGTTGGCCTTGACTTCTTCCTTGTCACTGGGGGAAATGGAAGGAGAGGAAATCAGCGACGCTCACCTTTTTCTCTTAGCTGACGATGTAGCAGGTCTTGCAGCTGCTTGGGGTTCTTTCAGGCCAGGAGTGTTGTATACATTTCGAGGCTTTGCCCACAGGTCGAGACGTGTCATAAAATATGATTGGGAGAGAAACCCTCATGTGCTGTGATCAGAACATTATTATTAAACAAACGATGACAATGCTCGTACCACTGTGGTCTTGCTTTTTTATTAGAATACAAATCAAGGAGACTCCATTTCAACGGTTTTCAATGCGGGAATCCCCACAGCCCTGTTTGATTGCAGCTTGTTGAAAAGTTTAATGTTTTTCTAGGCAATTCATAATTTGCATGTCGAGCAGCCCAAGAGGAAGAGAGCTGGAGTCCTGTGTGGTTGTTGTAGTGGGACGGTGGGAACCTCCCGCCTTCCTCAGAAGGGTGTGATACCGAGGTTGAACTGTTGGGAACACGGAGCGGCGTGCTCCAGCCCTTTTGTCAACTTGAGATGCGGCCTCGTTCAGGTCTTCCGTGAGGACCCAACCGAAGAGAATTTCTCGCTGCTTAATGTCTCCAGGAAGGAAAAGATTTTCCTCTGGGCTGTAATAGTACCCAATTTCCTTTTTCTCCCCTTTATTTATTTATTTTCCCATTCATGAGGGCCAACCGTCGATGTAGGAAGCTGGGAAACCCATCACTTGCAGAAAGCAGTTAATCACTTCCTTGAAACAATCTTCATGGAGTACTTGTTTCTCCAAAAAGTCTCGTGAGCCACGACGCCACTTAGGAATCGAGGGGCAGGCACGGATTTGGGAGTACCCAGCCGTTCCGTGGCATCAAATTGCACGGGGAAGGAGAGTTTGGGCTGTCACTGCGGAGTCCCTGCGAGTCGGCCAGGCCGGGGCTGTCTTCTTCCGCCATCTGGATTCAGTTAGCTCTCTCTGGGCAGTGGGGCCGAGTCTCATTTCCTCCTACCAGTAATGTTATATAGGCAGTGATCCTGGGCTGCCCTAACATAATTGAAAATTATGTGTATTGTAGGCTTGCAGCGCTGAAATGTAGGCCCATAAAAATATGTGGTGCAGGTAGCCTACGGAGATTGGATGTGGCACACAATGAAGCTTTTATGTAAAGTAAGAATTATAAGTCTCTGAATTAATATTGCATTATGGGCATGACAGTTCTTGGGTGGGGTCCTGAGGGCAGGTCTGTGACCTTTAGCAAAGCTTAAATGTCTTAGTTCTGTGGAGCTGGTTTTTGGGTGCAATCCAGTCAGTTTACAGATGGCTAAAGATGGAAACTTGTTCACTAGTCTGACTCCCCCCCACTGAGGGCAGCGTGCAGTACCATTGTGGGTCCCCTCAGCTCAGCAGTTTTGTTCCCAAGTCTTTGTGAGATAGAGAGGTGAGTGTAGTGTTGTTGGCAGGTATCCATTTTGGTTGACCTCAAGGATATGACTCTATTGAATGGTTTTGACCAATGCAGCCCATATGTTTATGTGGCAAGTGAGAATGGGAAGAAATCAGGGCAAGACAGGGCAGAACGCATCTCCAGAGCCCTCTGGCATGGGTTATAGGGTTGAGAGAGACCTTGAAAACGTTGACTTCAAATTGGGGTATATTGCCCCCAGAGCAGGCATTTGAAGATGATCTGGCTGTGACAATGACCGAGTGGTTCCTTCACAGGTCTGGGGGCCTGGAACCCTGGGATTCCTTACACGTTGGGGGCAGACCTCTACCTGCACCCCCATCCCAGGTGGGACAGCTCCCTCAATTCGCAGATGGAAAACTGGAAATGCTTAGAAGCAAAGGGATTTGAAGACAAGGTCTTGTGGCATCATCAACAGAGCCAGAACTAGTAAGCAGGCTTCTGGAAAAGTCCACTGTGCACTTTGGCAGGTGGCTCCTGGCTGGGACGTTCCAGCTTTGGGGATAACCGAGTTAATGAATTCACTGAACAGCTGTATCTTGGAGGAGCTCGTGGTCTCATCTGACTGTGGATGGCTTGGACTCTTCTGTCTCTCAAGGGATTTGTGAAGACCCTTCTTTTTGGTCTTTTGTTCTTCCTACTAAAATCTTCCTGACTTATCAAGACTTATTCTGTACAGCCTTTCCCAGTTTGTTTTCTCAGAAATTCAGTCCTCTTTCTTGTCATTGCCTGGCATGAATCCCTGGGTCTCTGTTTATCTTTGCTGTCCCCTGTTTCAGTTTTTGTGTGTGTGTGTGTGTGCGTGCGCATGTGTGTACTCTCCCACACATAAGCTTCTCAAGGGCAGGCATCTTTCCATCTCTATAACGCTTATTAGCAAGAAGACTGTACACAAGGCAAAGTAAGTCTTTTGTTCATTGAGTGACATTTTCAGTAGAATTAATATCAAGTTTAGCATTCATTTTGCTTTGGTTCTCTGAAATGATCGAAATGATTTTCTCATATTTCCTCCAGTGATTGATGGATGCATTCATCAATCAGTTGGCTTTTGAGATTTGAAGGCTTGCATTGATGTTCGGATGAGCATTGTTTGGTTGCCTGAAATTTTTTTGAGTGAAACTGTTAAAATGTTCCTAATGAAGGTGAAAGCCTGGCTTTACTTATCTCTGTGACTAGGTGAGCCACTGTGCCTCAGTCTCCCTTTTCTGCAAAGTGGCAGGTTGAACCAATGGATTTTTCAAATCCCCCTGAAAGCCGATGAATCACTTTCGGCAGAAGTAGCAGCCTTATCGCATGAATTCATTTCCTATCTCAGAGAAGGCTGAGAGAGACATAGTTGCCTTTTACCTTTATTTTTATCCCTGTGGCAAACTTGTGCATACCTAAGAATTTTTCTGATCTTTAGAGATGAACATACAAATGGCACTGGGCTCTGGCTGTGCCTCTGTTTACAAGTTTCTTGATTGGAGTTAGGGGTTCTGTGCTCACCTCACTATACACAGTGTGGTATGTACGTACTCACTTTGTTTAAAGTGAGGGTGATGGGTGAGGATGAAGGCGTGGCAGAGTGGCATTTAGCTGAGTAGTTAAGACATGAGTTAAAACACATCTGTCCTGCCTTGGGGTACCTGAGTTGAATTCCTTGCTCCAGCTCTTGATTTCTGCTTCCTGTTAATGCAGCAGTGATTATTCAAGTAGTTGAGCTCTTGCTACCTATTGGGAGACCTTGATTGCGTTTTCAACTCCTGACTTTGGCTTGGTCCAGTCCCAGGCATTGTGTGCATGGAGGGGATGAACTAAGGATGGGAAATCAGTGTGTTTCTCTTTCTCAATCTGTGTCTGATAAGTAAATAAATAAAAATGAAAATCCTTGAAAGACTAGATTTGGAATTGATGGTCTCCTAGGATACTTCTGGCTTGCAATTCGTGTTGGCTTTCTCTATATGGGATAGCTCTGTGCTCCCACCCCCTCCCTGCTCCCCCTGAATAAAGTTATATTACTGCAATCATTTTATCTGAAGCCACGCTGTAGTTTGAATGCAAAAACAGAAGTATGGGTGCTAGTGACATCCACGTTCTGTATACAAGGGTACTTCAAAAGTTCAAGGAAAAATATAATTGAAAGTTCATTTTGGTCCAAAAAAATTTGATATCTGTTTTTGTTTTTCATTATACTCATTTCCCTTGAACTTTTTGAAGACCCCCTCATGTGCATGGATTCCAAATGTTTTTGCACCAGAATAAGCTGATCTTTGAATTCCATTTTTCACGAGTGTTTTTGAAGTGCCCTTGTATGGGCCTATTGAACTTGAACCCTAGGGAAGAACCTATCGGTATGGCATGGTTTCCCTCGTGTTACTACTTGCATGCCTCTGAGTTTTCGGGCTGTGACTGGTGCATCCGCTGTTCGGTGGGCAAGCTGTTCCGGGTTTCTGTTCTGCATTCATTGTTTTCCATCGTCTCTCTGTTTTCTCCCCACAGTACCTGCAGATGAAATGGCCCTTGCTGGATGTCCAGGCAGGGGGCCTGCAGAGTAGACAGGCTCTCAAGGACGCCCGCTCGCCGTCGCCAGCTCACATTGTTGTAAGTAACCTCCCCAAGACTCCACTGCCTTCATTGGGGGGCTGTGGAGAAGCCACTCCTTGGAAGACCCCTGGCCTGGTCTGTCAGTTTCTCTTTCTTTTTTCTTTTTATTTTTTGGAATCCTTTTGGATATGGTTTATATCTAAAAGATAACTGGTTTTCTGCTGTTGGACCTCAGTGATTGTAATCTACCTGGAAATTTTATGAATTCCCTCTGTGGTACTGGGTCAGAATCTAGCCTTGTGGGCTCCAGTTGGCAGGACACAATCACCAGGCTTTGGGAGAGACTAAAAATGTGGTCCGAGCAACATCAGTGAAGTACAGGTAGGGGGATGAGCTGGAGAGGAGAAAATTGGAAAACTCCCTGGTTTTGAGACTCTTCCACCCCCGCCCACACCACCCGCAGGGGGCTTATGCTTGTTGGAAAGTTGCATTCTGCTCCAATGTTACAGAACTTTGTTTGGGCTGGCTGATTGTAATCCTAGAGGGGAAATGAATTTAGGCTGAAATTAAATTTAATCCATATATCTGCGGCTTTGAAAGAGTGTGGGTTTGACATAGAAAACATTTGTTTTTATTACTAAGAGACTACAGCATAAAGCGTGTGTCTACATATATTTTTAATGCACTTTCTTAGGATTTTGTGAGCTCTAAAACTGGAATTTATAAATTAACCTCTTGAGAAGATAACCCAGTCTTATTAGAATATTCCCTTCCCTATATTTGTATCATGAGCTGGACTTCATATTTTTGAAATTATTAATGGAAGTCATATTTTTATAATGAATTCATGACAGGTAGAATTATGCAAAGCAGGAAACAAATTCATGTATTTTTTATTTAAGTATCATAAAATGTTATCCATTAATATGTTTTGCTTCCATGTTACTCACAATTTCTAAAAATTGTAAATTAATTTTCCTTAGTAGAAAAACCTTAAAATGCATTGTGTCACATTTCAGGCAAACTGCTCCCTCATTTTGTAGCTTGCTGTAATTGACTATATATTATTTAATGAGCTATGCCTCTGGTGCATATGGGTGTACATATCACAAAATAATTTACTTCCGTGAAAGCCCATCTTGAGTTATCATCTGTGAAAATACCTCATCCTCTCATGGTAGAGAGATGGTTTAACATTTGCCAGAAGCTTCTCCCTGCCTCCAGCCCCATCCTAAAGATGGAGGCTCCTGTTACGTGTGCTTCCTGCGGTCTTGGGACATCAGGGCTAGAAGTGAATTTAGACCTCTGTAGACACAGCCTGTTCTCAGGAAAGGAAACAGGCCCAGAGATGCCGAAAGGACACTGCCCAATGTCACACGCCGAGTTAGTGGCCGGAACAAGGAGTGGATCCAGCTCTCCGCTCCCTCTGCGGGGCCTCGTGGCATGTTCTCTCCTACAGGAGGAAGCTTTGGTGGTGAGCCCAGTTTTGCTTGCTGTAAATGGGAGCCTCATTAGCGACAGTGATGCGGGTGTAAAGCAGTGGCTGGCTTGGGGTTCTCATGCAGGCTTCTCTTAGGAAAATGAGTGCCCTATTTAAAATAAAATTTTTAACCACATGCAAAGATTTAAAAACCCAACAAGTGTGACAGTTGTTGAGTCCTAGAGGGTAAAATGAGAAAGCTTGTATGGTTCACTTTTCTTACCTCCCCAAATTTCCAAGTGTGGGTTCAGGCTTTGAAAAACATGTTTTTTAAATGTTTATTTATTTTCATCTACTTGAAAGGCAGAGAGGGAGAGATCGAGAGAGAGAGAGAGAGAGAGATCTTCCATCTGATGGTTCATTCCCCAAGTAGGCAGAGCTGGGGAGGCCAAAGCCGAGGAGCCTGGACCTCCATCCAGGTCTCCCATGTGGGTGGCAGGGACCCAGTCACTCAAGTCATCATCAACTGCCTCCCAGGATCTGTTACCTGGAAGCTGGATCTGCTACAGAGCAGCCTGGAAATCTTGCCCACCCCCGTGTCCATGCTGCCCCGGGACCTTCCCGCATTTGGGTGGCTACAGGGAAAGGGTGTTATCTTTTAAGCCTCTTGGAAACCTCTGTGCCTTTGAGTGCTGGGAGAAGATGCAATCCTAGAAGAGGTCCAGAGTGCAGCCAGCCCTTGGTGGTTGTGTAGTGCCTCCCAAGACCCCCTCCCTGCTCCTCCAATTCCACGAGAACACTTGCTCCAGTTTAAGCTCTAAGCACCTCATCTGCCCATGTAGAAATGAACGATCTGGGGAGATGGCAAAATAGTTTTTTCCAGAACCAGTGTGGATTTTGGCGGAGAAGGGGAGGTGGGGCGCTCAGAGAGGGAACTTGGGTTCCTTTTCCTCTGCCCTTTCATCCCAGGCCTGTTTACAATAGCAACCACAGTGGAGCATACACACCGTGTTTTAGATGGAGACCTTTGTTCAAGGAGCCACCGCTGGCAACTGTGGTACAGTCTTTTAGGCCTTCCGCCGTGGTTGTGGGGACCTGGGGAATGGCTGTTGCAGGCCAGTGGAGGGGTGGGCTGTATAAGGCAAGGAGAAGCAGAAGCCCTGGACAGGAGGGGACCTCACTGGGCAACAGGCTTCATGCTTGCCGTGGCAGCTGGATGGTGACTTTGGGTAGAAGAATCACCTGGTATTCGTAGGACGGGGAGTTACAGGGAGATGGGGAGAAAGGGTAGAAGAAAGGCGGGGGATGTCGCCTTCCTCATCCACACGATCACCTGTGGTTTTTTTCACATTGAAGATCCAGGTGCCATTGGTGACCGCCTTTGCGCAGGACGTAGGGTGATGTGACCCCAAAGCCAACTGCATCTCAGCAGGGACAGACACCAGCATTTATACAGGGAGCTCTGTGAATTACAGCTCGTGTGTCCTTTGGATCTCGGTACAGTTCAGCCTTGGCCAGAGGGTCTGGTTTGTGTTCACATTTGATCACCAGTGGCTGACTTCCCTCTAGAGACACTTGAAGCGCTTCCTTGCCTTTTTTTTTTTTTTTTTTTTTGTTCCACGAAATAACAACGTTGTCACATCACAATGTTTCTTTCACCAGACATGTTTCAAAATAATTGCCTAAGGACTGCTTCCTAATTTCTGCGAAGCCTGGATTTATTGTAACTTTCGGGCCAAGCTGTTTCATAAGTATTCTAATGTTTCACTTTGAAAATAGAAGCGGTCTCTGTGAGTAATCGTCAGAGGCTACAACACACTGATTGCTAAGAGGGTGACTTTCTCCAGTATCCATTTGGGGCAGAATCCTAACTTTAAGCATTTTGTCAGGATATTTTAAGCTGATTGGATTTTTTTTATGTGGTATGTGGGTTACCGCGTTATAAAACATTGATGAGTAGAATAAATGTTCTTTACCAGTAGAGTTCAATTTATCCAATAATATTTAAATTAAGAAACAAACCCTACAAATCTTAGTTCCTGTTATAACCTGGTCACTTCTTGGCTGCACTTAGAGGAGACAGGAGATCGTTCCCCAGGGATGAGGTCCTGATTGGCTACAAAATGTGAATTGACACAAGGACTCAGGCCAGCCTCCCTCCCTCTTCTTCCTACAAATTCATTGACTTTAAAGTCTCAAAGACACTGGCCACAAGTTCCAAGGTCACCCCCGCCCCACCCCAGTCCCATTTTGTGGTCATATAACTAGCTCATTTTTTTTTTCTGTGCAGTATTTTGGAAAAAACTTTTTTTAAAAATTCTTTGTTTTTTATTTCCCCCTCTTATAAAACAAGTTTCAGGCAGTGTGTGAGTCAGCCTGAGCTGACAGCCCTCCAGCGGCTGGTGAGCTGGGGGGTTAGGAGCTGCTCCCTGAATACCACCCCCGGTGTCTTTGCTATACAAAGACTTTCATTTAACTTCCTTTGTGCCCAGCAAAAAAAAAAAAAAAAAAAAAAGATTCTGTACCCCAAATGGTGGTATTTTGGTGTAGTATGTATCTTACAAAACAGCAAACGGCTTCAAAAGTTCCTACAATTTTATCTTGGGGGTTTCCTTTTGAAGTGGATGTCGAGTTTTACCTGGGGTGGATTCCTAGTGGTGCTTGGTCCTGTGTGTTTTGTTGTGTAATGAGCTTGGAAGAGTGGGATGAGAAGGCAGACTGCACCCCAGGAACAAAGGCCGCCAGACCGTGCCCGCGTACTTTTTGGGTTGTTCCTGCTTAAATGCTGAAAGAGAGCGGGAGACTCTTCGGCAATCCTGCACGGTGGGCAGAACTTCAGACGGGGTCTCTGCTGTTTGTGGCCAACATTTCCGTGTCGGCCCAGAGGGCGGGACGGACCTTTGCTGCTTCTTCCTGAGGCGTTCAGAGGAGCTGGCTCACAGCTAATCAAAGACGGCTACCTTGCGAGCAGCCTCCTTGTCTGAAACTGGGCTGTGTTTTGATGGTTGGTTTGTTGCACCTGGATTGCACGTTCTCTGCCCCACTGGTGGTTTCCTGGGACTCGGCTTGTGCTGGGAGGTTCTTTGCAAGGATCCGGAGACGCTGGTGGCCCTGTGCCAGGTGCTATGAGGGAACACAGGGCCCAGGAGGGTATGACCAGGCCTGTGTGGCTCCATGAGAAAGTGGCATTTAGAGTGGGATTTGAAGGGTCTGTTGGAGTTGTCCAGGAGAAGGAGTGGGGCATGAAGGAAAAGCACAGCTCAAGGTCTTAAAGGAAAGAGTTTGACCTTGAGAGAAGCAGGAGGTCAGGTAGGATGACTTGACAGGAGGAGCCAGGGAGAGGGACTAGAGGTGGGATGCGGGGCAGTCTGGCACTGTTGGGGCTTTGGCCTTTCCCGCTGGTGGCTTGGCTTGAGCAGCTGGCAGGGGATGGTGAAAGTGGACAGAGTTGCAGGGACAGCAGCGGAAGTTGCTGACAGATGAGGGGTTGGTGTTGCTGGAGAGGGAGTGGGAGGGAGGTGGTGGAGTGCCATTCTCTGAATGGAGATTGGCGCAGAAGAAGCAGGTTTAGGGTGGAAGAGTTGGCCTTTCAGAGAGTGCTTGCTGGCCTCTGAGCCAACTAGTTATGGATTCACTCACCGATCCCACGGGTGCTTGGTTTACATGTGGGAGAAGGTGTCCTTGGCCCTGAGTGAAAGCAGAGCCTGAGACAGGCTATCATAAGCCCAGCAAGATGACTCCAGGGCTTCCTGTGGCCACCCTGGTGCTCAGTGCTTTCTCCACAGAGGATGCAGCAGACGAGCCAAGCACAGCATCTGCCCAGCTGTGGGAGTGGCGATGGGAGCAGAACAAGGCCCCCGGGCTCCCCAGCATGCCACCCTCTTGACCACCACGGAGATGGCAGCTGAAGACCCAGTGCTGCCAGCTGGGCAGCCCCTGGCCCTGCCTGGGTGCTGTGGGCGTGGCTTCCCCAAGAATGTGCAAAGGGTGGGTGGGGATCCCGTTTCGGGATCTAAGCCTTGGGGTTTCTGCAAAGGATGACTGACACATTGTGGGAAGGGAGAGCCTGCCCCGTGGGGCAGTGGATTTGGGGTGACATGAGGGGGGCCCTGGTACTTATTGCACAGAAACATTTCTCCATTCCTGCAGTGACGTGTTTTCTGTATGCATACGTCTGTGTGTCTGTGACCCAGTCGGGGTTTGCAGGACACGTGGCATGGGCTGAGTCAGGGCTTTCCCGTGCCACAGAGGGCGAGCTGTGAGCACTGCAGATCTGTTCATAGAGCTAGGAGTCCCTCCCAGGAAGAATCAAACAGCTGGGTTCTCTTTTTGGGAGAAACAGGAGACCCCTGTTGTGGGAGAAGTGGTGCTTTGAAGGGGGTGGGTGGTGCCTGTCAGGCCCCCGAGAGTCCACGGTCAGCTCACAGAGCTGCCCTCTCCACCTGCCCCTGGTGAGGAGTCCCGCAGCTCTTGAGGTCTGGGCTCTTGGCGTGGCCGCTGACCGCCGTGGCGATAGAAAACCACGAAGGGTGTATGGGCTCAGTCGTACGGTCCTAAGCCAGGAGCCCCAAGCTGCTACTGGGTCTCACACGTGGGTGCAGGGAGCTGGCAGATGAGAGTCAGATAGGCTTTCGGGGCCTTTGCCCGCTGTGTGGCAGCTGCCTCCTGTCCATGCTGTCCATGTGTGCTTCAGAGATTTGGTGTCTCCTCCTGGTTGGCGAGGGCCCTTCTGAGAAGCCTGCCTGCATGATCAGCTGAGATCTATCTCCTCAGCACCCTCACTTCCTGATTGTGCTTCGCTGTGGAATTCTGTATGTGCCTCAAGTTCAAGTTCTGTAAGTAGCTGTTCTGCTTGCCTCCCTCCATCACTGTGTCTTCTCTTCGGAATTATGCCCGGTTGGAATCCAAATCTTCAGCAACTGATTCCTTAAATCATTTCAGGGTGGGAATGGCTCATTTTTTTTTTTTTAAAGATTTATTTATTTGAAAGGCAGAGCTCCAGAGAGGCAGAGAAAGAGAGAGAGGTCTTCCATCTGCGGGTTCACTCCCCAGATGGCAGCAATGGCCGGAGCTGCACTGATCCTAAGCCAGGAGCCAAAAGCTTCTACCAGGTCTCCCACGTGGTGTGTAGGGACCCAAGGACTTGGGCCATCTTCTGCTTTCCCAGGCCACAGGAGAGAGCTGGATAGGAAATGGAACAGCTGGGACTCGAACTGGTACCCGTATGGATTACCTGTGCTGTAGGTCGGGGCTTTGACCTGCTGCGCCACAGTGCCAGCCCCATAATTTTTGATGAAAATGTTCACCTCTAAAGTAAATGAAATGCATTTTTTTTTTTTTTTTGATAAGTGGAGTTAGACAGAGAGAGAGAGAGAGACAGAGAGAAAGGTCTTCCTTCCGTTGGATCACTCCCCAAATGGCCGCTACGGCCAGGAGCCAGGTACTTCCTCCTGGTCTCCCATGCGGGTGCAGGGGCCAAGGACTTGGGCCATCCTTCACTGCCTTCCCAGGCCATAGCACAGAGCTAGACTGGAAGAGGAGTGACCGGGACAGAATCCGGCGCCCCAACCGGGACTAGAACCCTGGGGTGCCAGTGCCGCAGGCAGAGGATTAGCCTAGTGAGCCACGGCGCCGGCCATGAAATGCATTTTGAAATGTGGCTTTCCTCATTCATAAGCCTATGCCTGTGTAGAGAGTTTGGAAAGTAGGCCCTAATCTCAGCACTCACGAGATTACACGATGAATAATTTGGTGTGCTTCCTTCTAGACTTTCTCCTCTGAGTGTATTAATATTTATGTTTGTTTTTAAAAACATCCTTGAGCTCATAGTAGTGCTCAGTATTTCATCTTGTATTTATTTAAAATGAAAATTGCTGCAGTTAATAAGCACTTCCCCGTGTCATTAAAATTCTGAAGGCTTTTTAATGACCACATAACAGTCGGTAATACGATTATACCCCAATTTATGTAATCAGTGCCATATTGTCCATGTTGTTGGGCTTTGAGATGATCTCCTTTGTTTCTGCTCTTCTGAATAATCCTGTGCATGCATCTTTGTCTTCCCCGTCTCCTCTATTGTTCTTTGGGAGTGGATTCCTAGGAGCAAAACCAAAGGACAACAAAGTTTTCAAAAGGTTGCTTTGCCACATAGCCACAATGGTCTGGCCTGAAGGTCCCCGTTTCTGTAACTCTTGGCGGTGTGGGAGGGTCAGCCTTGCTGCCCTCAACAGTGATTTTGATTTCTCCGGGGAGCTTAAGAGGAAGCTTGAGGCCTCCCTGGACCCCACCTTGCACTGGACCAGAGACCCAATCCATCCACCACCAGGTCAGCCCTGGCGAAGCCCTCTGCCTTCAGAGCAGTCAGGTGAAGTATGGGTTTCCAGAGTGATGAGCAGGTTTTGAATTACAGAATTGTGCATATTCGTTTTAGGAAATTCACAGCCTAACTCCTCCTAAATGCTTTAGATACGCTGAAGTTCCTTTGGATGGTTTAGTACACTTAGGCCTGTTTTAGTGGTCTTGAGTTAGCGCTTTAAGTCTTAAATAGTTGCAGAGTTTTTCAGTTAGAGTGTCTCTATTACTTTTTTTTAATCAAGAACAGCTAATATCATTTTTAAAAAAGATTTATTTATTTGAAAGTCAGAGTTAGGGAGAGAGAGAGAAAGAGCTTCCCTTTGTGGTTCACTGGCCAAATGACCGCAACGGCCGAAACAGGGCAGATCCGCAACGAGGGTGCAGGGGCCCAAGCACTCACGACCATCTGCAGCTACTTTCTCGGGCACATTAGCAGGGAGTGGAGCAGCTGGGACTTGAACTGGCACCCATATGGGATGCTGACGGTGCAGACGGTGGCCTAACCCGCGTCGCTACAGTGCCAGCCCCAGAGTGCTTCCATTTCAATGACGTCTTATTGGACAAAGATTATTTTTAAAAACAACTGTAAAAATTCACTTTGAGACAGAGAGAGAGAGAGAGAGAGAGAGAGAGATCTCCCTTCCACTGGTTCATTCCTTAAATGCCCATGACAGATAGGGTTGGGCTAGGCCTAAGCCACAGGAGTCTGGAACTCCATCTAGTGGACCTGAGTACTGGAGCCATCTCCTGCTGCCTCCCAGGGTGCATTAGAAAGGAACTCAAATCAGGAACAGGGCCGGGACTGCATCGCGGGCACTTTGATGTAGGATGCAGGTGTCCTGTGTTGTATGTCAAGTGCTGCACCCACACCTGCCCCACCTCCCGTAAGATATTACTTGGTTGGTGCTGTAGGTGAGCTTGATCAGGGATATATGATCCTGGATTATGTTTCTGGGAGAACTATACCCGTTTTTGAAAGCTATCGCTGTTCCTTGTGTTTAAGGTCAGCTCGCAGTAAATGCTGGGAGGGCTGGCAGCCTTGGATCAGCTCTACCCAATCTCAGTGCGGAATCCTGTTGTGCTTGGGGGAAGCAAAGTCTTTTGACAGCTGTGGGCTAGCGTTTGCTGACATTTGTTTCACTGAGTGTTAATGAGGTTACTGGAAAAAAGGGTTCAGTCCTGAAAGAGGGCTCCTGACTGCAGAGGCTTTGGCGCCCGCCCTTTCCCGGGGGAGGGCTTTGCAGAGCGACTCCTGCAGACTCTGCTCCAGGACCGGCAAGGTTGGACCGTACTCGGGAAAGTTGTTTTTGTTTCAGCACCTGCTCTGTTTACCCAGCGTGGGAGCCTGTTTTAAATTAGCATGGATCTACTTAGAGCTAAACTCATGGTTTTGACCATGTTTATCTTTCCAGTAAATAAAACAAAAGTGTTCATTTGGCACGCAGCCGATCCTGCTTGTCATTTCTTGTCTTGCTGATGAACTATGTTTGGGGGCTTGTTTCTCCAACCAGATTGTAAGTTTCTTGCAGCCAGGAGCCCCGTGGTTTATTTCTTTGCATATGGCTTCTTCCCCCTCCCCCTTTCCTATGGTGCTTGGTTAATTAAGCAGAAAACCAGTTTCTGGTGAGGGACTGGAGTTGATTTACTCTGGAATGAGTGTGACTTCATCCTTGTCTTGGTTAACATGAGAGCTTGTACATGCCTCTTCTCTCTACCTGATGTGGTAGCATGTTTTAGAGAAACATCATTTTGGGTTGTGACACTCTGCATGGCTTGCCAGTACTTTGATGAACTGCCCTTATACATTCCAGCCCAGAGCAGGGCATATGTTAGTGCTGCTGCAGTGTTTATGTGGAATGTGGTTACATAAAAAGTCTTGCAAAGTCAAGCTGTGGGGTTTCAGTCCCTGTCCAGTCTTGGTTTAAGCCTGCTTGTTCTTTAGGAGCCCTGGAATGTTCAGCTGGGAAGTTCAAGGCTTGATGATGTGTCCTGGAGCATATGAATGTATTTTGTGATTGGTCTGTTCAGGCTGGCAGATCTTCATCTCTCTTAATAAATTAATACACAAGTAGAAAACAACTGGGTTTTAAGATTGTCCCTTGGGTATGCTGGGGATAACGAGGGAAGGACCTACAGGGCAGGCTGGGGAAGGGACCTGTTACACCCAGTTTGCATGTAGGGTTGTGAAATTCAGCGAGTTAGCCGAGAAGCCGCAATCTCCAGGCAAGGATGCTGGCATTGCAACAGTCATCCAGATCTTTGCCCCAACCCCACGCCCTCCCTTCAGTGCCAGGGTCAGCCTCCATTTGGGTGCCAAATAGAAGATGAGCATAGCCAGGACCAAACTCTGTTTTTCCACATCCTCCTGCCTCTGAAGCTCTGCCTTGTCCTCAGGATCTCAGTAGGGATCAGCAACACTAAACAGTTCACACTGGCTCCTGTTGCCCTCTGACTCCCCACGTTCCACCCACAAGCCCACTCCATGGGCCCCTGACCACTGCCCATCTCCTTCCGTCCCGCCTTTGTAACCTCCCGGCGCCCGTCCCTGTCCCGGTGGTGCATTCCCACGCCGAGGCGGGCTCCTGAAGCCCTCGGCAGAGCAGAGCCTATCACCACACTTCCACGGAAGATCGGAGGGCAGATTCTGTGTCTGCCAAGAGGCCCAGAGCAGCCTGATCGGAAGGCGAGGCTGTGAGATTCAAGAGCTCAGAAGGGAGGGCGTACAGGTGGGGAGAATGCAGGCCCTGGCCTCGCCCGGAGGGTTGTGTTGTGCTGGTGCTGCGGGAGTGCACCTATGCTGAGCGAGTCTTGTTCAGCAAATCCTTGCGTGGACAGCAGGATGCGGCTGCTCTCCTGCTCATCATACCCTACGTGGGACCCTGGTGCAGGCCGCCCGCCAGCCTGAGGCTGCTTAGCTCCAGGCGCCGTGATACAGTCTGTTTCCTGGCCCCAGCCTGGGAAGCGGGTGGGTCAGGGCAGTGATTAAATCCATCACTGAGACTGCTTAATGGGCGTGAATGAGGTGGGGTCATACTGTGTGCAAGCACAGAGGGAGTAAAGGCCTCCTGCTCTCCCTGCGCCCAGGCACACACTGCCCAGTGCTCTCCCAGGGACACCATCTGTGTCGCCCAGGTGCTGGGTGAAGGAGACAGCAGGCGTCCACAGCCTGGGTGCTGCCTAGCCCAGGGCCCACGGCCACCACACAGGAGGCGGGGGCTCCATTAGGAAGAGCCGTCTTCGGGCTCATCTTGGACTCTTCCTCCTCCTTCGTGAAATTAGACTCAGCTGAAGGACACACGGGCAAGTCTAGGAGAGGTGTTTTCCCCAGCCTCCTCAGACTCCGGATGGGTAGAGGTGGGAAATGGAATCTGACGGCAGTGTTTCCATGGCAGCAGGGGCCTTGGCTCTGTAGAACACCTTCCCGGGCAGCCTTTGGGGTGAGTCCATCGGAACTCAGCAAAAACTTCTCTTGAGGAGGAGAAAAGAGGTAGCGGCCCCTCAGCCTGAGCCGTAAATGAAGGAGTGTTTGAATTCCAAAATCGCAGTGTCTAGGGCGGACATAGTCCATGGCCAGGTAGGTGAGAGACCCGTAGATGCTGTTTCCTTTGCTAAGCACTCTTCCTTCTGTTCTTTCTCAAGCTTCATCCCATTGCACTTGCATGGGGGTTTGCTTGCTGCAGCCTTCTTACAGGCTCGGCCCTCCCCTCCCCTCCCCTCCCCCCCTTCCTTCCTTTAGATTCATTTATCTATATTGAAAGTCAGAATCAGAGAGAGAGAGAGAGAGACTTTCTTCCGTCCTCTGGTTCACTCACTCCCCCAGTAGCTGCAACAGCCAGTGCTGGGCCAGGCAGGAGCTGGGAGCGTCATTCAGGATTCAGGTCTCCCACAAGGGTACAGGAGCCCAAGCACTTGGGCTTTCTTTCACTGGTTTTCCAGACGCGTTAACAGGGAGCTGGATCAGAAGTGGAGCAGCCAGAACTTGAACTGGTGCCCATATGGGATGCTGGCATTGCAGGTGGTGGCTTTACCTATTGTGCCACAACACTGGTCCCTGGGCTTTTTTCTTAAATTATGAAGTTGCTTTCAGTCATTAGGAATAACAACCACATGCCAAGCTTCCAGCATAAGAAATGAAGCATTGGAAGTAGACAGGGTTCTGAAGATGGTGATGATCTCTCTACACCATTCCTCTGCGGCAGGTGGATCGCTCTTTGTCTCTTCCCCTGGGTTTGGGAATGCATGTGAGTGGGCCCTGGGCAGGTGTGTGAGTGATCTGAATGGGTGTCTACTATGCAGAGAGAGTCTAAATTGGTGGCTCTTTGCAGCTGCCTTCATACATGTGCACAGGCTTGTATGCACACATGTAAAAAGCCTGCTCAGTGAGGACTCTCATTTGCAGAAGATTAAATTGGGTGTTGGGGGGGAATCCCATGTAGGTAGCTCCAATCCAGGAAGGAGGCCAGTACCTTAACTCATCAGAGATGGTTGTGTGTCACAGCCAAAGCAGTCCTGAGAAGCAGAACTTGCCAAGCCTCGGGTTTAGAATGAAAAGGGAGTTGTTTCATTTGTGAAATGTGAACTCTTTGGTTTGTTTCTTGGAGCAGGAGCTGATTGTCCTGCCACTGTGTCCGTCGGGCACTACTTGAACCCAACACGCTTGCCTTGTTGAAGTCCAAGTAGATTTGTGTTGGTCCGATTTGCTTTCAGAGGGAGGCGTGTTGCACAGTCCCTCCTGGAAACGCCTTCCGGGGGAGGCTGATGTGAACAAAGGAGTTTTCGCGATCTGTTTCTGTGGTCACGGGGAATTCTGAAAATGATCTTAGGTATTTTCATGAAATTCCTGTTTTTGTATTTTTGCTTTCTCAGAGTTTTCTTTTCTTGCTCCTACTTGACATACTGCTTTTCACTCTAAAATTCTTACTTTTTGTTCCATGGGATAGGTAAAGAAGCCCAGGTAATTAATCATATTAAATTCTGCCTGATGAGCTGAAAGATAGCCTGATAATGTAATGAGACAGATAAGGAGGGGCTGCTCCAGCTGTCTTCTCAGTGTGCCTGTAAACACATACTCCCACTGCCTTTGAAGCCTTATTTTATTTATTATTATTATTATTATTTTATTTGACAGGTAGAGTTAGAGAGAGAGAGAGAGAGAGAGAGAGAAAGGTCTTCCTTCCATTGGTTCACTCCCCTAATGGCTGCTATGGCTAGCGCTGTGCTGATCCGAAGCCAGGAGCCAGGTGCTTCCTCCTGGTCTCCCATGCGGGTGCAGGGACCCAAGCAGTTGGGCCATCCTCCATTTCCCTCCTGGGCCACAGCAGAGAGCTGGATTGGAAGAGGAGCAACCGGGACAGAATCTGGCGCCCCAACCCGGATTAGAACCCGGGGTGCCGGCACCGCAGGCGGAGCATTTGCCAAGTGAGCCGCGGCACCAGCCGAAGCCTTATTTTCTTATCATGGAAACTGGTGGCAACCTGAGCATCACAATTCTCAATTCTGTATGACTTATTACTACGCCTCTACTATTTTTTTCTAAAACACCTATACATTCTGGAAAGATCCGGTAACTCCAAAGGGCTAGAGCAGTTTTATTTGAGCTGAGTTCAGTGTTCGTACCCAGAGGGTAGGCTGAGTAGGGTCTGCTTGGAGCAGTGTGTTGAGAAGGAATCTGAGGACTTACATGCCAGAGCTGCTAGCGAAGAGACTTGGATGCGTTGGTAGATTAATATCTGCTGCGTTGGATGGAAGAGACAGGGACAGCGGAGGTGTCACAGCTGTCACACGTGCTGTACGTCTGCTTTCAGTGATCTGCCTTTTTGGGAACGTGTCAGGAATGGAGCTCCCTCAGCAGGGCCCCATCAGCTGGCCCTGAAGTCTTTCCAGGTTCTGACTTCTGGCGGATGAAAGGATGGGCACCAGGAATCGGTGTGGCCAAGGAGGTGAAGCTGGCTTAGGAGCCGGGCTGGCTTAGGAGCCTCGCCTTGTCCCACTGCTCCTCCCGCAGCTACGATGTCTCTTTGCCTGTGACGGGTGTGACCTGGGAACATGGCATTTGGGCCAGGTGGGATGCATAGAGACAGCACACCCGTGAGTGCTTCTGGTGCACACTGTTGTATTTCTGACAGTTACAAAAACAGGACTTCAGGAGTGGTCTCTGCATTTCTACTTTCCTACCACCCTGCTCTTAAAAAATGGCTAGCTGATGGGTACATGTGGGACACAGCTATTAAGGTGCCACTTGGGGTACCTGCATCCCCGTATCATAGTGCCTGGAGCCGATTCCTGCCTTCTCTTTTCTTTTCTTTTCTTCTCTTCTCTTCTCTTCTCTTCTCTTCTCTTCTCTTCTCTTCTCTTCTCTTCTCTTCTCTTCTCTTCTCTCTTTTCTCTTTTCTCTTTTCTTTTTTCTTTTTTCTTTTTTCTTTCTTTTTTTTTTTTCAGATTTATTTATTTATTTGACAGGCAGAGTTACAGACAGACAGGGAAAGAGATCTTCCATCCACTGGTTCACTCCCCAGATGGTCACAACAGCCAGCGCTGGGCCTATCAGAAAGCCGGGAGCCGGGAGCTTCTTCTGGGTCTCCCACTTGAGTGCAGGGGCCCACGGGCTTCGGCTATCCTCTGCTGCTTTGTGAGGCCCAATAGCAGGGAACTGTATCAGAACTAGAGCAGCCAGGAACCCAACTGGCACCCATATTGGATGCTGGCACCACAGGTGGCAGCGTTACCTGCTATGCCATAGTTCTGGCCCCCTGCCCTCACTTTTTTTTTTTTTTTTAAAGATTTATTTATTTACTTGAAGGTCAGAGTTACACAGAGAAAGGAGAGGCAGAGAGAGAGGTCTTCCATCTGCTTCCAACTCCCCAGTTGGCCCCAGTGGCTGGAGCTGTGCCGACCCGAAGCCAGGAGCCAGGAGCTTCTTCTGGATCTCCCATGCGAGTACAGGGGCCCAAGGACCTGGGCCATCTTCTACTGCTTTCCCAGGCCATAACAGAGTTGGATCGGAAGAGGAGCAGCCGGGACTCGAACCAGCACCCATATGGGATGCCGGCACTGCATGTGGAGGCTTTACCCACTATGCCACTGCGCTGGTCCCTGCTTTCATTTCTTTTTTTTAAATTTTTTAATTAATTTTTTTCCAGGCAGAGTTAGACAGTAAAAGAGAGAGACAGAGAGAGAGACAGAGAGAAAGGTCTTCCTTCCATTGGTTCACTGCCCTAATGGCTGAAACTGCCTGCGCTGCGCCGATCTGAAGCCAGGAGCCGGGTGCTTCCTCCTGGTCTCCCATGCGGGTACAGGGACCCAAGCACTTGGGCCATCCTCCACTGCCCTCCCGGGCCACAGTAGAGAGCTGGACTGGAAGAGGAGCAACCAGGACAGAATCCAGCACCCTAACTGGGACTAGAACCCTGGGGTGCTGGCGCCGCAGGCGGAGGATTAGCCTAGTGAGCCACGGCGCTGGCCCCCTGCCTTCACTTTTAATTCTACTTCCTGCTAATGCAGATCCTGGGAGGCAGCAGGTGATGGCTAGAGTGCTTGGGCCCCTGCCATCTCTATGGGATACCCAGATGGAGTTCATGGCTCCTGACCCAGTCCTGACTACTTCAGGCATTTGAGTAGTGAACCAACTGATAGAAGATCTCTCTCCATCTCTGCCTCTCTGCCTTTCAAATAAAATGAAAACAGATAGTTTCCTTTCAACAATAGCTGCATAACAGAAATCGACATGTTGCTGAAGAAGGTGATAACTTTAATGTAATCTAGACTTTCGTACAGCAGGGTAGGGTTCTTTCTTTGTTTAAATACAAACCAGCCTTCCTAACCTGTTGGTATTCGGTGCATACCCATGGCTGGCGCCCTGTTTGATTGATGCCCGTGAGTTCCAGCCTGATGCGAGACTCAAGCACTGTTCTCACACCAGTGGTCTCGCAGTTGGGTCTGAGACACGATTTGAAAAATAAAACCCACGGAGAGGGAGTAAGGCCAGGGGGCGAGCTAGTGCGTGTTTGGACGTCTGTGTGGAATAAGTGAGTGGGCAGAGAGGACATTTGTCAGGGAGTGGAGGGCGGGCCATTGGCTGCAGGAAGTGGGCTGGGGCTCCAGGGGTGGCCAGCGCCGTGCATGGAGGCCAGCGGAGTTGGGCTTGGCAGAGTGCCCTGGTGTCTGGATGCCTATGTGAATTTCCTCCAGAGGTTTCAGTTGGCAAAGCTGACCCTGCTGGATGTGGAGCAAGGGTGTGGTTTGTCGGGATCCTGCTGGGCCCCGGCCTGTGATACCAGGGGTCGGAACAGAAGTCAAAGGGAAGTTCTGGGTGCTTCTTGTCGTGCACTGTGTTGGAGCCTCAGTGGCCACAGGGGTGCCCACTGCACACCACAGCTTTGTTTTCCTCGTGCTGGCTCTCATGTGTGGGTTTTCCCCTTGGTGTTAGACTTCATCCCAGAATCCCCGTGTCCAAAGGGAACTTTGGTTTTCATGGTGGAAGGGTGGAGAGATGAAAGCAGAAGACCAGGACAATACCAGACGTTCACTGAGCACACACTTAGTTCCAAGCACTTTTCTAAGTAATTGATGCAGTTGTCAGGGTTTGTCCTCTCAACACCCTGTGAGGTTCTCTCCCGTTTTACAGATGAGGACGCTGAGACGTAGTGCAGGGGGAATAGTATATGCAAGGTCACGTGGCTGGCGAGTGGCAAGCTGGAGTTAGAACACACACACAACCAGAGAGGGGCAGGTTTCTGGACAGCAGACCAGGCTGGTGCCAGCCAGGCCACACTGGGAACCTGGAGGTTCCTTCCTTCCTGATACTGTGAGTTCCTGTGGAGGAAATGACGCTTCATGGATTCCTGGGAGCAAAAGATAGGAGCTCCTGGTAAGAGGAAGGAGCCCGCAGAGGGAACTTTGCATCACTGTGAGCCTTCCATTCATGCCGGATCCCGACCCCGAGCAGGTGCCCGAGTGTGTCTGAGCATCTGCGGGAAGTTACATTGCATGAGAAGGCTTTTATGTTTCTCTGAAATCACCAGCCACTTAGTGCTATGTATACTCATTCTCTAATCCCTCTTTTATGTACATCTGGATCTTTAAGCGTTGAGGGTTTCCAAGATGCTGGGCAGTCACTCCAAGTAGTTCTGGTGAGAGAGGTTCCAGGTGGGATTGTCTATTTTTGGTGGCTGTTCTGTCTGATTGTTTCCTGGATTCTGCAGGATATACATGACGTGACTGCTTCCTAGCCTTTAAAAAAAAAAAAGATTTATTTATTTGATTTGAAAGGCAGAGAGAGACAGGCAGGCACTTCCGTCCTATGGTTCACTCCCCAAATGCGCACTACAGCTGGGACTGTGCCACGCTGAAGCCAGGCTCCAAAAGCTCCATCTAGGTCTCCCATGTGAGTGGCAGGAACCCAAGTACTTGAGCCATCTCTTGCTGCCTCCCAGGGGCATTAGCAGGACGCTGGATTCAAAGTATGGAGTGGCTAGGACTTGAACAAGGCACATCCCAAGCTGCAGTTTAACCTGTTGTGCCGTGAGGTCCACCCGTGTGAGCTCTTTAAAAAATTAAAACAAAAATTACAGAAAAGTGCCAAGGATACCATTAGCAAATGTGCTCATGTGGCAGCTACCTAAAATAACAATTATTAATCCTCCCCATGGCCTGCTTCAAAGAACAAAACCAAGCCCCTGTTCCCTTCCCTTGTCCGTCATCTTTGCTCGCAGACATTTAATGCTATCGAATCCAGTGTCTGCCAAGTTCAGCTTTTTCATACTTTTTCACATATAGGTGTCAATATACTAAACTGTGATCAATGTTGGTGGTTTTTCAAGTTCATGGCAGTTGGTTTACTTTTTGCATACTATTCTACCACTTGCTTTTCTTATCCAGCATTGCAAAAGAATGTGATCCTTGTTGTACACTTAAATTCTGTTCGGCTATCTTAACTGTTGTGTAGTATTCCATTGTACAAATATACTACAGTTTTCCATTTCTGTGTTGATGCTTGCAGTTACTGCTTTTTAAAGATTTATTTATTTATTTGAAAAAGTTACACAGAGAAGGAGAGGGAGAGGGAGAGAGAGAGAGAGAGAGAGGTCTTCCATCCACTGGTTCACTCCCCAATTGGCCACAATAGCCGGAGCTGCACCGATCTGAAGCCAGGAACCAGGAGCTTCTTCCGGGTCTCCAACACAGGTGCAGGGGCCCAAGCACTTGGGCCATCTTCCACTGCTTTCCCAGGCCATAGCAGAGCTGGATCGGAAGTGGAGCAGCTGGGACTTGAACTGGTGCCCATATGGGATGCAGGCACTGCAGGTGGCAGCTTTACCCCCTGTGCCACAGCACCGGCCCCTACAGTTTTTTTTTTTTTTTTTTTTTAAGACTACACACTGTACCACAACAACCATCCCTGGGCAGGCATACAAAGTACCTGCATAAGAGTTTTTGGAGGCTTTTTCTGAGCTAGAGGAATCAGTGGGGAACAGGTTTGCTGGATTTTAGTCTTCACGTGGTGTTCAGAGGAGTGCATCAGTGCCATCCCCGGTGCAGATCTTTCTCCATAATCTCACCAACACTTACAGATCTTGCCAGATGGAGCATTTCTGTCATGGACATGCACTGCCACCTAAATTGCATTTCTGTGGTGACTCCTTGAACTTGAGCTTCTTGCTGGGTTTGTTGTCTCTGTGGCTCGTCTACTGTAATCCCTTCTTTATTTTACAGAGACACTTCCACCGTATTGATTTCTAGGAATTGTTTGTATACACTGGAGACTCGGTTGTATGTTTTGGAAATGCTTTCTGCCAGTCCGTGATGGTTTGAAACTTTATTTAGATGGATTTTTTAAATGTTAAAAAGACGTTTTCTGTTTGAATATACCTAATGCAGTCACTGTTTCCTCTATGCTTTCCTTTTGTGCCTATTCTGAGGAGCTGCAAATCTGCTAACAGTCGTGCAGGGACTCTGATTCTGATGGGGCGATCTGCTTATCTGAGAGCCACATCTAAAGAAATCAGTCTTTCCTTTTGTAGGCGTCTAAGCCAGGTGGTTGGTTTTAAGCTGGGCCTTAAGCATGACTGGGAACGGTTCACTTAGAACAAGCTGCGGAAACATTCTGGAAAATCTGGGAGTGCAGGGGCAGTGTGTAGCTCTTGGTCACGTTTTGACAACAGGCTGGGCCCCCGACACGGCTGTATTTTATCTCGTCAGCCTTGCCAGCAGTCCCTCTTGAAGTCGGTGATTTTTATCCCTATTTTAGAGATAAGAAAGCCCCAGCGTAAGATGTTAGGTAATTTACAGGGCCAGTGGGTAGAGCCAGGATTCCAATCCGGATCTTCCTGACCACAAAGGCCGTGTGTTTCACACTGCAGCCCATCACCTGCTTCCAAGTCACCTGGAACTGGAGTCCCCACGTGTTCTGTGCTGAGGGAAGAGGGGCCAGGAGGTGGGCAGGGCTTGAGACTCCTCTCCTAGAAATGGAAAACCCATGAGGAAGAGGGCAGTTCAAAAGAAATACTTGCACATTTCACGTAACTGAACGCCCAAGTCATTGCATCTGCAGGTCGGATGCTGAGTAATCCCCCTCCCACCATGGCTTTGGGGGGGAGGGGGGGAGACAAGGCGTCTGGGAAGCTGCTTTTGCCTAAGGAATTACATTCCAGGGGACTCCGAGGATTTAGGTAACCACAAAAGCCATTTATTTCGAGTACACTGCGATTTCTACCACTTTGATCCCTAATCCATAGCATAATTAATAAATGAAATGTGCTGTAGCACGGGTTTTTTACAAAGTGTACTTTAAAAATGGCTTTTGGTCTGCCACGATTCATTTGCCACTCGGCAAAGCGTCGTCACTTGAGATGGGCAGGCCAGGAGAGGATGTGTGGGTAGCCAGTGAGCACGGCTGTGGCTGGGGGCGTGGCTCCCACCGGGACCTTCTCTGCACTCTGTGTCCAAGACTCCGGGAGGTGTGGCAGCACGGAGCCCAGGCCCGTAGTGTGCTTGGCTTTCTGGATGTCAGAAGACTCACTGACGGCTCTGCATGGGCTCTGAACCCACGCAGAGCGCTGGATTTGTCTGGGCCCCTCCCCATCAGCTGCAGAAGGGGGTTGTGCGGCCTGGATGGCCTCAGAGAGCTTACTGGCTGCCCCACCGAAGAGCTGGCCATTTGTCTTGGGTTTCCTTCTCTCTCTCTCTCCCTCTCGTCCTACCCTCCCAGCAAAAATTTGGTGATTACTATGAGGAGACGGGCTGAGAAAATGATGACAATAGGCAAGAAAGCATTCTTGTTCTCATGGAGTTGCTAGTCTATAGGGTAGGGGAAACAATGGAATATAGAGACCCAAACCAGGAAAGCAACGAATAATGGGAAGCTAGCACGTGAAAAAATACCAAAATAAACAGTACCATGACTGCGTGCCTTGTGTGCCAGGTTCCACGTGCATTCCACTCTGATCCCTACGGCCTTGAGGGTGTCCGTGGTCGCATTCACACTTCACAGATGGGAGACTGAAGCCCAGAGAGAAAGGAGATGCCTTCTTCCTAGGCAGGAAGTCAGACGTGTGCAGTGTTGGTTTGGTTAGTAGCCAAGGTCTCATTTCCTGTGCTCTGTTTCCACCGACAAAGGTAATTTCAGATCCTGAAGTGGGGCCGTGGGGCCCAGAGGGATGGCGGTCAGGGTGGGTCTCCTCGGAAGTGAGTGAGAGCCACGTGTGGGCAGTGCTGGAGCTGAGATGCTCACCCAGGGGGACGCTTGCGGAGCCCGTGGAAGCCTCTGGCAGGATGCAGTTCATCAGGGCCTTGCACCTGGGGGCTGGTGAGGGCTGTGGATGTTCCAGTCTTACACTGGCCCCTTGAGATTCTGTCTGTCTTCAGGAAGAACTTCCGACTGCCCCTCCAGGCTTCCTTCTAGCCTGCAGGGGAGGGCGGCTCGCTGCATTCAGATACATCCCAAAGTCCCTGCCAGTGTGTTCCAGACTCTGATGACCCCCTCTGGGGGTGGGTGGGCAAGGAGGGCCCTTGGAGCCCAGGTGAAAAGGGGGCGGGGAGTCCTCAATGGGCGCGCCATGCAATTTTTGGAGTGAGCAAAAGAGGGAAAAGAAAGGTGTTAGCTCGTTGGTTGGAAAAAGTAGCTTTATGTAGAATTTTGGTAGTGTCCCCGAGGGCAGCATGGACTTCACTCTGGGGTGCTCTGGGTGGCCAACAGCTGGGCCCCAGGCTTCTGCTTACTGGTCAGTTTGTAAATAAAAAGGGGGGCGGTCTGAGCCTCCAATTTGAGGAGTAAGGGGGACAAGGGTGGGTTGGGCTGTGAGCCATGTGGTTCTCCAGTGTCCTGTTCTTTGTTTAAAGCTTCAAGTTTTGGGTAGGAGCAGAGGAGAGAGAGGGAGGGAGAGAGAGAGAGAAAGAGAGAGAGAGAGAGAGAGACAGACCTTCACAGGCAGAGGTGGGCTTGCGCTGGTGGGAAGCAGAGCCCTGGAAGCAGAGAGTGTGGGTTTGCTAGGAGGTAGCCAGGGAGCTGCTGCATATTCTCCCCAACAAATGCACGCACAGAGCCTTGTGCTCTGAGCTCCTGGATCGTGGAGCTGCGTGGCCGGCTGTGCGGTCTGCTTCATGCCCACTCCGCAAACAGGCAGCGCAGCCCCGTGCTGCCTGTGCATTCCAGAGGCAGGGACGGCCACGAGCAGGGCGTCAGACCTCAGAGATCACTGATGACACAAACAGTGGTTTGTGTTTATGTGGGGGGGGGGCAGTGGAGGAAAGGAAGTTGGGATGGGGGAGGGAGCTTTGGGTTGTAATTTGTACTATTTGTCAGGTCCTAGCATGGTTTGGAGGGAAAATATTGATGTGCCCTTTTTTGTTTTTGAACCTGAAGTTTGGGTTTTTCGGATGCATCTGCGGATTTTGAAATGCTTCCCAAGCACCAGCGTTGGGGCGTTGGGGCGCCGTGGCCTGCCTGCGATGCAGGGGACTATTTTCAAGACTCCATAAAAACGCAGCTTTCAAGGCTGGGCCACTTGTTTGGGTCCTCCTCCCACCCCCCACCCTTTTTGGCTAAACCACCCAAACATTGGTATTCAAAAATATTTTGTTACTTTTCTTGGCAACGTGTTCCAAGAAGGGATTGCAACACGGGTCTCAGAGTTAGGAGGCAACTTTCTGGCGAGCTGGCGGGGGTGGGGAAGGGTTGGAGTTTGAATCAAAAACAGACACTGAAGCTTTAATAAAATAAATGAAGCGGAGCCCTTTCAGCTCACAGCGGCCCATGTTGGTGCGGGTCAGGATTTAACGCGCCTAGTGGAAATTGACAGTCTGAGAACTGGGACATAAACAAAAATGTCAGTCCCTGGGAGTCTTGTTCACTGGACAATGTCTCAATTGTTTCCTTGGTTTGCAAGGCAGCAGGGGAGAGTGGAATATTAACTGTTTACTGCCCAAGGCTGGTTGGGAAATTGTTTGGGGGGAGGGGCCGTGGTGTTGTTGGGAGTCAGAAAACTGCATTTTTTTGTTTAGAGAGTGTTCAACCTGTCGGGAATCGATAAAGAAGTACAGTTTGCTTTCTGCTTCATCACCCGCCCTCCGGCTCCCTGTTTCTGGCTGCCGTTTTTGGGGGCGTGTGTAAAAGGGCCAGCGGGGTGTGTCTTTGCGGATGCAAGCAGCAGCCCTTGTGTGTGGCCCGTTTTTAAAGATGGCATGGAGGTTATCCGCCCCGCGTGCATGGGACTGGGGTCCAGGGGAGGAAGCGCAATTTCTGAGAGCAATTTCAAGTTCAGGTTTCCACAGATAATCCTGTTAGTGTTCATTCCTCTTAAAAGTGCCCCTGATGAAATAACAAGCAAGTGGCTGGAATTTTAAGAAACAAAATGTATTTGTGCTTTCTGCCAAGAAAGGGGTGGGGTGGGCGACGCAACTTTCCCTGAAAGGGAGCTGCAAGGCGGGAAGGAGCCAGCAGCGTCCTATTCACACTTGAACTTGGTTGATTGGAGAGACAAACAGCAAAGCCTGCTGTATCAGCCTTGATCTGGGCAAAGTTCAAAACTCCACTGGTAATTACGTCCTCGGAAGCTTTAAAAGGACTGTGATTTCACAAAAGCTGAGCCCGAGCTTGCGCCGTGTTTGTTAGATAAACTTGTTTTAATAACTAGGGTGGAGGGGAGAGGTCCCGGTTCTTGGACGACTCGGGTTCTGACTTCTTCCGAGAACTCGAGGCTGTCTCTCCCTTTTAACTTTTAAGCGAGAGGTTTGCAGGCGGCTAAAGTCGGCTCTGCCCCTGCTTCCTGTCAGACAGGAAGTCACTTCCTTAGCCAAAATTACAAGCTATGGCCAAACTCCCCGGCCACACCGAAAAGAGCATGTTTTTCCCAGAAGACTGGGTTTCGAGATGCGGAAGCATAAATTGGTACGCCATGTGATCATGGAACGCCCAAAATATGCAGGGGGGAGGGCGTCGGTGCAAAGAGGCTGTGTCCCCCGGGGCCGTGGCACTGCCCGGTGCCCTGCGACAGGCCGCTGGTGGCGGCCGCTGTGTGAGATGGGCGAGCAGCCGCCCGGGGAGCCCCAGCAGCCTCAGAGCCCCTCCTGGGAGCAAACGCTCACTGGCCTGGAGGCCTGGGGCCTTGAGGGTGGCAGCCAGGAAGCGCCTTGGGCACCTCATTGTGAAACCTTAGGACGTCCGTACCCCATGACCTTTTCCCCCCAAGGAGGGCGTCCCTGCCCCCGACCTTCTCCTTGTGCCCCCGCAACCCGCTCTGTCCAAAAGAGTCCACTTTGCAACCTCACCAGTCCAATGGTGCCTTTGGGGGCAGGGAGCGCTTCCGAAGGCCAGCACCCAACAGGCAAGTTCCCTGCTCGCCGGAGTAGGGGATCGCATCTCTTAATCCTGCATCTGAGCCCTCACGGTGGGCAGCAGCGAGCCCCGTGTTCTGAGGCGCACTGTCGCCCAGTGGACCTGCTCTGTCCCCCCAGCCCAGGGTCGCCGGCCAGGGGCTCCCCCACGCCCTCCTGGAAGTTGCCAGCGCAGCACGCACTCCGCCGCCTCACCTCCTCCGTGACTTGTGCGACGGCAGCCTCGGGTTTCCGCCTCCTGTCTCGGCCCTTAATGAGTCGGTCCGCAGGTCCGAGCGGGACGGTGTCCCCGGCCATGAATCTGCCACGTGGCGTCTGTCGCGGGAGGCTTCGGAGGAGACGGAAGGCAGTGTCACCTAGGAAATTTGCTCTTCCATCGAGATGAAAGGGCCGTGAATTAAGTGCCTGCCTTTTCTCCCTTTTCCCTCTGATGGTTATTGATCCTCCCCCGGAACTGCTCAGTGCACGGTCTGATCTTGCTCTCCACAAAGGGAATTCCCAGTTTGTTAGCTGCCGACGCACTCGCTGGCGAAGAGTTAAAAGTTGGCAATACCTGCCCACTTGAGATCTCAGTATATTCAGTCTCTTCCCTGGAAGATGCTTCTGAAAGAATCTCTTTGGTGACTTAGAAGTGCAGAGAGCCTTAGAAGCACGACACGAAGAAATGAGAGGAAGGAGGCAAACACTGTCCTTCGACATCTGTCTGTTTTCTCACTCACAAAGGACCCGGAGATGCCTCTGACTAAACTTCTGCTGGCGTGGAGGGCGGGCGTGCGGAGTGGGAGTGTACATTTGTCTCAAGGCTGGGAGAGTTTGGGCATTGCGTGCAGTCCCAATGTTAGGTCGTGGGAGACGTGCGCCGTGAGGGCGGCTGATGCTGAGCCACCCCGTCAGGCCTTTGCTGCCTGTTCCACGGCGCAAGCCTGGAGCCACCTTCAGGTGGTCCTCGCTGACCCTCGCTCTTTGCAGCCGGCTGCCCCCTCCCATGGTGGAAGCTGCATGGTGCCCAGTTAGTTGTAAACTTGTCTCCGTGCTGCCCAGGTGCGTCCATGTTCGCCCCGAGACAGTGGGCCACACCGCGTGTCCCCGCAGACCCCGCGTTCTCCCGAGGTCGGGGTTTGCATCACCCTCCTGGGTCACGTGGCTTTCTTGGGTGGTTCACTTTGGGTCTCATAGCATCTTGCTTTCTTTTTTTTCCTGTTTCCCACTCCCTTTTTCTCCAGCGGTTGGGGAGGGGTGAGGGGGCAAGTGAGGGTATAAACAGATGGCTAAGAGAAAGTTGAGTCTTTCCAGGCCAGATTATTTAGCTTTTACCATCTAGGTAAAATTCAACCCAATTAAGGGCTCATTAGGTGTTTTAATAGCCACTGAATTGTCTAAGCATGGGGAAGGAGTTGAACCGAGACCGTGAGGTCAGGGATTTGTGGTCTGTTACAGTCCCCCGGGGGGTGTCCAGCCCGAGGGACATTGCGGGGTCTTAATAAGTGAGTGGGGGTTTCATTTGGGCTCTTTATTACTAAAGGCTGAATAATAAATCCAGAGTGATACTTCTGTCCTGAGTGTAACAGCTAGGAAGGTAGAGCGAATCTGCATTTGGAGACACTCCAACGTCGCGAGGAACGTGGCGGAGAATAGACGTCCATGTCTCACTTTTCTTCAGAGAAAAATGCTGCCCCGAGTGCACTCTGGACCTGTGAACTTTGCATTTCAGTCCTCTCTCCCCTCCTTCTTGCACAGTGCATGCGCACGGGCCAGTGTTGTTGCTGTGAAGTTACACAGTTCCTGTCATTGCTCTGGGGGCGGCCCTTCCCAGCCAGACCTCAGGACACAGCTAGAAGCTCCTGAGCCAAACCCTGTCTCCCCCTCAGCTCCTGCATGTGTCTCGGGGCTTGGGGGTGTCAATGCAGCCTTGGAGAGCAGCGCACCCCCGTGATAGGCTCATGCTTGCGCTTGCCCAGAAAGCTGCTCTTGGACTGTTACTGGCTCAGGGGCCCGAGCCATCCTGTTGGGCTGCTTTTCTGTGGGGCCGAAAAACATGACATTGTGCTGTCCTAGCCATGAGTGGATTCATGGCTCTAGCTGGAAGGGGTGGGGAAGAAAGAGGGGCCTTGAGCTGATGACTCACGGAGGAGTGGGGCTCTGTGGCCAGAGGAGACTAGACAGGGGCAGCCTGGGCTGTCCAGTCCCTGCCTCCTCTCCTCCCTCCCCTCTGGGAGCTCATCCCTGGGGACCCCTTCCTTGGCCCTTGCTGAGCCTCTCCCAAGGCACTGGAGGATGGAAAAAGTAATAGGAAGGAAAAGGGGCCAAGAAAAGAGCAACGAAGAGATTTTATTTAGGAAAAGATTTGGTAAATATTACACCGGAAGGCCAAGCACGAGGAAGATGGCACCGGGGAGGACAGGTGCGTGTGTGTGTGTGCATGTGCGCATGTGGGTGTGCACAGGTGTGTTTTGTTGGATGTGTGGGTTATGTGTCATCTGGGCAGGCTCCAGGCTGTGGGCTGCTGTGGTGGACAGGGCTAGGGGACTCCTAGGAGCAAGGGGAGGTGCCTGGGGCTGCTTGGGGAGATGGGGAAGGGCTTCGGGGTGGGGGGGCTAGCTAGCGATTTGCCTGTTGGAGGCTTCCAATCGGGCGACAAGCCTTGCTTGCTTGAGATTTGTGTTCTTGGATGTGAGGCGGCTGCAAAGACCCCAGGACCTATCCTTGGGGAGGGAGAGAGGGAGGGAAGGAGGGAGGGAGGGCCAGGGCAGGCCAGGGCAGGCCCCGAGCAGTGGCCGCAGAGGCATTTCCCAGCAGGAAGGTTGGTGAACGTTTAAAAGGGGGTAGGCGGCGCACATCTGCTTCTATTTTTCTCTTTTCTGCAGGCCAGACTGAAAACTTAATAAATTGTATGAAACCCAAGTAAGCATGGATGTTAAAGAACATTAAATAAATTACATAAGTATGCCTACCTGTAACACTTTTATAAGGCACATGCACGTGGACTGTGTCGCCGTAAATGTGCAGAGGCACCAAGACTTCTTCTAAAGCTCCCTTGTTTGGGCCCTGCCGCCGGGGAAGGTACTGCTGCTCCCGCTCCTTCCGGCTTTGCTTGGCACGCACTGCAGCTGGGCTTGGAAAATGCGATAATGATGCCATAAGTACCCTGTGCAAAAGTTGTTTTTTGTTCCAAAACACTGCCAGTTCACGGCACATAAAACTACCACGGACGCTTCAGCCGATTTTCGTTTTCCCCAAATAAGGCGAGCATTAATGAAGCAGCAGAGGGCCTGGGAAGATATTTTGTCACTCCTCAACGTGAAATTTCTTCTCCTCCCAAGGCAGACCCGTGTTTTCGGCTGAAGGACAAATGTCTGGTCAGACTTCATGTTGAGGAGTAGGCCTGGCAGTTAAACTTGTTTACTGCCTTTGTCACCTCTAATGACCACGGATAGAAACAGCGTTCTGCCTTTGTGTTTCTGTGCACGTTCAGCCAGTGACCCAACGGTACTGTGGGAACGCTGGCCGGATGACCCCATTCTACGCAGAGAAAAGTCAAGTCTAGCCAGGCCCCCGATGCTACCGCTCACTGAATTGCAAGCTGGGGAACTGGGCCAGGCAGAGCTCTAGCCTCCTGGTGCTGCAGCCCCCAGGGTCCTAGACATTTGGTCAACTCCTTCCAGAAGGTAGCGCAAGGCAGGTGTTTGTTCAGTGGCTCAAGAACCTTGTGAGTAGAGGAGAGGCCTGTTGAGAGTATGTGATGTCACACCCAGACAGTTTGGAAACATTTGGGGTGGGGTCAAGGGCAGAGATGAGAAGGTCTGTTCTTGTTGTTGGAGACCTTGTCCCACATACTCAGGCATGGTCTGAGTGTACCTTATGGGTGTGCTCTGTGGGATAGTTCTGTGTTTTTGTCTCCTGTAGTGGAAAACGTCTGTCTGGCCTCTGAACTCACGCACGCTCACTCGGTGTTGCCCTGGCCCCTGTTGCGGGACTTCTCCACCTGCAGCTGTGGGATTTTGTGCCGGTGACATAAGAACGGAGCCTTGGTTTCCTCGTCTGCAGAGGATGATGGATCCCTGTGGCTTCTGTAGGCGCAGGGCCGTGTGGCTTGGTGGTTCGGAACCCCCGCCGTGGAGACGGATGGGTTTTGTTTTCCCCCCTGACTTCGCTGCCTTCTTGCTGTGTCAGATGAAGAAGCTATTTATCTCCCAGCTTCCTAGTCTGTCACTTAGGGAAGATGGTAACTATCTCTCTTAAGGGCTGTAGTTAAGAAGAGATGTTGGGAGGGTCAGGTGGTCTGCTGGCTGCAGGATTGCTTTCCATACGTGGCTTTGCCCTGTGTCTAGGAGGAGGTTACTCTTAGTACTTGGGCTACTTTGCAGATGGTCTTTTGCATCAGTACCAGGCTATGATAGTTATTTGGTTCGTGTCAGTGCATGAAAGCCAGCAGCAGCCAGCTAAGTGCATGATTCCAGGGGCCTGAGAATTACCACTTGCAGCACCACGTTTTCTAAATTCCAATACATCATCTGTTGTAAGATATGCTTTTCATCTAATAACAAATTTTCAGGGTAGAACAGAAACACTATTATGTGAAATCTGTCTGCTTACGCATCTGGATCTCAGAAATGTAAAAATATAGAAACAGCTCAAGTCTTGGAGGAGAGTAACGCCCACGTGCATTTGTACTTTGAGTAAAAGCCATGCTCTTGGGAGCACCAACTTTCCAAAGGGTGCCAGTGGGAGAAGCTTCCAGACCTGCTGTTGCTCACACCCGGGGGTGGGATCTCTACGGCCGGGATTTTCCTGCCACGCCGAACGAATCGCAGCCCACGAGCAGTCGGGCGTGGTCTGGTCAGACATCAGCACTGAGCTCACGCGGACCAAGCGTGCGAGATACTGTTGATGCAGGTTTTGTGTGGATTCCAGGCTTTCACTTTCTCCTTGACCATTACAGAGTTGGCCAGCGTCGAGAGGTGATGAGGCTGGGTTTTCCATTAGGCACCCCACTGAAAACGCGCCAGCATCCTACCTCGTCTCAGTCATCTACCCCCACGGGGAAGACCTGGGCTGCGGCTCAGATCGGAGCAGCGGATGCAGAATCTTCGTGGGTGTGTGTGTGTGTGTGTGTGTGCATGGTTGGAGCATGTAACACACTGCTGTTCTCGTGTACTGTCTTGGGAAGAACGGGCCCTTGGCATCAACCTCGTCGATGCGTTTGAAAGAATATGCATTTCTGCTGTGAGCGGTTTTGAATAAATCCACATAATAGCCCATGGTGACTAACACGCATCGGACGATGATCCACTCTGAGGACCTTGAACCGAATCCTGCAGCTAAGACAGACTCCAGAGAGGACTGGCGTTGTGGGCGTTGAGTTGTCATGGAAAGAACTGAGCTGCAGCCCGCTGGCAGGAGAGCTCGGCCCAAAGTACATTTTCGAATGCTTGCGCTGCAGCACAGGACTGACCAAATGTCAGAGTGCTTGGCTGAGGACGGGAGCCCCTGGCAAAAGCCAATATATTGGGGCTGAGCCGTGAGGCTTCTGAGAGGCAGCCTATTTTTCTGTCAGATTTCATGAGAGGCAGTACTACGCGTGCAGTGTAATTATGCTTGGATTTCACAGAAACTTTAAATTCCGGGGTGCAAGGAAGGAGTCCTGGGCTCAGACCCGGGGAGCCAGAGTCCTTGTCATCGCAGCCAGAAACTTGTCGTGGGACCTTGGGCAAGTCTCAGCACGTTTTACCTCATGTCACGAGCAACAAATTCAAAGAGGGTAGTAGTGCAGGAAGGTTGCATGGGATCGTTTTTTTGGTCCTGTACAGCTTGGAAACTGCCAGGCCATGTTTCCTGGGCTAGGGCTACAAAATGGAAATCGGATTAAGTGGATGGAGAGACCCTCGTAATCTTTGAGAACCAGGACTTTCCTCACATTGTTCTTGTCTTTTCATCTTTGCACACCCTTTAAAAAGCTCGTTAATGGGGCTGGCCTTGTGACACAGCAGGTTAAGCCATTGCCTGCACCCAGAATCCCATATGGGTGCTGGTTCGGGTCCCAGCTGCTCCACTTCCGATCCAGCTCCCTGCTAATGCCCTGAGAAAGCAGTGGAAGATGGCCCAAGTGCTTGAGTCTCTGCATCCACGTGGGAGACTGGGAAGAAGCTCCTGGCTCCTGGCTTCGGATCTGCTCAGCCTTGGCTGCTGTAGCCATTTAGAAAGTGAACCAGCAGATGGAAGACCTCTCTCTCTCTCTCTCTGTCTCTCCCTCTCTCCCTCTCTATCTGTAGCTCTGACTTTCAAATAAATAAATCTTTTTAACAAAATGCAAGCTCTTTATCACTGGGGGCAAGTCTTCCTCTGTGGCGTTTGTGCGAAGTCCCTTTCAGACGCTGGTATTTTCTTGAGGATTGAATGCCTCATTAAACCTACTGGGGAGACACAGTCCTGAGAGATGGTTTATCCCAGGCGAAAACACTCCTCACAGGACTCTCCTGCCAAACAATGGCTAATGAAGCTTGGGCCGGCTTCCCGTTTTGGACAAAATGTCACAAGTTGTATGTGTGGGGTGGAGGTTAAAGAGACAGTTCCGGGCCCTTGCTCTGCCTGCAGCTGCTGGTGCTTCTGCTGTCCACCCATATGAGACTCTCACCCAGCCAAAGGTGGGCCCTCCTGGAAGGCGATTACCCAGAGCCCTTGGGAGCCACCCAGCACGGGTGGAGGTGGGCCTTTTCTGGGCGAGGGGACTGTGCGCCATTCCTGTAAGTCATGTGTGGACTGTGAGAAGGCTGGGCTGGCAGAGGCATCACCAGGACTGGGGCACTCAGCTGGCTCCTGGGTGCCTGCCCGGGGAGCCTGGGGAGCTTGGCAGCAGGGGACGGGTCTGGATTCCGGCTGCTTGAGGGGCCTCGGCAGCAGGGGCTGACCAGCGCTCTGCTCTCTCTGGTGCTGAGCTGTGGGTTTACGCCACACTTCACCAGGCCGCATCTCATCTCCGTGTGCCTTCTCACGTCACGGCCCTTCCCGGCTGCAGGCTCACCTGCCCTGCCCTGGGCCAACACTCTTTGGGTCTCTGAGCACCCTCCCTTTGGCTGCTCATCCGTCACCTGGGCCCCGCCTGTATCCCTCAACCGTGAGCTCTGAATCCATTCTGTCCCAGCTTAAACAACCAAGAGCAAGAATTTGGTCCTGTGTACCTCTGGATGGATGGGGTATTTGTGCCAGGCAATGTCACTGGCCACTGGCCAGCCTAAGGCTGGCTGTCCTTTGGGTGAGGCTTTGCCTCTGACCCAGTTGTCTGGGAGGCAGTCAGAACAGGCAGCCCCTGTGGACGACGTGGAGTCGTCCCCTTAGAAGTGGATGGCGTGGCCGGCGCCGCGGCTCACTAGGCTAATCCTCCGCCTAGCGGCGCCGGCACACCGGGTTCTAGTCCCGGTAGGGGCTCCGGATTCTGTCCCGGTTGCCCCTCTTCCAGGCCAGCCCTCTGCTGTGGCCAGGGAGTGCAGTGGAGGATGGCCCAGGTGCTTGGGCCCTGCACCCCATGGGAGACCAGGAAAAGCACCTGGCTCCTGGCTCCTGCCATCGGATCAGCGCGGTGCGCCGGCCGCAGCGCGCCAACCGCGGCGGCCATTGGAGGGTGAACCAACGGCAAAGGAAGACCTTTCTCTCTGTCTCTCTCTCTCACTGTCCACTCTGCCTGTCAAAATAAAAAAAAAAAAAAAAAAAAAAAAAAAAAAAAAAAAGAAGTGAATGGCGTGTGCTGTGGACACTACGGCAGGGAGTCTAGTGCACAGACCAAGACTGTCCTTCCGCGTGCTGAAGTCAAAGAAGCCTCTCAGAAGGCTGTGCTCGGGACGTCTGAGCCACCTCCAACATCCAGATGTTATTGAGAAAGGAAATCAAGACGTGTTTAAAAGAAGTTGACTGGGATCCAGCGTTGTGACACAGCGGGTTAAGCTGCCATCTGTAATGCCAGAATCTCATATGGGTGCCAGTTTGAGTCCTGTCTGTTCCACTTCTGATCCAACTCCCTGCTAATGCACCTGGGCAAGCAGAGGAAGATGGCCCAAGTGCTTGGGCCCCTGCACCCACATGGGAGACCTGGAAGAAGCTCCTGGCTTCAGCCTGGCCCAACCTTGCCTGTTGCAGTCATTCAGGGAGTGAACCAGTGGATGGGAGATCTCTCCCACTCCCCTCCCTGTAACTCTGCCTTTCAAATAAATCGCTCTCTCTCTGTTTAAAGAAGATGTTGGTTGATGTTTTTTTCCTGTTGAGGGACAGGGTATACAGCTGTCGTCAGTGTGTTCCCTGAGGGCGTGTCAGCTATGGAGCAAACCTTCCCTTCGCTGGTTCTCAGGCCTGCTTGTTGAAGGGCTTGTGGGCCAACATGGTCGAGATTGTCTTCTTGAACCAGACACTCCAGACCCCTGGTGGGAGAGCGAGGAATGACGCCTCCTCTGTGGCAGAGGGCCGCAGCTAACCCCTAGCTGACTCAGGGAGGGTTCTGGACAGAGTCTACAGGAATGGGTGGCTGTGACGTTTCCCTTGTTTGAATGTGCGCATTTTGCTTATTTTAGAGACCTCTGTGAAACCTCCTGACGCCCGCGAGAGCCTCACTGAGTGCCCTGGGATCCCGCTCCAGGGCCCAGGCTCTGGGCAGGGGCAGCAGGCTGGGGCGGTGAAGCAGAATGGAAGCAGAGCGCGGCTTTGGAGCTAGGCAGCAGCACGAGGGCACGCCCCACGGCTTATTCCCTGTGGGATAGAGAAAAGCTCCTGAAACTGGAAGCCCCATCCCTTTCTTCAAACCCTAAAGGGCTCCTGTAACGGACTCGGTGGTGAGAGTTGTCGGGAGCCCGCCCTGAGCAAGCTTCCATAGCAAAGGGGCCTTCCAGCTTCCTATCTCCTGGGAATGGTAGAGGTGGGCCCCACCTTAGGGGTGCCTGACGTGCTGTGAGGGGCTCGTGTGTTCCCTGTCTCCTTGCTGTCTTCCTCCAGCAGGGGCTCTTAACCTCAGCTGGAGATTGGAGGAACCCACACTTCACTCAGAACAAAAAAGTCCAGGGCAGGGTTCTAATTGGCCTGGGTTGGGCCAGGCTCCGTTTTCTGAACCAATCCCTGAGGCTAAGAGGAGAAGCCACCATTAAGAGGCGGGCTCCTGTTGAATCCCATGACAAAGCGGTGTCAGGGATTAGCAGGGGGCTAATCCAGTTATCAGTTGGTCTGTGTATTAGCAAGTGGCCGAAGCTCTTAGCCCCTTGTCTGCTACCTGCTAGGTCCTGTACCCCCACCCCCCAGCTTTCTAAGAGCCGCTCGTGGTCATTGCTGTCCTGTTGGCTCCACCATAGCCTTGGGATCTCCCAGAGCTATGTGCCTGGGCCCATCTGTGACCCAGGCCTTCCGCTAAAGAAGAGCCCTGCAGGAGGGCTCATGTGCTGTTTTTAGGTCGCACCCTTGCAGAACAGCTTCTGTGGAATTTTGAAACCCGGGCACCCTGTGAGAGGGGTTAGAAGCGGTCCTGTTCAGTGGCGAGAGCGAGGCACTGTGCCAGGCTCGTTCCTTGCATCTTTCCATGAGTTCTCCCGACGTTCCGGAGTAGATGCTGTTGTCCCACATGCACCATCTAAGCCTCGATTACCCGGTGCTTTCCAAGGACCTTCTAAGAGGTAGTATTTCAAGGGAACTCACAGCGAGGACTGGGTAGAAGCAGCACGTGCTGTGGCTGCAGCAAGGGGCCTTTTTCCTTGACTTGTTCTTGGTTGAGCGATGAGTCACTTACCATACAGCTCATCCATTTGGAAGGCACAGTCAGGGTCGTAGCATATTCGGGGAATCATGCGACCCTCACCAGTGTTGGGGCGTTTCCGTCACTTCCCACAGAAACCCCTTTTCCGTTAGCAGTCACTCCCCTCTTCCTCCAGCACCCTCAGTTCTAGCCAACCAAGCATGTATCCTCTGCTTCTGTGGATTTGCTCCTTCTGGACATCCCGTGTCAGTGCAGCTGAACACCAAGTGGTGTTTTGTGATTGGCTTCTTGGGATTTCTGATGGATACTTGTCTGGTGTCCTCTTAGCCTTGGCTTCCTGGAACTCAGTCTCCCTTAACTTCCCTCTACTCTGCCCACAACCCTGTTAGCCATACATCCTCCGGATTCTTTTTTTTTTTTTTTAATTTTTTGACAGGCAGAGTGGACAGTGAGAGAGAGAGAGACAGAGAGAAAGGTCTTCCTTTGCCGTTGGTTCACCCTCCAATGGCTGCCACGGCCGGCGCGCTGCGGCCGGCGCACCGCGCTGATCCAATGGCAGGAGCCAGGAGCCAGGAGCCAGGAGCCAGGTGCTTTTCCTGGTCTCCCATGGGGTGCAGGGCCCAAGCACCTGGGCCATCCTCCACTGCACTCCCTGGCCACAGCAGAAAGCTGGCCTGGAAGAGGGTCAACTGGGACAGAATCCGGCGCCCCAACCGGGACTAGAACCCAGTGTGCCGGCGCCGCTAGGCGGAGGATTAGCCTAGTGAGCCGTGGCACCGGCCCCCCCCCCCCCCCTTTTTTTTTTAAAGCTTTATTTATTTGTTTGAAAGTCAGAATACACAGAGAGAGGAGAGGCAGAGAGAGAGAGGTCGTCCATCCCCTGATTCACCCTCCACTTGGTGGCAATGGCCAGAGCCATGCCAATCCGAAGTCAGGAGCCAGAGCTTCCTCTGTCTTGCACACGGGTGCAGGGGCCAAGGCCTTGGGCCATCTTCTACTGCTTTCCCAGGCCATAGCAGAGAGCTGGATCAGAAGTGGAGCAGCCGGGACTTGAACTGGCGCCCATATGGGATGCTGGCACTGCAGGCTGCAGCTTTACCAGGTATGCCACAGCGCCAGCCCCAGCCTCTGGGTTCTGAGTGAACAGGAGCCATGGTAGCAGTGGTAGTAGGGGGATGTTCGGTGATGAGACGTGGCCCCGGGCTGAAGGGGTTCTTCCCGTGTAATGCCTGCCACCTCCAACCCCTTGAAAGGAAAGCTGCCCGTCTTCCCCTCCACAGGGGGTATGTGCATTGAGGGCCCGCATGGGCTGGAGAAACTTGAGCAGGTGTCCCCGTGCGGCGTGAGGACAGCCGAGGAGCGAGCTGGCCTTTGCAGGCTGCCACACGTGACCGCAGGGCGGTGTCGGGCAGCCTCTCCTGCTCTGGTGCGCATTCTCACCTCTGTGGCCCGCTGCGTCTCTCCCCTGCTTCACACTCTGGAGGGAGGAATCTCTTTCCTTTTCCGTTCTGGGCAGCAGCTGGCGGGACTGTTATCAGTGTTGGAACTGGGCACGGGACCAAACCTAGCTGGTGCCTGAACTGAGACTGAAGCCGAGCCGAGGCGGCCGGGCGGTGGTGTGAGCTGCTGCCACTGGCCGTGCTGGCCTGTCTGCTGGCCTGGCAGGTCAGGGACCCTGACGGCGGGGGTGGCGCAAACGCCATTAGGCAGATGACACTGGTGCACCTCCACCCTCCAACAGGAGAGGATTCATCTAGGCCAGGCATGGGCTCAGGGCTTGGAGCTGGAGGAAATGAAATGGCATCCTCCAGACTCAGTAATGTTTTGCATGGAAAATGCTATTCCCACTGCTTTTTTTTTTTTTTTTTTTTTTTTAAGATTTATTTAAAGTGAGAGTTAGAGAGAGACAGAGAGCCCTTCCATTTGTTGTTTCACTCCCCCAAGAGGCCGTAATGACCAGGGCTGAGCCAGGCCAAAGTCAGGAGCTTCATCTGGGTCTCCCACATGGGTGCAGGGGCCCAAGCACTTGGATCATCTTCCAATGCTTTTCAGACCACTAGCAGGGAGCTGGAGCAGGAGTAGAGCAGCCGGGACCTGAACCAGTGCCCCAAGTTGATGCTGGCATCACAGGCAGTGGCTTTATCCGCTAGCCACAGCGCCAGCTCCCACCCACCCCACCTCATTGCTCTTAATAAGTGTGGGGAAGCGCTGGTCTAATTATGCACTTGCTTTTAAATGACTTAACTGAAAGGAGCCAACACAAATCTTGGTTTTGCTTGCGAAGCTGGCAGTGAGCTATGGCAAGTTTTTATTGGGGTGAGAGCAGGTGCCTTGGTGAGGGTGCTGCCCAGCGAGTTTTTCCTCCCTTCCTTCCTTTTGGGAAGAGAAGAAGAAAGAAGCAGGGAGCTTGCCCACGTGGATCAGTGCTCTGAGAGCTTTGCTGGTCTGTAGGTGGAAATGGGGACCATGGGTTCTGAGGTCTCTTAATAAACTCAGGGGTTAAATGCTAAGGTGTGAACCCAGCCCATGAGCTAGAACAGGTCCACGTGGCGCCCAGGGTGGCAGTGACCTTTGGGGTGCCTGCAGCCATGTTTACACAGGGTCACCTGGGGTGGTTTTTGTTTTGAGGGTTTTTTTTGGTTTGTTTTTGAGTGAGTTCACGGGCTCCCTTTCCACTTGGGTCCTTCAGAGAAAGAACCACTGAGTTGTCATCTTGGTGTCGGTCCACCCCAGAAGCCTGGGCAGTGATGATCAGGAAGGCATTCCAAAGGCTTTCTCCACTCTTCCCTGGGGAACGGCTTCCTGCTCCTGTGCACTCCCAACCTGCGGGCCTCCCCGTGAGTCACTCTGCCAGACTGCCGGGCCCCACTGCCTTGTGGCCTGGACGGCTCCCCGCCCGAGGAGCTGGCACCATGTCCAGAAAACAAGCCACACCCCAGGAGCCATGATGCACCGGAGCGTTTCCCTGTCTGGAAAAGGGAAACGACTAGGGTCATGCGCGGGGCCTGGGGCATGTCCGTCTGCGTGTCTTGTGGCAATCACCGGCGTACTGGCCCTGACTGTGCGCGTGCCCGGGTGCTGGCCTGCGGGGGTGCAGGGGTCAGCGACAGCATAGCTGTAAGCACCTCTCTTCTGTGAGCTTAGACGTTATCCTGGTCTTTTGCATTGTTGGACTCACTTTATGCAGGACATTCTGGATTTATGAGTGAGACTGGAGCTCAATTTATTATTTTGTACTTTGTATTCTTTCTTTAGGGAGTTCAGTGATTAAAAACATGGTTGTTCTACCAACTTGCTACCACCAGTCTCCCAACTCGGAGTTTTCGTAAGTGGCTGTGACCATCTGTTGTGGATCAGTAGATTACCAAAACCGTGTGATTTTTAGAGACCTAAACACACCTGGAACTCCTCCTCCACCCCCTGCCTCTTACGTCACTAGTACTGAGCCTGTCCCTGCAGGCATTTGTAAATTATAGCATTAGAGACGCCTGTAAGAGTTATGGGCTGGGGCACTGGGACGCACCTGGCATGGATGCACCTGGCACGGTCGCACCGTGACTCCAGTTGCTGGGTTTGCCGATCGTCCCTGTGCAGGACCTGGATCCGGACTCGGGGGTTCTGACAGCTGCTGTTGCCAACATCGTGGTGCTTTGCCGGGCAGGCGAGGGGCCAGCTCCATCCAGTCCCTGCCCCAGGGAACATATTGTTCATTTCAAGTCCCTTTAACTCAGTGGTCTTAAGCTGCGTGATTTTTGTTTTCCCAGGAAGAGCTGTGTGTGGTTTGGCTGCCCGCCCTGGGCAGGGGGTGCTGTCATCCCCTAGGGGGAAGAGTCCAGGGTTGCTGCCACAAGAGACATGAAGATTTCAGCTGTGCGGGTTTGCTGAGCAACTAAGAGTAGAGGAAGACAGAATATTTTGATTTGAGTGACACCCCAACTCACAAATGCGTATTTTAAGTATTTTTTTAAATGCTGCCAGTTACTTTATGTATTTAAAAAATGTCAGCAGTTTAGTAAGCCACCATGTTTAGTATTTAAAAAGAAAAAGGGATATGGCTAAAACTGCGCAGACAGGATGGAAAAGCTGGTGGCTTCTCCAGCCAGAGGCTGTTGGGATCCAGTAGTGGGTTTAGAGCCAGCCTGATCAGCAGGAGAGACAACACGAAGTCATTACATTTGCATCTTTCAAAATCCCAGTTTTCCATTTACTTAACCATCTTTTTTTTCCTTTAAAAAATTAAATAAATAAAACCAACAAAACACACTGGAAAGACCTAAACCAAAAATCATCTCGTTTTTCCCAGAACACCAAAGTTGTGTGTGTGTGTGTGTGTGTGTGTGTGTTTAAGGTGCAGATTACCTTCTAGGATTCACATTTTGCTTTGCTTTGTGAATGTGGTTCTTAAAAGGAGCCGTCTGTTGACAGTACATCACAGACTTCGTGGCTGCTCCGTGACATTTCTGGGGAAGTAAATGAAAGGTGTAAATTAAGAAAAGCAAGTGTTTGTGGCTCCCACCTTAACCTTCTGTGACGTTAAACGGCTTTGTTGAAGAGGGCTGTCAGTGCTCTTGAAAACTTGGGAAAATCCACAGCCAGGGGTGCCGTCGGTTGCCTTTGGGAGCCCAGCATATTTGGTGTGGAGATTATGTGGGCTCGTCTAATTGGCTGTGTTTTCACCCCATCAGATAGCAACTAGAGGGGTGCTTCTCCCCCTACCCCCTTCCCTTGTTTTTTTTTAGCTAAATGGTTTAACCTGAATTTCAGGCTGTTCACAACAGGGTTCTAGTGATCCAGGTCTACACGACCCCACCATCTACCTTTCTACATCTCAAATGAGCTGGGTGGGAATCCTGCCCACCCTCCTCCCGCAGTTTGTTCTCTTCTTCCCTGCCTCCTGCGGAGGCCCAGCTGGCCTGTGTATGTCACAGAAGCTCTCTGGACTTTGCTCCCTGGAGAATGGGACTCTGCGTCCCCACCGAGCCTGCTTTGCAGGGCCACTTACTGCACTCCCCAGCCCCCCAATTAAATGTGCTCAGAATTAAAACACAAAGCATTACAAAAATACAAGACAGTGACGTTTGTGGCAACTAAAATTTAACAATTAAAAAGTACAAATTTATCTGCAGATGATACAGTTCACCCAATGAAAGCGTACAAGTCATGTTTTTTTTTTTTTTAAATCTATTTGCAGAGTTGTGTAACCATTGCCACAATTTTAGAACATTTTCATCATCCCCCAGACTCTGCGCCATTAGCTATCATTTCCTGTTTCCCTCTCTGTCTCCACGCCCCACGCCCTGGACAACTGTTGATCCACTTTCTGTTGCTATAGATTTGTCCATTCTGGGCGTTTGATATGTATGTGACATCAAACAGTTTGAAGTCCTTTATGGCTGTTTTCACTGAACTTGATGTTTTCAGCATTAGTCCATATTGTGGCCTGTATTAGTACTTTTTATGGCTGAATAATATTCATTGTATGGATAGGACACATTAAGAAAAAAAAGATTTCATGATTTTTTGAAAGCAGACCAGCAGAGAATGAGAGGAAATCTTTCATCGCTTGTTCACTCCTCCAAATGACACAACAGCCAGGTCTTTGTCGGAGTGAAGCCAGGAGCCAGGATCTCCCATCTGGTTCTCCCATGTGGGTGGCAGGGGGCCAGACACTTGGGTCATCATCTGCTGCTTTCCTGGGCACATTAGCAGGAAGCTGGATTGGAAGCAGAGCATCCAGAACATGAACCAGCGCTCCTATACCAGATGCTGGCGGCACAAGCAGAGGCCTAACCCAGTGCGCCCCAACCCTGGCCCCAGGATTGGCCAACATTTTGTTGATTCATTCATCAGTTGATGGTAAACTTCAGAATTCAGGCGGTCTTAAGGCAGTTCATACTAGTTTTATGTTTGAAAACACTCTCTTCTTTTTTATTGGGCGTTATTTGTATACTGACTGTTAGTGGGCCAAGATTTCTGCGTCTATGCTCGGCCCTCATATTTCAATGGTGAGTGCATCAGCAGAGCCTTCTCCGAACCAAACTCTGGATCAAGGTGATGGGAGGGTTCGTCATCCCTCTGGAATACTAAGGATTTGCAGTCAGGAAAAGCAGAAATCATTTGTAGTTTGGCTTTCTGTAGCTGGGCCAAGGGTGAAGACGTTCTGTCCGGAGACTCCAGCACGGCCGCTACAGGTGCAGTCCCTTAGTCTTCATTTTCTGCTCTGGTTGTGGCCCTAGAAACTGAGGCAGCCACACGGTGATGGCTCCCACAAGGTGGTCATCAGCTGGGGAGCCCTTGTGTGCTTTCTCTTTTGCCTGTGTGTATTTACCTCTTGTAAATAGGCTCAGGTATGCTTGCGTTGAGGAGATAGGAAGTTTCACTTTGTCCTGATTTGCCGGCACGGTGGCAGATGTGGCTGGAGGCAGAGTTTCTCGCTCAGGGTAGCACAGCAGCCCAATGCAGCTGCTTTGTAATCAACTCTGATCCCTGTCTTCCAGGGATGTTTGTGGCCTAATTGTCCCTTAGGTACTTGGAGGAGCAACTTTCCAAGGAAGTCTGGAATTCTTTCTTGGCTAACCTGGTAGACTAGATGGCTGGAGCTGGTATCCACTTTCCGCGGTGGGGAAGAAGGCCTCCAGGATGCGCCGGGGCTTGGGACAGTTCACCCATCACTTGCTTGGCTCAGCAGTCCTCTGCTCGCCACCGTCCCCGAGACACGCGGGTCACAGGGCCGCACAGTCGGGGGTGTGTGTCTCCAGCCCTCTTAGAAGGTGTGCAGGGCACGAGGTGGGGCCCAGTCCCATGGCCAGGGCAGACGTGGAAGGGGAGCAAAGTTCCTGTGTGGAGGCCAGCAGTTTGCCTCTGGGTGTAGTCTCAGCACCAGCTAAGCCGGAGAACACAGGGCCTATTATTCTTAGCCTGAGCTCTGAATTTTGGCAGGTGGGCCCATCCAAGAAAGGGGAGGCAGATGAGGTAGACTCCTCCAGGTCACACACACACGTTCACGTGCACACAACGTGGGATAGTTCTCCCCTCACTCGAGAGCTCCTCAATAACCTTGTTTTGTTTTGTTTTTGTTTTGTTTTGTTTTGTTTTTTACTAGTAGACATTGAAATGTTTCGGATAGGAGGAGATACTCGACAGAGGCTTGGGTGGCACGGGAGGTAATTTATCCTAGACAGCAGCTCCCCTGCTCCAATACCGAGCTCCTGGGAGCGTGCATTACACAGCAGCTGGCCCGGATTGGGTCTCCACGCTCAAAGAAACAAACCCTGGCTTCCACCCCAGCCCCGCGGCAGGGCTGTCATGGATGTCCCTGGCTTCTTTCTATTGACAACAGTGGTGACTGGTGGTGGGATTGGTAATAGTGGGGGTTCATTCTGGGGGGGGGGACGCAGTGCAGGACGGCATCATTTTGGAACCAAGAATGTCAGTGAACGCAGCTGCCAAGCCTCGCCCCGAGTTTTCTGCTGGGCTCCCATTCTGAACAAGAGAGAGTCAAGATTGAGCCTGTCTGTGCAATCTATTGTTTTTGAATATTTCTATCTTTATTTCCTTCCAGTGTGATTCCTCCTTTCATAATGTCTGGAGAGAATTTTTTTTAAACCATTCAGCTGAATACATTTTTATGCAATTAATTTAGCGTCTATGGAGCGCCTCCACCAAAATGGTTTGCTTTCATAAACACCCAGGAAGGCTTAAATAACATTTTCTCATAAATTAGCCTTTGTTTGCACAATTATTCAGTTATTGCACTGTGCAGACCCTCTGCAGTTTGATGTTGTCAGGAAACATATTAGCAGAAAATAGTATGGTATTATCTAATGCTAATAATTGGTTAGTAGAAATGAGAAAAGAGGACAAGTAATTGGGGTTCCTGTGGCTAACAAGATGTGAATTATGAAAACATTTCCAGGAGAAATTCCAGGGTCGTTCTAGAAACCTGTTATTTGCATTTTAAAACAGCCAGTTCCCATTGATAGGGAGGAGGGTGCAGTTTATCCAAGCAGTCTCGATTTCCCGCGCTGGGAGGAAGGCCCTGCCCATGCTGCCAGCCCCTTGGTTGAAATAGGTTGGATTTTCAGCAGAAGATTGCTGACCCCTTGAGGCCCTCCTCCTGCTTTTGGCCCTGTGATTCTGCCCAGTGCTGTTCCCAGCACCTGACACAAACCTGCCTCCATTTAGCAAGGGGCTCGTCACAAGTATGACTGGAGGCTGTTGGACCCTTGCTTCTGCCTCCCTAGCCCATCGTTGTTGAGTTGAACCAATAGGCATGTGTGTGCTTCCTCTCCCAGGAATTGACGGCATGGTTTCTTTATTATTATTATTATTTCAATTTATTAAACATTTTTTTTGGCCAGGGCTGCGGCTCACTTGGCTAATCCTCCACCTGTGGCGCCGGCACCCCGGGTTCTAGTCCCGGTTGCTCCTCTTCCAGGCCAGCTCTCTGCTGTGGCCCGGGAAGGCAGTGGAGGATGGCCCAAGTCCTTGGGCCCTGCACCCCCATGAGAGACCAGGAGGAAGAACCTGGTTTCTGGCTTGATTGGCGCAGTGCCGGCCGTGGAGGCCATTTAGAGAGTGAACCAACGGAAGGAAGACCTTTCTGTCTCTCTTTCACTGTCTAACTTTGCCTGTCAAAAAAAAAAAATTAACAAATTATTTATTTTATTTGAAAGAGTTACAGAGAAAAGGAGAGAGAGGGAGTTTACAAAAGATCAACCTTCCGTCCTCTCATTCATTCCCCAGATGGCTCAGATGGCCAGGGCTGGACCAGGCTGAAACTAGGAACCAGGAGCTTCATCCAGGTCTCCCTGTATGTGGCAAAGGCGCAAGTGCCTAGACCATGTTCTGCTGCTTTTCCCAAGCCATTTGCAGGAAGCCGGATTGGAAGTGGACTGGCATCTGTATGGGATGGCAACCCTGCAGGCAGTGGCATTGCCCACTGTACCACAACACCAGCCCCAACGGCTTGTTTGTTTGTTTTTTTAATGACCTTGCACTCTCTGTCTCTACCTCTCCCTGTAACTGTCTTTCAAATAAATAAGATAAATCTTAAAAAAAAAGGGGAGGGGGTCCCAGCACTGTGGTGCAGCGGGTTAAAGCCCTGGCCTGAGCGTTGGCACCCCACATGGACACCGGTTCGAGTCCCGGCTGCTCCTCTTCCGATCTGGCTCTCTGCTATGGCCTGGGAAAGCAGCAGAAGATGGCCCAAGTGTTTGGGCCCCTGCATCCACGTGGGAGACCCAGACGAGGCTCATGGCTCCTGGCTTCAGATTGGTGCAGCTCCAGCTATTGCGGCCATAAAAGACCACTCTCTCTGTCTCTACCTCTCTCTGCAACTCTGTCTCTCAAATAAATAAAATAAATCTTTAAAAATAAAAATGAGCTTCCTGGCCACTGGGATGACTGAGAGGATTGCACTGAGAACAGGGACTTCCTTGCCCACGGAAGTGGCCATGAGGTTGCAGGGAGAAGCGTCACTTTGGACTTGTTTGAGTAGTAGTGGGCTTCACTGACGTCATAGGAAACATGGCAGCGAGGTCCTCCTGTCAGCGAGTGCAGGTATCCACGGCATTAGGACTGCCTTCCAAAGGACATTATTGAGCGTTCCGGCCAGGTCACTCCGAACTTCATTAACTGCGTGTTTTTGTGCGTGCCTTGACTCCTGTCGCAGGTCTGGACAATGTGAAGTGAATTACTTCACCCTCTTACCTTTTATCCAGGACAGTCTTGACCTTCATGTGTAGAACAAATTTTGTATTGATACCAGGTAGAAAGTATCCCACAACGCTCTGTCTCTTACTGTTTTACTTTTACTTTTACTATTTTCTAAACACTATTATAAAGCTGTTTTTACCCACGTTTCCTTCATTGTTTATGATACCATATTAAAAAAGTCTAATTTTCAGCTTCTCAGTATATATAGACAATTTTTTCCCCTGTGAGGGAGAAGAAACAAGTTGGCAAAACTTTGTTTTAAGCAGTAAACGCCTGTTGGGTGATGCTACAGATTCTCATCATGATGCTTTATCCCAAAAATATTTTCCCTTGGCTGCGGAGACCATTTATGTAATAAAAATAGACCTTTCCTTAGACTTTTCCTCCTATTTTCCTTGAACATAATTTGTGTTGGTAATTATATACCCTCTTACATATAATGGCCGTGCCCAAGAATCGGGGAGCGTTGCTTCTGGACTTCAGGGATGCTTTCCGGTGTTCACCAGCCCTGCAGAATGGGAGCCCCCTGGAGGGGGCAGAGCCCTTGGGAAGCACCCCCGCCCCCAGCCGCCAGCCCTGTGAGGTGACAGACGGAGCTCCCCCCACGCCAGTCAGGACACATAGCTGGTTAGTGATGGGGATGGGGGCGTGGCGGCTCCTCCTCTGGGTCTGCTGTGGGTGAGGACCCTATAAAGGGGAGCATGAGGGGGGATTGGGCGTGAGCCCCTCGAGTGCCCGTGTTCATTTGTCTGGTTTGGATCCTTGTCTCTTTCCACCTAAGTCAAGGTCTTTGGGGCCAAGGTAGACTTCATAAACTGGAGTGGAGAGTCTGTGTGAACTCTGGCCAGCTCTGAGCAGGGCGACCAAGTGACATGGGCAGGGGGAAGGGCAGCAGGAGTTGCCTCCGTGACCTGTCCACTAGCCAATTCCTGACTGTAGGTCTTTGACCTCCACAATCATTTATCCCTTCCTGCCTGTCCATGTATGTAGGAATGCACGTGTGTGCACACACGCACAGACACTCAGCCTTGTCATTCTCACATGTTACGTTTTTGAAAAATGATGAGGAAAAAAAAGTGACATACATTAGCCACATCAGTGAAGGTATCCCAGTTTGGGGAAGAACTAGACTCATCTTTAATGATAAAAATGGTATTTGTCTGGGACCCTGATTATACTATTTGGCCTCTGCATTAAGTTGTTGAGTGATATCTCAAATGTAATTAGCTTCTATCAAAGTTACCTCACCTTCAGGGGTGAGAATTATTGACGACTCTTAAAGCCACATCAGCATGACCTGGGGAGATCCTGTCTCTCCACGCTTCTAGATGTGCACGTGGGGTTTGCTTGTGTGTCTGCTAGCTTTTGCGTGTTTGTTTTGTAGTGTCATTGTTTGTACATGTGTATGTATATGTGAATAGATGATAAAGAAATATGAGGACTTTTCCCTCTCACTGTTTAAAAAATTGTCATATTACCAGTTCGCTTTTGTAGCAGAATCGGCCTTCTTACCCTCTCTCTTTCATTTTATTATTTCTCCAAAGATAATATATTTTCAAAAGAAAATTCTACCATGGTGTGCACAGAATCCTAAACTCCTACTTTTTAAAATCTGAGCTCTGGTTTCAGCTCTTGTCTGGCTGTGTATTCCTATGCTAGACCTTTAACATCTAGATTTAGGGACTGGGAAAAAAATGTGAAAAAAAGAGTTAGATTGCGTAATTTCTAAGACTTGTTTCATTTTGAAATTTTTATTCCCTTTGTAAACTTATAGTAATCTTATATCTACTGCCATGAAGGAGAAAATACTTGGAAAATACAAGCTGAACACACTAGGGTTCTCCAAAGATACAGCACCAATGGTGGGGGTGGGGTGGGGGTGGGGCCACGTGTGAGGAATCGGAGAAAGCAGTTGTGGATCCTGGGAAGACTCGCGAGCTGTGGTTGACAAGTCAGAGACTAAAGAGCGCTGATGACGTAGCTCTAGCCTTAAATCCAGAGATCCGAGCACCAGGAGAGCAGGAGTGGACGTGAGACCCAGGAAGAGATGAGATGTTTCCCGGTCAAGTCCAACGTCTGAATGCACGCCCCAGCTACGAGTGTGGGCTGGGAGGAGCCCCCCCTTGTTTGGGGGGAGCATCATCAGCCTTTTGTTCTGCAGCTTCACACTGATTGGATGAGGCCGCCGCGTGCTGGAGGGTGACTTGCTTTACTCTGTGTATCCATTTAAGTGTTCAGCACATCCAAAAACACCTTCATGGAAACATCTAGAATAATGTTAGACAAATACCTGGGCACTCCATGGCCTGGTCAAACTGTCACATGAAATGAAGCATCATAGTGACCTTCTCTGATGTAAGATGCGAGTTTTTGCCTTTTTCTTCCTGCCTCAGAGATTGGTTCAGATTCTCCCAGCAGCCTCTGCGTGGTCTTGCTTCAGACAAATACCTTGACCTCAAGTCTTTATTGTTCTTAGGGTTTTTGTTTTTTTTTAAATGCTTTCCAGACGCTTCTATGCTTTTTCATTTTTGGTTGGTCTTTCCCGGCAGAGCAATTTGTACTTTTTAGCTGGTTGGGTTCCCTTCTGTTGTTAACATTTGAATGTCGCCTACTTACGAAGGGGCTGGTGTGCTCATAAGGAAGCGAGGAATGGTGCTGCCGCTTTATAGGTAGCACACCCTGATTCTGGATCCACGCCGGCGTGTCCAGATCTGGTTAACACACCGAGTCATCAGGGCGGGGCCGCCAAGGAGACTCAAGTCTGCCAGCGCCTTCGGCTGTCTGTGCTCTTGACCTGGTGCAGCCTGAGACCTCACCCTCACCCTCACCGGAGGAAATGCACAGCCTGGGCTCCTTGTCACACCTGGGCAGTGCGGCACGACTTTCCCCAGTGCTTTGGGGAAGGCGGCAGATTTTATTGCTGCAAAGTATTTGTGGCCCCTACTCTCTGGACCAGGTATGTTCACGGCAACTGTCTCTTAAAGTAGGCCAGCACCATGGCTGGCGCCGTGGCTCAACAGGCTAATCCTCCGCCTTGCGGCGCCGGCACACCGGGTTCTAGTCCCGGTTGGGGCGCCGGATTCTGTCCCGGTTGCCCCTCTTCCAGGCCAGCTCTCTGCTAAGGCCCGGGAGTGCAGTGGAGGATGGCCCAAGTGCTTGGGCCCTGCACCCCATGGGAGACCAGGAGAAGCACCTGGCTCCTGCCTTCAGATCAGCGCGGTGCGCCGGCCACAGCGCGCCAGCCGCGGTGGCCATTGGAAGGTGAACCAACGGCAAAGGAAGTCCTTTATCTCTGTCTCTCTCTCACTGTCCACTCTGCCTGTCAAAAAAAAAAAAAAAGTAGGCCAGCACCACGCATGGCTTCGGTGGAGACGAAGGAGAAAGAGAGTCCTTGGACATTACCCACAGATGTGTGGTTACTGAAGGTCCCCCTTCCCTTTCGCCAGAGATGGACCACAAGCCAGTCACTCCTTCAGGAGGTGCCAATACTTTTCCATCATGTCAAGAGCATGGAACTCCGTAAGCCCTGCGTGTATGTTTTGCTGAAGCAGAAGGTCAGTCGGAAGGGCTTAGACTGCTCCAGTTGTATTTCTTCCTTCTGTCCCCAAATGCACTTCAAACTGGCCTGGCAAAATGAGTACATTGATCCATAACAGAAAAGCCCAGAGGTGGCAGGCGTCAGGCAAGGTTGGATCCAGGTGCTCATGTTCCAGGAGTGTTTCCCTCCAGTTCTTGGTTCTGCTGTCCTCACGTTGGATTCCCTGCATTGAGGCTCATTCAAGTCCAGAGAGATTGCATTTCCCCCTAGCTGTCTGTGACCTTGATTCTGAATAAGCGTTTGTGATGAGGGGTGGTAGATGGGCTTGGACTGGATAAACTTGCCCCCTCCCTGACTGCCCCGAGCTAGGTGTGGAGTGCGCACCAACCCAAGGTAACCTGACTTAGTCAGCCTAAAACAATCCTGGATTTGGGGTTGTAGCCGAGAAGCATCATGAGTGGATGCTGACCATAAGCTCAGCTGTGTCTGCTTCCCAGTTGGTAGGGTTCAGGGAAGAGTTTTGTGTGTTTTAGGGGAGACTGGGTTATACGTCGTCTCAGCTGTAGCAAGTGTATTTATGTATGTAGATACATTTGAGTTTTTTGTAAGACATTTTATATCCTCTCAAATTTGAAAAGGTTTATGAGATTATATTCTGTGAAGGATTGTAAATGGGTGATTAAGGATACTGGAATAAGAAGAAAAGCAGGGTAGATCCATAAGTAAGGGGAGGCTAAGACGAACGCTCTAATTTCAAAGTCAGTAGTCTCTGAAGTGCTGGTAGATATGATCTACAGATTGACCTCTGAGCTTCCCAGGTGTGAAAGAATATGTAAGTCCGTCAGGGGTGTGTGTGTGTGTGTGTGCGCGCGCGCGCGCATATGTGCACACGTATATGTCTGTGTGTAAAACATTTCCACCAGAAGCACCAGCTCCTGCCTTCAGGCCAGGAGGAAGTGGCTGCTGCCCGTCCTGAGGACGGTGTCTTTTGCAAGCTCCATCTCCAAGGCGCGTGGCCCTGAGAACCTTGCCTCTCTGCTGGTGGCATTGTGTTAGAAAAACCAAGCCAGCCAGACGAAGCTCCAACCCCTTTGTTGCTGGGTCCCTTCCTGAAGCCATGGCAAGGTTGAGCATGTCACCTTTGGGGGCAGGCAGCAAGGTGAGTCACTGCTGTCACAAGGCAGAGCAGGATCACCTTAGTCATAAAGTTGGGGCCGAGCTCCCAGATGGAGTCGCGCTTGGCTGGTGACTCACTCCTGTTTACAAACCTGTGTGCGCTGTAGAGCGATGCAGGGTGCATGACTCTATTTGCAGATGGAGGCCAGAGACCTCCAGGCACGGGGAGACAGCACGGCCTCTGCTGCACAGCTCTCTCCCTGAGCGTGCAGGTCATTGGCTCTCAATCTTAGATTCTTTTTCCTGGATTATTGTTCAGAATTAGCTAAGAAGGGTGGACTTTCCCCTGCTATGAAAAATCTCAATAACTACAGTAGAGGCAGCGTGTGTCCTATATGATAAACACAGAGGGAAGATGCCTTCTTCTCTTCTTAAAGAAAACTGGAACGAGGGGTCTGGGTGGTGAGATAGACCACATGGGCCCCCAGGTCACTCTCTGCACCCCTGTTTATTCTGAGCCACAGGTAGATCTGGGCAGGGTCTGCCCAGCAGCCGTCTCCTTGAGTTGACTGAGACTTGGTCCATCTTCTTCCTCTGCCATTTATTAACTGTGTGACCTTGGGCATGCTCCTTTACGTCTCTGAGTCAGTCTCCTCCTCTGTGGAATGGGCACAGCAATACCTACGCAGAGCGTGGCGGTGAGGGTTAGCGGAGTAATCAGCGCATTCCTGCCAGGGCCCTGGATGGAGGCGGCAGCCAGGATACCTTAGGTGCTCTCGTGAAAGGGCTGCAGAGGGGTCCCAGTTCAGCTCAGCACAGATTTTTGGAAGCACCCGCGCTGTGTGTGCTGCCAGATCTTTCGAGGGGCCTGGGGATGGCACTGTAGTTGCTTCCCCAGAAAGACTGTGGTCTGGCAAAGGAATTAAGACAGAGGAGATGCCCAGCAGTGTGCATCCAGAGTGGCAGCCTGTGTCCTTGTGTGGCTGTAGGGCAAAAGTGTCAGCAGTGTGATAGGGTTCACACTTCGAGAAGATTCGGGAAGGTAAGTGGAGGGAGGTGATGCCGGCCGGCCACCTTGTGGCAGGCTCAAGCCTTGTCAAGAGGGAAATAATGGGTTGGGTTGGGGATGACAGGCAGGGACCCCCGTGGAGAGGCCGCGCGGAGGAGGCTGTGTTTGAAATGTCCGGAGAGGGGACCCCGGAGCTGGATGGCAGTGAGGACCTGGGTTCGGGTCAGAGCTCCCAGAGAGACGCGGGGTAGGGCCGGACGTCCAGCTGGGGCTGTGTGTGCCTTGGTGAGTGTGACCCCTCTGCCCCGAGCCTCACTGTCTCCCCCTTTCTTCCCGGCAGCAGAGCCCCCTCCCCTGCTGCACTCAGGGACATGACTGTCAGCACTTCTGCCCCCCCTCAGACTTCACTGTCAGCACGCCAGTCTTCAGGGACACGAAAAGGAGCCACTCCTTACACAAGGTTGGGGAGCCCTGGTGTTTGGAGGTAGGTCTCGGAGCAGAACCCCCGGAGGAGATGGGCTGGCGGGAGAGGAATCCGCCTGCCCACTTCGCCTCGCACTAGGGCGGGGCCCTCCGCCTCCGTGGGGCGCGTTCTCTGGGCCACTGTCAAGTTGGTGCCGTGAAGTCTGGGCGTACTGACCACTGATAGGGATATCACGGCCATAAAAACACCGGTTTACAAGGAGAGGGCGGAGGAGGTGCCCCCGTGAACCCGAGGTGCCTGGCTCCCGGCGAGGCCACGTGACCCCGCGTCACACGTGGCTTCTGTGAGAATGATGAACAGCAGGTTATCCTGTTCAACTTGACCCCCAGGAAGTCATTTCCGGGGGCCTCTTCCCAGCTCCCCGAGGAAGAGAGGTTCTCGCCCCCCACTTTGCCTTTGTTACTAGCAATTGAGGACGTAGAGCTTTTTCTTTGAGAGTTCTGGGTGCTGGGAAAGCCGCCTTCCTCCGCAGCCGCAGCTCTCCAAGGACAGGAAGCATTGTTAATTTCCTTTAAATAATTCAGTACAAAGTCAGCACCCCATGCTGCTCAGGGCGAGCACGCGGTCCTCTTCAAATTAGTGGTTCCAGAGAATAAAGAACATCTAGAACCTGCTTTTATCTTCAGAAAAGCGAAAGTCAATGCAGATAAGGTATAAAGTTTATAGTAAGTCTTAGGTTTAAACAGCAAATGATTTAGGGCTATTGCTAGCTTTATATATTTATTTTTAATAATGAAAAGTGAGTACTTATGAGCCAGTTGGTGCAACATCTCTTTTTAAAAAGTGTTTATTGCACCTGCTCTGTGCCGGGGGCCTTGCCCGTGCATCAGGGCTCATGGTTTTTGCAGCCTGGGGTGGCCTCGGGTGATTCCTAACGCACACATGCACGTCTTGGTTTTGGAGAGAGAGCATAGAATAAGTGATCTTTAGATGCTTGTTCTAGTTTCAGAAGTAGGAAGTCGATCGTTGAAGAGAACTGGAGAACATAGGAGATGTAAAAGCCAATTGATAATCTCTTTCTCTTCGTTAAAGTGCGTAAACTTTAAAAATGTGCCACAAAATTAGGAAGCAGGTGTTTGGCCTGGTGGTTCAGATGCTGCATCCCACATTGGAGCCCCTGGCTTCTGTTCCTGGCTCTGGCTGCTGACTCCCACTTCCCACCATCGCAGACCTTGGGAGGCGGCAGATGATGGCTCAAGTCACTGGGTTGCCGCTGCCTGTGTGGGAGATGTGGATGGCATTCAGGTGGTGAACAATCAGATGAGAGCTCTCTCTGTCTCCTCTGTGCATCTCAAGTAAATACAAAATAATTTTTAATATTTTGTAAAATTGACATTGGACCTTGCACAGTCTTTTGCCTTCTTTTCACTTGCTGGAACATTCGTTTTCTATGTAACGTGTTGTCATTCTGGTCCGTAACTTTGCATGCTGGAGTCCCATGGGAATCCTTTGGTCTAACCACTGCCCTTCAGCCACAATGGGCGTGGAGATGTGTCTGGTCTCGCTCTCACCTCTGATGATGCCTGTGTTGGGCCGCGCTCATGATCTAGTTACCTGGGGCCTGCGCATGTCTGTTTCACTGGGCGGTGTCTACAGTCGCTGTGACGTGGTGGAAGCTTGTTTCCCGCAGCCTCTCGCTGGCTCAGCTTTTCATAAGCAAAGCTGTGCATTCCGACTGTCCATGATAAGGACTGAAGAACATGGCTCTTCCTCCACCAGGCCTGGCAAATGGTAACTCATTAATCTTTGGCCAGAGTTAGGGGGTAGATAAAGGAGAGAACCAGGCACCCATTTTGAGGAGGAGGAAAACGAAACTCCTTCCTCGTAACTCGAGATCCCCAGGAGCCGATTAGCTTCCTGGCGCCAGTGGCTCCGAGCGTTTCTCAGCCTTGTGCTCAGGACAGAGGCATGTCTCCGGAGGAAGGGCCAAAATGCCACGTTTCCAAAAGTTCATCCAAATCCTTAAGCCATGACGAGGCCACATCCAAAGATACCGCTTTGGGCTGTGTCAGCTTGGGCAAATTACTGGCCCACCCTCTGCCTGTGTTCCTCGCCAGCAGAGGGGTGCTGAGCCTCGTGCTGGTGCCCATCTGGCTTCCTGGGGAGTGGCGTCGGTGGTGCGTCTGTGCCACGGGCCGTCACTGCTGGGGTGGCTCAGCCTCGGAGTTCACTCTCTCTCCATACTGGGTTTCACGGAAATTGCTGTATAGCAATTCCAGTTCTTACTACTGGAAGACTGTCGGTGCTGTGGGAAAATCCCCACCCACGGCAGGTGCGCTAGCTCTGGAGGATGCAGTGGGAGCCACACGTGATGGGCAGGAGAACCAGGGTTGAGTCCTGTGGTCAGTCACCCGTTCCCAGGGTACGGTTCCTGTGAAAGGGTCCCGGAAGACGTGGCCGGCCTGTTTCACTGGGTGCCTGTGAGCACCCCGTGGATGTTTCTCGCAGCACTTCCTCTGTCCAGGCACCACCATGAGCCATTCGTGAACTGTGCAACCCTGCGATTCCCCGCGTTCTGCGGATGAGATAACTGAGCCGCGAGAGAGTAAGCAACTTGGCTTGAGCTCACGCAGCAGTGGAAGACCATGGCTACCATCCTCTGGGCTGGGAAGTCCACTTTTTCTTACTTTTTTTGGTAGGCCTCACATTTGGGAGACTTTGTTTACCATTCATCCATGTTTACCATGCATTGTTCTTTCTGTCTCTTGCCTTGCAATTCAGTCTCACCCTTTAGATCTTTTCCTGAGGGAGTTGAGATAGGTGACCAGTTGAGTAAATATTACTAAGTCAATACTCACCTGGGCAGGGATGAGTCACTTCTTTCTAGCTAGCTGTTCACATACATTTTAAAGCTAGCCACACACAGTCATTACATTGGGGGCTATTAACATGTTGAATAGTGACAATAATAGGGTGTGACCATGGTATAACCGCAGTCAGATAAGAAGGAAAGTGTTTTTCCCGTAATTGCTTAGTCAATACCATTTCCACGGAAATACTTGCAAGCAAGACTTTTAAAAAGTTCTTTGTCTAGACCTTTCGCTTATTCCTTGTTTCCTTCCTCTTTGGTGCTTCTAGAAATCTTTCCTGATCAGTGGGCCTGCGATGAATCTGGGGGCTTGCGCTACCCTGTGGCCAGTGCCAGGCTTGTTTCTAGTTGAATTTTAGGGAGGTGTGTGTTTTCGGGATGGAGGTACCAGGATTGCTGCTACTTGGTCATTCATTTCTCAGCCTACAAATTTAGGGGAAAAAGAAACTTCTGCTAAATTTGTAAAGCTAGTCACATAGACAGGGAGTTAACCATTCTGGTGAGAGGAAATGAAACTTCTCTTAGGTTTATTAGACCACATCCTATAAATCTGTGGCTTATTATACGTCTGACTTCTAAAAAGCATAGCATCACGGCCAGAGTTTTATTTTTGCTTGTTAGTCATTTGAAACAAATATAGATGTTACTTCATTTCCTGGGTACTTTATTTTTCAGTACGTGTTATGTATGGAAAAATAAGGATTTACACAACATAGTGAACTGAAAGGGAAGCATTTGCTAATTTATAAATCTCTGTTTTAACTTTGTATTAGCCAGCATTTTGCTGAACTAAAAGATTGTGGTTTTCTCCCAATCCCCGATTATATAAAGAAGCAGAACGAGCAAAACAGCAAAAATAGCTCCCAAGGGCAAGGTTAATAGTTTGACATACTTCCTTCCAGTCTTTCAAAATCATAGGTTGGTTCATATTCTGTGTTTTCTGTTTATTTGATTTCTCTCGATAGTAGAAGCACCTTCCTATGTGTGCCGTGAAGATTCTTTGTGGAACTTAACAATGGTTATCCATTCTGGAAGTGGCTGTCCGTTAATGTCCTTATGCATTGCCCCAGCATGAACAGACTGTTCCTCAAGTTCTGCTATTAGATTGCAGTTGGAAATAGTAAAGACAGAGTGATTCTGGAACATTCCATATGCCCTGGTGATGCATATGACCCAGCATTGCATGCGTAGGCTTGGATGATTGTCTGCAAGTGGACTGGCCAGGTCACCCCTTCATTCCAGTTAATGCTCATTTGGTGGGATGGTGGATGGAATCACCACCATGTTGTTTTATTTCTTCCTTTCTCTCCTTCTCCTTTGTTGACATTTTCTGGGTTAAATGATTGCCCCAGGAGTGTAAATGGACACCGCGGTGCCTACCTGAGAATTTCTAGGGCCTGGGTGAAGTCCTGTTCCTAATGCATCAGGAGTGTGATGTAGTTCCACATTCTGGAACAGACGGGGAGCTGGGGGAGGTCCTCCCGGGCCCCATTTCCCATGTTGTTTGCCATTGGCGCCCCCACCCTGGGAGCTGGGGCCCAGGTAGGAGGCCCAGGGAAGGACCTCATCCACTTTAAAGGAGGGGTGTTCTCAGTCCGGGCCCAGGCGCCCACCAGGTCTCGCCAGTCTGTGTGCACAGTGCTTATCTCCGCGGCTGCCTTCCTTGTCCCCGTTCTTAGTGAGTCATCTATTTTCCTCGCGTCCCCTGTGACAAAGGTCAGGAGCAGAGACAACTTGGGCCTTCAGTGCGTGCCATCGCCAGGGTGTATTGTTTCGGATCCACCCCTTCTGTGTGCCTTTGAGGTGACAGCTCAGAGTTTAATGGGTGACACCACATCCAGGGGGAGCCAGACGTTCACTTTGGGACTTCTCATTTCTCACTGAGCCCCCAGCATCAACACACTGGGTCGGTGCTGAAGGAGAGGGGCGTGCTTCCCACGGCTTCTGCCTGTCCACCTGTGCTGGGATCTCCATCCCTTTCGTGATGTCTGGAATTTGGAGATGGAGAGACGCCATATTTCAGCCCAGACTCTGGGACTTTACTTGTTTCCATTAAGGGCCCAGTCCCTGTTGGGCCAGTGGAGTGCAGGCCCCTGGGAGGGTACTGACTGTGTCAGCTGCCGCCGGTCTGGGCAGAGAGGGCACTAGCAGCTGCATCGTCTTCCATGCTTTATCGCACACCCTTCCAGGCTTCTCTGTCACAGCTCTGAAAGTGCATTTCAAGGCTGTTAGTGTTGTTTAAAAATCAGTAGTTGCGGCTGGTGTTGTGGCTTAGCAGGTTAAGCTGCCGCCTGCAGTGGCAGCATCCCATATGGGCACTGGTTCATGCCCAGGCTGGCAGCTTCCTGCTTATGTGCCTGGGAAAGCAGTGGAAGATGACCCGAGTGCTTGGGGCCCTTCTACCCACCTGGAAGACTTGGAAGAAGCTCCTGATTCCTGGCTTTGGCCTGACCAAGCCCCATTGCGACCATCTGGGGAGTGACCCAGTGGATGGAAGAGCCTCTGTCTCTGTGTCTCTCTCTCTGTAACTCTTTCAAATAAGTAAATATAAAAAAATTGTTAAAAATTATTTTTTAAAAAAAGTCTAGGGAGCAGAGCGGTGGGAAGGCTGCATAGACCGTGATAAGGCCAGGGTCAGGTTTCAGCCCCTTTCCTGATCAACGTGTAGCCTCCTCCACTCGAGCCGAAAATGAGGAAGATGGCCTTTGTACAGCTACACGGTTGTTGCCTCGGTATAAAAACTCCTTGTGCGCGTGTTCTCGTCCTGGAACACGTGTGGGTCCCTGTGGCCGGGTCTGCCCGAGCATGGTCATGGGCAGCCTCATTGGCTGGCACGTGGGAGAAAGGAGCTCTCCCTGGGAAGGACTGAATTAGGGGGGTGTTTGTGCCCAGAGCGCAAGTTTCTGTTAGGGAAAAGCCAGTTCCTTCCAGAGGGGAGGCTGCCGAGGAAGGAAGGAGGCCAACCAGAGAAAGAAGAAATGAGAGTCAAAGAAGTGGAAGGGGAGGGGGGCGACTGACAGACACATGGCCGCCCCACAGAGCTTGTTTCCCAACCTCTGCAGTCACTCTGTCTGCCAAGCGTGGCCCGGGCCCCCACGTGGCCGCCAAAACCCCTCGCTGCTCAGGAACGTGGAATTGGGGGGTGGCATTGGATTGAACATGACCTTGGAGGTGGGGCTGGAAGGGATGGCAGAAGCAGGCAGTGACATGTGCTCAGCCAGGGTTGGCAGGCCTGCGTGTCACCCAGGGCCAGTGCAACAGATGAGCCATCCACTCATCCCCAGAGACTTGAGAGGGAGGTCCAGTGGGCTGGCTGTCATAGGCTGTCTGTGGAGCGGGTTTGTCTCCTCTTGCCACTTTTATGAGAACCCTTGAGAAAGGTGGATGGAGGCGAGAGGGCAGGGTGTGCACTGCAGGGATCGCTATGGTGTCTTTTACTGGCTTCAGAAATGCCTGTTGGCCCGGAAGGGAAGGGAGGTGGTCTCCCTGCCCTTCCTCCGTGTCCGCCCAGTAGGCACAGTAGAGGGGTTGTAGCCCTTGGGAGGTGGGGTGTGTTTGCGGACGGGGACATCTGTTTGTGCTGCTTGGGACAGCAAAGTGGCCTCACAGCAGGTTCCTGTGGGGGCGGTCCTTCCCATGGTCTTGTTGGGCTAGGCTACCTGCACCTGTTTGTTTTTCACATTTGTACCCATCATGTACACTTTGTGGGCCCCTAGTTGAAGGGTTGGGGACCAGATTTCTTTTTTGAGATATTTTGGGCTTTTGTTTGTGTTTTTGTTTTAGCATTGTATTTTGAAATATATCTTACAATGAAAGTGGACTTTGCCTTTTAGTCTTCCGTGGTGTGAATGTTAGTCTAGGTCCATATCACCACCACCATGATACAGAACAGCCCCCTCGCCTTATCCGCGTCCCTCGGCTCCCCCGCTGGAGTCATGGAAGACATGGGGTTTGCTTTTGTTATCTCCTCCGTTTGATAGGGCGTCTTGAATCGATTCGTGTCATTCATTCAGAGGCCAGATGCTCTTCGTTGATTGTAAGAACCTCTCTGCCCTTTCTCCATAAGAGAGAGGCAACCACTAACTAGGAATTGCTTCCTGCATTTTCTGTTTCTGCTTCAGGGCTGTCCTTGCCTGCACACCCAGAATGTTTTCAATCACTTCGTAGAGTTAGGAGAATTCGAACGCTCTGACGGTGGCCAAAGAAAAATAGAATTGATAAAGGAACTAAGTTATTGCTACCCACATAGGCAGCAGAGTGAAACTAAATGGCCGTTGGAATATTCTACTCTGAGTGACCTGTAGTCACGTGTCAGATCATCGGGTTTCAGGGTGATGTTTACAGTGAAGATGGAACAGTATCTATCGATTTTTTGTGGCCCCAGCTTGGTCCCCGCCCCGCCCCGCCCCGCCCCGCCTGTCCTCGCTTGTTCCCTGATCTCAATGAAACCAGGAATTGAGAGGAGCACCTGAGTGGCTAGCTCCTTTCCCTGGGACACCCCCACCCAGGGGCCGAGTAAGCCGGGATGTGTCTGTGGAGGCCGTGGCGTTTCCCAGCCTGAGCTTTCTTAGGGAGGGACGTGTGGTGAGGACCCTGTGGCCTGTCGTCCTCCGCGGTCCCCAGCTCAGAGTGTCACGCTCGAGTGAACCACACACAAGGCTTGTGCAGGGCATTTTGCTGGGAAGGTAACCGCGATCGCATGCATGTACATTCTTGTGTAATCTAATTCCTGCCTTTGTAATGACTTGGAAACCTGCCACTGCAGCCGACTGAGAAGTGGGCGCAGTGACCTGGTGCAGAAAGCAGAAACTGTCGGGGAGGAGCGGGGAGGCGGCATCAGAACGCAGCCGAGGCAATCCTGGCCTTGCGGCATCTGAAATCGGGGAAGAGCATTACAACTGCGGTCTACACAAATGGCCCAAGTCTGCCGTCTGTGCCCCGGGAATCTCAGAGGCTGCGTCTCTCCAAGAGTATGGTTGAGCCAGGGCATCCGTGACTTACATGAGGAAGGACTTTTACTGGCGAGAAGCTACCGTGGTCAAGCAGGCATCAGGCTTTGGCAGAGCAGTGTCCTACAGGTGGGAACGAGTGGTTTTCCCTGTTACCAAAACACACTTTGAGCAGAGCATCTCTGGGGAGGAACGAAGCCGTCTAGAGACAGGTTGCTTCCGGGCATCCTGATTGAAATGGCCGGTGCACTTTAGGAAGCCAGTGCTGGCATTATTTGCATGAATGTAACCGTGGGCTGTTACCCCCTTGAATCTGTCTCCAGAAGGCAGAAACAACAGCTCCATTCGGAACATGCTTGCCATTTGTCTGATTGATGTGGGAAACGTGGTATCATTTCCACAAACACGTGTGAGAAGGGTGTTTGTCTTTTTTTATCCCCCCCCCCCATTTGGGTGACAGATTGCATGTTAGGGCACTAAAAGATGAAAGCACTAAATATTTGCTTTAGAAAAACACAGTGAAAGATTCTCTCATCCTCCCAAGCAGAACACTTGATGTGCTTAGAATTCCATGAACAAAAACGAGTGTGTGCAGTTAACCGTACTGCCACCCTCTGGGCGAGTATAACAAGCGGCGTGGGAAGGGAGGGTGGCACGGTGGGGGCTTGTGCTGGACTCTCTCGGGGACAGGTGTGCAGCAGGGCCGTTTAGTTGTGACTGAGGCCCAAGGGGACCCAAAGAAAGTCCTTCCTCCAAACCTGTGGCAGGATGGGTTCCGTTACTCCCTCTCCCTGATCCAACGATAAAGTTGTAATCATCGAGAGCCCTTTCTGGGAGGGAATATTGTACCCCCAGTGCAGAGTGCACGTGGCTTGGGTACTGGGTTCTAGTGGCGGGAGAGTCTGTTCAAAGGAACGGCTCAAGGCGTGGGCACCGTCTTCCCTGTGTTCACACCCCGGCTCTGCTGCTGGTGAGCTGGCCGACCACATGCAACTCAATTGAACCTTCCACCTGCATAGCCTGAGAGTTCCTGTACCTGCCTTCACTTATCTGGAGGTTGGAATGAGTTAGGAGGCAGGTGGGGTGCATGGAAAGTGGTAGACATTGGTGTCTGAAATTCATCTTCTTGCTCTGGGAAGATGGAAACTTGACCCCATGTCCCTGGTGGGCTTATAGTAGGGTTTAACGTGAGTGCTGTCCATCTCTTGTTAAGAATCTGCCATTCTTCAGACCCTGGATGAAGGTTTTTACCCTTACAGCTGTACCTTAGGAGAGAAAACTAATATTACTTCAATTTTTTTTTTATTTGACAGGTAGAGTTATAGACAGTGAGAGAGAGACAGAGATAAAGGCCTTCCTTCCCTTGGTTCACTCCCCAAATGGCCACTATGGCCAGTGCTGTGCCGATCCAAAGCCATGAGCCAGGTGCTTCCTCCTGGTCTCCATGCGGGTGCAGGGACCCAAGCATTTGGGCCATCCTCCACTGCCCTCCTGGGCCACAGAGAGATCTTCAAAAAGTCCACTGAAAGGAGATAGAAAAACCATGCATGGATTTCAGTTGCTTTTTTGCACCAGAATAAACTTTTAATTCCATTTTTCCCCATGGACTATTTGAAGTACTTTCCTTAGCTAGTAGCTAATATTTACTGAGTGTTGCTGAATACCAGGTTTTGCTTTAGGAGTTTTGACTATATTAACTCATTGAATCCTGCCAGTCAGTAGGAACTACTTTAAAGCAAAGGGGAACTGTGCCACAGGATTTTTTTTGTTTATTTGAGAGGTAAGAGTTAGAGACAGAAGGAGAGAGAAAGGTCTTCCATCTGCTGGTTCACTCCCCAAATGGCCGCAACGGCCGGAGCTGCACCAATCCGAAACCAGGAGCCAGGTGCTTCTTCCAGGTCTCCCATGTGGGTGCAGGGCCCAAGCACTTGGGCCATTTTCTACTGCTTTCCCAAAGCAGAGAGCTGGCTAGGAAGAACAGCTGGGACTAGAACCAGTGCCTATATGGGATGCTGGTGCTGCAGACAGAGAATTAACCTACTGTGCCATGGTGCCGACCCCAGGATTTTTAAAGAGTAATTTGTCATTTAAAAAAAAAAAAAGAATAATTTGTCCCTGATTCGACTGAGAGTAATTGTTAGGACTGGGATTTGAAAGGTGGGGCTTCCCATGTTTTCCATCCAATGTGGCTGCCTCCCCTGGGGTATCAGGGCCCTCTGTGCTGTGCCACGTCAATGGCCCCCACAGGTGCACTCCAGATCCACCGATTTATGATAGTTAGGGAAAAAAAAATATTTTATTACCGGAAGTTGTGGCTTCTGAGTCTCTCTCTGCAGTTGGCAACATAGATTCTTGTTTTGTTTTATGTGTGTGGTTTTGTTTTTTAAATAATTAGAAACAGTTCAACCCTTGTTACCACCCACAGTAAAAATTGCTGGGATCCCGCAAATTAAGAAAGAAAAAAAAAGTTAGGCCGTGTGGTGGAGGGGACCAGCAGGGGACCTTCAGGAAGAAGGTCCTCCTTGGAGTGGGTTTTGGAGGTGCGGTCACTGGGGACGCCTGTTTTCCACCTCGCCCTTTGCCTGAAGCCTCAAGTAATGTTAACAGGGGCTGCCAACGACAGGAAGGCTTCCAATACCCAAGATGGCCCTGGGAGGAGACCCGCATTTTTTGGGAGTTATTAATGGTATGTCTTGTGTGTGAGTGGGTGTGAGCACTAAGAGCGCAATGCATGTATTTTGCACGGTGTGTGGTCCCTGCTGCCGCATTCCACCCCCATGATGGTGGCCGAGGTGGGGAGGAGGCAGAGGAGACCTGAGCACAGCCTCTGCCATTTCCATTACTCTCTGGGCTGCGTCATCAAGGCAGGAGCAGGCCAGGCCTCTTTCTGGGTTCAGGGGACTGGATCGGGGTAGCTGGGACTCTTGCCTTCTTAGAACTGGGCCCTGATTATCAACGCAGTGCCCCTACCTGTGAGTGAGTGAAGTCGGTGACGTTGCATGCATAGGCGAAGGGTCTTCCAACAGTTGGTGAAAACTCTGTGTTATGAAAAATCACATGCATGGATTTGAAGTGTTTTGAGTACCAAAATTATCTTTTCATTTCATTTTTCCATCAATTTTTGGAAATACCCCATCATGTGGTTCCCTCACGTTCTCCCCTTCCTAAGAAATAGGATGAGCCAGGGTCTGAATTGGATGCCTTTGGTCAAGTCGGCTCTGCTCTCTGCCGGCATCTGCCTGCCCCCACCACTGTAGGTCTAACTGTTTACACGGCGAGGAGATGAGTCCCTAATCCTCATGGCAGTGGGGCACACTTGCCTTGGTTGAAGCCGGAGCATCCCACTGGGGGGGGGGGGCACCTCTGTCCCCTTTTAAACCACCCTGCTCTGATCACTCCCAGGCAGCTCCTCTTGCCATCCTGACTTGTTTAAATTTATGGGTTGTTGGCAAGCGATGTCTGATGCTATTCTTCTCATCGCCAGAGGCCAAGGTCCCTTGTGGAGCAGTGCCTGGGTTTAATAGATGTCAGCTGGACCCCAGGGCGGGGCACCACAGAGCACTGGGGGAGGTGAACACCCTTATGTTGTCCCCCAGCGTCTCACTCATGTTCAGGGCAGTGCGATCGGAGTGAGTTTTGGGGTGGTAGCACAGTGTTGTGGACTGTACCCTACAGTTCTAGGACAGAGCATACAGTGTCCTAATGGTCTTGCAGATGGCCTGAATGTGTGTGTGTGTGTGGCCATTACCTTGACTCGGTAGGGCAGGCGTGTAGATCTCTCTCTACTGCTTCTGGACACAAACTATGGCAGAGCCTGCAGAATCGGTTTCGTTAACTCCCAGGGGGCCATGCCTGGGACTGTAGCCCTGGGGACAACTGGAGTGCATTTACTGAAATGTCGCTGAGCTGTCTGGTGCCAGGCGCTGTTGTGATGCCAGGAATGAGGGTGTGAGCGGCAGGGCCCTTGCAGCTGGAAGTAAGGGTTTGAGCCCCCAGGGAGCTCTGCTCCCACTTGTCTCCCACGGAGGTCCAGTCTATTCTGAGGCCGGCTTCCAATGCACAGCCCCTCCTCAGTTGGAACCCTCCCCCTTGGACTGGTCTTGGTAGTGAGGCTGCCCAGGAAGGCCATATGAAGAGGGTGTTCCATGGGCAAGTCTGCCTTTATGGTTCTGGGAGTTTCCACGCTGTATTTCTGCCAGCTCAGATGACCTGAGGCCCATTTCTCTGCTGCCTAGTGGCCAGTGTCCTTTAGTTCCTCCCCTTCACTGCTTTTCTGTTCTCCTGCTCATTCTACAAGCCCGCCCTCTGCTTCTCTTCCAATCACAAACGTCCAAGGTACGTACCTGTCTGCCGGAAGCATCTGTCTCAGAAGGCAAGTGAACCACAGTTCATGAGCACCCCAGCCTCTTACCATTTACCAAGAGAAGAGCACAAGATAATTTTAAAAGCGTGCAAAACCAGAGCCATTTAGAATAGGGCAAACGGCCCTTGGGGCTCCGGTAATTGATGTTTGTAATTAGTATCATGATTTATTATGAGAAGTTTGTTGTCTCCAGGATTTAAATTAAAAAAAAAAAAAAAAAGGAACAAGAAGATTTCGAGGGAGATTAACCAGGACTGTCCTGTGGGTAAGAGATGGCAGGGATAGTCATAAACTGAATGTTACCTAATCGGCAAGGTTGTTGTGCAAATGGGCTGAGGCATTCCACTGGGCCTGGGCTTTGGTGCAAGGCATGAAAAATAGCTCAGGTCAGAGAAACAGATTTTAGTGACCCGAAAATATGAGTGCAGACACTCCCGTGAGCTGCTCACCCAACTAGGTTGAGGAGGCATGCGTTTTGAATTGCTAGGGATGACTGGTAATTCTCACCTGCCCACCCCTCAAATCCTCACTTCAGACCTTGGAAACTGAGGGGCAGAGAGAGCAGACAGCTCTAAGACTCTGCAAAGCTGTAGAGTCAGACTGTGTCCAGCCCTCAGCCCTCATAGTTATTTTTTTCTCTCTCTTTCCACTCTGCCACCTCTGATTGCAGGCAGAGTTTAATTTTGTGAGCCATTCCTGTTAAGTGCCATTAATTTTAAGCTCTTTCTGGATTAGTGTGTGAAATTCAGTGTGTTCAGTATGAATTCACTTATTTTCCACTTGAGATCCTGATTTTTCTCGGATGCCCTGGGCGTTGATGTGATGATCGGGAGGCTCTTGATGGTGAGGAGGAGGGAAGCAGTGAGCTGGAATTCATGCATAAAGAATGGCAGGAACTCTTCAGGCCTTGAATATGCACTTCCCACTGGGCTGTGTGTTTTGAGGGTCACCTGGTCTTGGGCAAGGAGCTGCGTCCTCTTGCTTTAAGTCCTTGCAATCCTATGACAGTATTGCTTTCTGGGCTTTTGTTTAAAAACCCAAGCATAGAAATGCATGAAAACAGTCTCCTGATACCAACAGCTTGTGATAAAACTTGGGAAGTACACGGGTTGGGGGTGTCTCTGAAGCAGCCTGGCCGGAGTGCACCCTGGGGAAAGAGAGTTTATTGGGATGTTGAAATTCTTGCCAAGAGCTCAGTCCCGCCCCTAGCGGTCCCCTGTTCTGTGCCCCAGATCAAGTTCAACAAGTTTGTGTTGACCTGGAGCCCATCATGGGAGTGAAGCTCTCATTCTATAATCTTCACCAGGCCTGGAATGTCAGCTGGGCTGGGCCTGCCAGAGGTTGACTGGTTGGTTGGGAACGGGCTGTGTTGAGTATGACTGACCCCGCTTGGCATGGGGATGGGCTGAGTGGGTATCCACACGTGACCTCTGTGTAACTGGGCAGCCCTCTGACTCACACGTGCAACGGGGAGGGCGGAGCATACCCAAGCCTTCAAGTAGAAGCATGTGGCAGAGACATTGGGAGCACACCACTTCCAGCTGGGGACGTAAGGCTGTCAGACCACGCGAAGTGTTTCTTGGAGTAGCCCGCACTGGTCAAATATTGCTGGCATGGGCACTTAGCAATGACGGCAGTTATGCAAAGTGAACATTAGGTTCCTTAACAAAAAAATAGCAGTGAGCCCTAAAGAAAATCCAAAGCAGAGAAGGAGGCGGGCGACTTTCCTAAAAAAGATTCCCAAGTTTAATCTGGGATCTGTGTGCTACCCTTCTTGGCCTCTGCTGTGTCCAACCTCAGACTTCCTCTGGGCTCTTTTCAGGGACAAAAGAATTGCAATTTTTATGCAAATGGATTTAGCTGGAGGTAGAAGTAATGGGGCACCCAGAGCGTGAGCCCCCACCCCGTGCCCCCACCCTGCTTTGGAGGTGCAGTGGGGGGTTGCTTTTGTGCTACGAATGGGTGTGGAGAGTGCTGACCCTGGAGACACCTCCCGTTGTGGCTTGCTCCTGGTGGGGGAGTCCTTGGGGTCATTGGGAGGGGCGGGGCTCACACCACAGATGCAGCAGTCCCTGAGAATGGAGAGGAGAGTGAGACTCCAGGGACCACCAGGCATCCGTGTTCCCCGGGCCACCAGGCCACGCTAGGTCTGTGTTGTCCCTGAGCAACTCCCTCCTCAGAGAGGTTGGGTGAGATGAGGTCAGCCTGGACAGCAGCCTGGCGGGAGCGCCCCCTGCAGTCTGGGCCTGGTGGCTTCCCCAAGGAGGTTGCTGTTTTCTTGCAGAGTGGAAGGCATTTGTTGAAAACCACTTCTCCTACCCTCGGAACAGCAAGCTCCTCCCATCCTCCACTGGTGACTGTTTTTCCTGTAGTTTCCTTCTGCCATATGGTCCTTCTGAGGCACTTCTGATCTTCATGATAGCATTCAGTCTTTGTTTGTTTAAAAATCAGAAGGCAAATAGGCCATTGAGGGTTTATCTGATCATGCCACCATACCTGCCAACTGTCCCCACGTTACTGAAAGGGAACTGAGACAATCCCTGCCGACACAGTGTGTACACACGCAGGCACGCACACACACACATATCACCCAGCGTGTGTGTTCATCAGGGCCAGGAGTGTTTTCCAGCCTTAGAACTGCCGCCCTGGCCCCGTGAACCTCTGCCGTGGACCGTGGACTTAGCTGGAGGACTTAGCCGCGGATTTAGCCGGAAGACCGGCACAGTGTGGAAAGGCTTGAGTTCAAACCCTGCCTCTGCCACTTCCTGTGTTATCTCGAGGATGTTTTTTGTCTGCCTGGGAGCTTTCATTTTGCTCTCTGCGAAACGGGGACAGTAGCGCCGTGTCACAGGAATGGTGTTGGGTTTCAGTGAGATACTCGGGAACCCAGGCAGGTGTGTGGGGCATCCTTACCGAGGCGTCACAGTGTGATCTGTGCGAGAGCTTGGCGCGCGGTGTCGATTGTGTGTGTGGTCCATTTTTGCTGATTTACCGGTGTCTTTGATAACTTTACTATTCTAACTAAAACATGATTCATATCTGGGTGTATGATATTTTCTAGGTCTTGTACACAGTGACTTGAAGATGTCAACAAATCAGTTCACACTGAAAAAGGCTCTTCTGTGATTACACTTGGAAAATGTACTTGATGAAGTCATGGGTCAGATGTGTTTAGAAGATGTTAAAAAAATTAGTTTCACCCTCATTTTAAAACAAGCTTGATTGGCTTATTCTGGGCTTCTGAATTTGTTTTTAAAGATTTCATTTATTTATTTGAGAGGTAGAGTTACAGACAGTGAGAGAGAGACAGAGAGAGGTCTTCCATCTGCTGGTTCACTCCCTGAATGGCCGCAATGTCCAGAGCTGTGCCAGTCTGAAGCCAGGAGCCAGGAGCCAGGAGCTTCTTCTGTTCTCCCACACCAGTGCAGGGGCCCAAGCACTTGGGCCATCCTCTACTGCTTTCCCAGGCCATAGCAGAGAGCTGGCCTGGAAGAGGAGCAGCCGGGACTAGAACCAGCACCCATATGGGATGCCGGCACTGCAGGCAAAGGATTAACTTACTGAACCACAGCGTCAGCCCCTCTGGGCGTCTGAATTTAAGAAGCTTTTCTGTGTGAGAAACCAATTCTTAAGGTTCTCTACGTCTTACTGGAGCTACATCTTTAGAAAAAGAGTGTCTTTTTGGGTACTGGTGAACTTTTATTATACTCACTTCTGCTGCCTTTTTCATCCTACCACCACAGTCTGAACAATCACAGTAAAAATAAAATGCTGGTTTTAGGAACTGAGTTTAAGGAATTTCTACTTCTAACATTTTCTTTGGAATGTGTTGACTGTTTACTGGGTATCTTTTTTTTTTTTTTTCCTTAACATGTCTTTTCCCCTAAAAGATGATCCTGTAGTTCGTGTTTTCATCTATAAATTCCTGTAACAAACATTTATTGAGCACCTCCCCAGTGCTTAGCTGGTTCAGCATTTCTATATTTATATTTAGGACATATAAATTTATGTTTACATTTATATTTAGGACACAGCAATAATGATATAATGTACACACGCCTTTGGTAAGGGGGGCTCTTTTCCTCACAAGCGTGACTGTGAAGGAACCAGTGGCTTCTGCTTGGTGGCTCTTGACCCCTACTCTCATGTATTTAAATGGTTGGGAAGCAACTGCAAATGCATAGTTTATAAAGTCCTGAAGCTAAGTGTTGAAGTACCAGAAAGGCCACACTCAGTATTGTGTCAAATTCAGTTTGCATGAATGGGGACCCACTAATACTCCAAGGAAGCCAGTCACATGTCTGTCCCCGTCATAGGCTAGCTTGGCCAGCAGTGCTGAGTGTAGTTGGGATGGTGTGGAAAAAATGGCTTCTGATGGTTAACACTGCATTCCCACGTCTGTGAAGGTCTCCATTGCAAACAGTGGTTCTTCCTGAGATAAGATTTGACACCATAAGTTAGCATTTGGGATTCTTCTTCTTTTTGTTTCGTTTTGTTTTGTTTTTTGTTTTTTTTTAAAGTGAGGATTAAAATCGAGTGCTGGTTTTCTGGTATTTGGCAAAACAAGCTTTTCACTGATGTTTTCTCGCAGGACAGAGGAATGGATGGGGACTGGATGTTGAGTTGAGTAGACATTGAACTTGTTTGAGGTTAGTTGACTGCAAGTAAATTAGACCGTCGAGGTATCCAGGAGGCGCATCTGGGAGCTGACAGTTCTAGGTTAGAAGCTACCTGTGGGCAGGGCCTTCTGTCTGTTTGATACCAGCAAGTTTAGTACCAGCAAGTTCCAGGCATAAAAGAGGCACTGACATAGTATTTAGTGAGCCAGTGAATGAAGGTCCTACTGTGATCACAACAGCAGCAATCATTCCTCCTCCTCCTCTTCCTCTTTTTCCTACCTTCAAGCTGCAAACCAGCCATTCTTGCATCAGGTTCTTCTGCACCCCTGGAGCTTGTTTGTTTTTCTCTCTGTGAAATGGGGCTGTTGTCCAGTGCGACATTGTTGGATGAGAAATAGTCTCTGCTCAGCTTCCTTACAGAAAGGTGCCAGACAACAAGATGGGTTTGAACAAATAACATCGCAGCCCAGACTGTGCTGAGATACTCGGTTGCATTCAAAACCAGTGCCACAGTCTGCTTCAGACACAGGACTGCAACATGCTTTCCATCTGTGCAGGATGCGCACCGCACCATGGCAGCAACATCAGCCGCCCCTCCCCAAGAGAGCCATGGGCGTTGCCATGGAGGAGGCATGACATAATTTAATTTTACTTTATTACTTGCTGGATGTGCCCATTGTATGTCAGCCTCTGGGTGTGTTTACAAGGAGCTTAGGAAAGAGGTAGAGGTTGTCGTGTCTGTAAAGGCTGACTTTGCATCGGATAAGAGCCAGGCATATTTGCACACAGCACGTGTGCACAGGCACGTGCACACACACACACACACATGCACTCTCCCTCTCGATCTTCCCTGGTAGTCCCAGCCCCTGTCCTGGGGCACGAGTGAAATCATCCTCCAGCTAGTGACTCATCAGGCTCCAAAGGACTTGCCTTCCTAAAATCGCTTCCTCTTACTTTGCCCCCATAATTCCCCGCAGCAGCTTGGTTCTTGGGCATGTGTGTGTACGTACCTAATTTCTCCAAGAACACACACGTGTTGCAGAGGGTGCCACATTCCCCTGTGCTGACCCAGAAGAGTGCAAATCGGGGACTTTCCCTGGCCACGTTCCTAAACTTCACTTGAAAAACTGAAGTTCAAAGGCCGCACAGAGATCATGCATTTGTTAATGAAACTGAGGAAGTGCAGAACAGGATCCTGCTGGCACCTTCCCCCTGGTGTGTGTTACAGCAGCAAGTTCTGTGTCCCCAGAGGCCAGTGCATTCAGGGGAGGAGGTGAGTTTGGCCCGAGTCCACATACACAGAGTCCCACCCCCCAACCCCCACCCCAACTTCCAAAAAGGCAGAGAGCATTCTCCTTCCGCAGCTTTTCTGGAGTGTGTGTCTGTCATTGCTGCTTATAAAATGACTTGTTTCCCTCCCCTGCCAGTTCATTCGCCAGTTAGCTGAAAAGCACATTCCCTTACTGTTGTCATACTGCCACAGCTCCTTGAGTGACAGGAGTCTTTCGGTTCTGTAACCCAAAACCCAGCCCAGACGGCTGCTGTGCAGGCGGCCCCACCCCGTGCACGGCATTTCTCCGTAGGAGATGCACACTGACAGTTCTTTTCCATCCAAGATTCCCCTGAAACGTGCTGTTCTGACATAGTGCCATCGTGGCCAGTGCGCAACGGCAACCTGTTTAAAGGAACCCGACGCTGAGATCCTCATTTCATTTGCCCACTGCCCTTGACTGACTGCTCCATGGCTGTGCATACGCCCAGGCACTGAGGTCCTCCCTCCCAGGGAGTGCCTGGGCTGGGGGCTTGGGCAGCTCCTGGAGTTCCCCATAGGGGGCTTTCGTCACCTTGAAGGAGGTGTGAAGCGTCTGACCCACTGAAAATTGTGACCCTCCTTCCTCCTGAGCCCTTGCTTGGACTTGCCATCCCAGAAAACTGTGTGGCTTCTCTTCTTCCCCACCAGTATTTAAAGAAGTGAAAATGAAATTAATTTTCCACTGGTCCCCACGGCCCAGTTTGTTCTCCATTAGAAACAAAACGCTGACTTCGTGGGTATCACCAACCCAAAGGTTTCCGTGTTTGCTGGCTGACGATACCGGAGGGAGGGGGAACTGAATACTTGAGTCAGGAATCTTAAGATGTTAAGTCTAAAAACAGCAGCCTTTTAAAAGTCAAATGCACAGCGAGTCGCTCGGCCACCAATTCCCCACGACAATCGATCAATCGATCCATGATCACTCTTTTCAAAACCCAAGATGGCCATCAGAGTGGGTTTATTTGAACCAGAAGTTGTTACAGGCTGGCTGTGGTCTCAGGATGGTTAAAATCTTAATAATGCCCTCCTTAATCCTGTGAGTTTTCAGAGTAAATCCTGATGAACAGTCCTGGAGCTGCTTTGCCTGGTAACATCTTATTTACGACAGTGTCCCCAGCTGGGCTCTCTGGGTTAATGTGTTTGCCCTGGCACCCTTGTTCCTGTCTCATCAGAACAGCAGCGTATGGAGGGGGTGCATGGTTGGGGAAGATGGCATTTGTTTCGTAATGTTTTCCCAAGGAATGCTTGGGCAGTTTTTCTTTAATACTAACTGCACAGTCATCCTTGCCTGAGAACACACCAGCATTGTGCTTTCTATCCAGGAATTGTCTGTCTTTCTTTTCCAATTGATGTGGTTTCGTGGGTTCCAGAGACTCCGGCTGATATTCTTCCGTGTCCTGCCCAAAAGCCCTGACTCTGTGCTCCTTAGCAGAGCCCCCCTCTTTCCTAAGTTGCAGGCGCCCTGACAGGAGGCAATGGTGTGTGGTCTCCGGAGAAGTCAGAGTGTGTGCAGGGCTCTGTTCTGCCCCAGCATGGGGTTTTGTCATTTCTAATGATGACAATCCATCAGTCCACCCAGTTCAAAATGAAGATAAATTGAATTAATATATGTGAGTTAAATGACTCATTGATATAATTATACTGTGCAGATTTCTTTAGTGTAACCTAACACATTTAGTAGTGTTAATTGTAACGGCTTTGCTTGGGAGCATTTAATTTCATAAGCAAACAGAATAATTTATTAATTCTCAGAAAGCTATTTCAAGCCCTGGATTTACACAGAGTAAGTGTGTATGAAGCGGCACCCATCGTGTGCTTGGGCATAGCAGATTGGAGAGCTCTAGGAACCCCCCCCCCCCATTCCAACTTTTATTGGTCCACCTCTGTCAGTGCCCAATTGAATAGTGTCTGCAAATGAAAGTGGGAAGTGGATCGCAGGAAATCTCAACAAGTTAGTGGAAGTGGTAGAGCACAGGATCCTAAAGCAGTTTCGACTGCAGAAAGCCGTCTCGGGGCGGGTAGGCCCAGGCAGGCGATGCAGCAGCCCAGGAGGGGCCTGGCCCGGCGGAATGGAAGAGGGGACACTTACACACATTAAATGCAGAACTCAACTCAAGTATTTTGTGGAACGTAGGCATGCTGTGTAAACCCATTTTTTGCTGAAAAGCATGTTTTCTCTCATGTCAGAAATGATCACAGGGATCCTTTTAATATTCATTTAAATAGTTTTTAATTGGCTTCAGAGAGTTGAAAGTTCAGTATGAAGGTGAGATCTAAGCTAACTAATTAGATCGAATGCAGCTGGACTTACAGAGCAGACTTGATAATTAAAGAATCTCATACCAAATATACGTTTTGAAAACAGTCCTTTTTCAAATCCTTGAGGTGGAATTTTTTTTTTTTTTACCCCAAATTGAAATTTTTCTTAGAAGGATTACAAAACCTCGTTGCGGCTTGTTAGAAAATGACGGCCGGGTGCTCCGTGTAGACTCTCCTCCATTCATTTGTCGTTTAGCCGACATCCCGTGTTCTGGTTCATTCTCGATTTCTCTCCATCCAAGTAGAATTTGGACTCGAAGGCAACGTCAGGATGAACACAAGTTGTTGTGTCTTGTGTCCCCCCCCCCCGTGCCCCCCCCACCAAGTTGTTTGATGCCTTGAAATGGAAGGCTGGAGTAGAAGGGGCACTTAAGCAGTGGAGGGTTTTTCTTTGTAAATAATAGATCAAGAGCACTGGATCTGTGTCTAATGGAGCTGTGTGCCGCCTCCGTTTCAAGGACAGCGCGCGGTTTTAAAAACCACAACCACCGACCAGCCCGTCCGCAGCCTGTGGTCAGTTTGGTGAACGTGTGTGTGTGTGTGTGTGTGTGTGTCTGCTTGCATCCTGTAAGTCTTACGACCCTCCCCCTTACGTGGTGTGCCTTCACAGCACATTTTATTTCATATACTTAAAAAAAAAAAAACCAGAAACCTCAGCTAATACGAAGAGAATTATCTGTCTGTAGCTCCCTGCTTTTACCTGTCTTGTGTAACTGTGGAATGATGGGAGTTAACATGCTGTTGGAAACGGTTGAATCAGCCTCTCTGACTTCGAGGTGTGTGTCGCAGGCATGGCTGCAGAAAGTAGAATGGGTTAGCTTTGCAAACCTTGGTTATCTTCATAATTGGATGAACATTTTAACTTAACCGTTTTCTTCTTTTCGTTTTCCCTTCCACATTTTGTAAATTGGTTCTTAGATTGGCTGGTTTTAGCCCATATTTGAAAATCGTAGATTGAATCTCTGTTATTGGGTTATTTCCTGCAGTTGTTAAAAGCGTAAAAGAGCTTTGTGTCTTCTGAATGTGAGTTGGCCGTTTTATCACTTAGAGTCTATGTATTATACTTAATTGATGATTTCCCTTGTCTTCTGAGAGTCCAAACGTGTTCCAGTATCTTTTTTGGCTTTTGCCAAAAGCATAATTGAAAATAGAGAAATAGATGTCAAGTGTTAACTGTTAAGTAGGATTCTAGGTAAATAAAATAGGAACACAAGTACAGATCCAATCCAGAGAGTCTGTGCTTATTTTTGCAATACTTGTATATAAGATTATGAAGAAGTTACCCTAAATAGAAACATGCTCGTGCTCTGTTTCTCTCTTTCTCTCTCTCTACCTCTCTCTCTGTCTCTTTGTTTTTCCTAAGTACACCCTACACGTTTGGGCCTATTTTTAAAATGGCCAAAAATCATTTCCTTAGAGTGTAAGGTCCTGAGTAAGTAGGTTTTAAATCAAACATTTAAATATATTTTTTACATACAAAAATACATGTTGAGAACTAATGTTCCTAGCACACTGCTATCTTGAAGGGAAATCATTAATCTTCTCAAATATAAGTGTAAACTTGATCCATTTTAGCCTTCTTGTCCATAAATCGTTGATTATTGGTTTTGAAGGAGAGGAGCAGTGTGAGTGTGTTTTGAATTTTAACTTTGAAATCATAGATGTACAGCATGTTCGTGGCAGTCAAATCACAAGCAGAGAGAACCCATTTGAAACCATTTTTAAACTCTTCCCGTCGGGGCATTATTTAATGGGAATGATAAGTTTCAGATTTTAGGTTTTAGAAAGTTGAGGTTGGCCGTACTTCAAATCTACAATTTAACGGCTTTGAAAAAAATGGCTTTGCTTGTCTTCAGGGGGAAACAAATAACTTAGGGGACATCAGTTCATTCCTTGGCAGTCTTTCATCCCTAACTGTAACAAATTGTTTCTTTTATTAATGTGGTACTTGCACTATGGAAGCAGATCTTAGGGGACAGTAATCAGGAAGATGTGCTCTGCTCCTCTGATGCCGCAACCTGAAATATGTTAGTGCCTTCCTTGAAGGGATTTTCTTCTCTCTCTCTCTCCTCTCTCTTCCTCCTCCCAACAAATATAGCTAACGTAATAGAAATTACAGAAGAGGATACAATGAGATTTCTCTCCCTTCTGCCGCAGCATGTTTTGGTTGGCTAGGGAAAAGGCAAGGTATTGGATTATGATTATCCCTATTTAAGGAAAAGGAAAAAAAAAAATGATAGAATTTGTCGTCTTACCCGTTCTTGGCATTCTTTGTGGCGCGGGCTGACAGCTAATAGATATCCCTGGCCTCAATTGTTCAGACATTTTGGTCTTTTGTGACACGGAAGAAAAGACAAGGAAGGGAATGGAAGCAACTCAAAAATGTCAAAAGATCAAAAAATCAATGGGCCCCAGGAATGCCGTCTGTTTATCAGGGCGTAGCTGCTCTTTCTGCTCCGCCGCGGGGCTGGGGCGGCGGCCGGGCGGCCACGGAAGGCGGCGTGGCTCGTGGAGCGCGCACCTTCCCAGGCTTGCACCGCCCCCTGGACATCAATAAGACAATAAATCCACGCTTCTCCCTCAACCACCTCCTTTTCTTTCCTCGCGCCGCGTCCTTCTGTCCATTTCCGCAGGGCGCAGCCCAGCCAGATGGGGCAGGGGATGCACAGGGGGTGTTTTCATGTTCCCGTCAGGGGCCAACACTTGACGCTTTTATCATTTATTTATTTGATTTTTGGAGGGGAAAGAGCCAGTGCAAAGGAAATGGGTGATGATTAGGCAAGGTGAATAATCGTTTGGTCCCAGCTTGGGCCTTTTGGACTAGTTGGGATTTTATCTGCAAACTTGTTTCGCATGGCTAGGAGACATTTTAAATCTTACGGGGGAGTTGTAGCCTTGGTGGCTTTCCTTGACAGTTTTGAATGACAGACCCGAGTTGTTTTTTCTTTTCCTTCTTTCAAACTGCTCAACCAACTGGTCATCTTGTTGGGGGGTGGGTGCATACATGCGTTCTCATCCGACTTTGGGTTCGATAATGGCGCGGGAAAATAAATGGACCCTCCAAAGCCAGGCTACAATCTGCCGGGGAAAGTTTTCTCCTAGGTCTTGTAGTTACTATTCGATAGTAAGCGAGGCCCGGGCTGCATATTTTATAAACTTTCTATTAAAGTTGTGGCACGTTATCATAAAACTCAATTGTGATACTTTGTATTACGCTCTGGGATTGAGAGATAGACATAGGATTAAAAAAACAATTTCTAGGCATTTCTAGATGATAAATTTAATTTTCTTTGCTATTTGGAGGTCTTCTTTGAAAATGCAATTGTAATGAACGCATTCAGAACTGGAGAATAGATTTACCCTTGGCTTCAAATAGTCGACGTTATCAGGCGCTGTCATTCGTTCCTTCCTATTTTCGGGCTGCTAATTGATGTTTTTGATGTCAGCAAGAAAATGGAAGAAAATGTCATGTGTGAACCAGTGCGGAAGTTAATAAGATTGACTTCGTTGACAGAATTTACAATGAGAGCAGAGACCGCATAATGGGACCGCTGCGAATTCGTGTGCTCTCTTTGGAGTCAAAATTGACACCTCACGCTAGGCCAGTGGTCGATAGGAGAGATGGAACATTTGGGAAAGTTCCTAATCTCATTTTTCCCCCCCTTACCTTTTGGTCTCCAATGGTTATTTAGCTTCGCCAGCAGCTGTTTATCCAGGGGGCTATTGCTACGGACCACGCCAGGTCCTTAGTTCAGGCTCCTGGTGCCACCAACAATGCTTATTTTTTATGCTGTTTTGAGTTTGAAAGCAAAAGAGTCTTAAAAAGGTTAGATTAAGATGTGTCTTAAGGAAAGATATACTAATATCTGTCAGGGTCATTGCAGATGCCGGGTTATGTGCAAGAAAGCCGAAACGCAAATCCCTCCCTGAATAAGAGACCATGTTGGCACTAGGATCAGTCTTTGAGCGTAACAGAAGGCTATAACTTGCAAGCAAAAAAATAATAATAAAGTTCTTGGCCATACGTCCCTGTCCCCAGAAGAAACATTTCAGCCATGGTGCCCCTTCAAAGTTTTCGTTTCTTTTTTCTGAAAAGTTATCGAAGGATTCAATATAATAGTTTAATTTTCCAGTAATGTGGCAAAGTTTATTGGATTTGTGTGTATAATTATGGATTGGATTAGTTGAGTTTGGTTCAGTGCATCTGATTATCTCCTGGCCTTTAGGGAAATGCGCTAAAACCCTAATATGTCCAGTACCCCCAAGCGGTCCCTTTTTGAAGGCGCCGCACAAAATGTGGTCTCGACCAGCGCCCGGCCTCCAAGGATCTTCAGTGAGAGACATTATTCTTGGAATATCCAATTAATTCCACGGGCAGTGATCAGTTAGCGCTTCTTCTTCCTTTCTCGCCATTTGAAATGCTAACACAATGAATATTTTCTCATTGGTCTGTGTCCCTCGGCTAAGCTGTTGCCGCGGGCTGAGAATTTCATCGACTGATGAGACCAGAGGCTCCGCCAATAAAAGGTTACAGTACGTGATTTGCATGCCAAGTGGGGTTTGGTTTCATGGACTTAAAAGTTCTTTAACTTTTATTTGACTTTTTTTCTTGCGTTCAAAGTAGACTGAGGGGTAGTGTATTTGTGAGTGTGTAACGTAGGAAAATGACCGGGGACAGTAGGTCACGGTGATGTCTTGGCCCGTCCTTGCGGAGACGGGAGGAGATGGCCTTTGTGTTGGTAGCTTTCGTGAAGAGCAGCCCCATGAAGTCTGTAAGATCAGGTCAGTGGAAATCGGTGGCTCAGATGCTGCGATTTATTGGTGAGTCCCTCTAGTACCCTTCCAGGCTTGGCGCTTTAGGGACCAGTACTGGTAGAGCGTCTGGTGGTACCAGTGGAGCCAAGATGGTGTCATTCGAAACAACTGGGGTCCATTGAGTAGGATGTTCAGAGGAGCAAGGGATGCCCCTTGGAGTGGTTGGTAACCAGGGTCTTGGGTCCTAGGAAGATAAGACCTCCTAGGAAAGTATTCAGAGACAGAACATCTTAGGTTTCCGAGGGTGTGTTGGACATTGTTACAGAATACCGAGTTGCATGGAGCACTAGGAGAGGTACAGCAGAACCTTTCTCGGGGCTACTTTCACTGGAGGATCCCCATGGCAGAGTCGACTCTGGTGGATTAGATCACAGTCTACAAAACCCTGGGTCCAGAATGGGCTCTGCACCGCACAAAGCCCCATGAAGCAAGAGGCCAGCAGCATTTACACCTCCGTTCAATAGGCTCAGAAAAATAACATCTGATGGTGTCACCCACATGCCTTTCGTCTCCCACGATCTTCCAAACATGGATTTTATTAAGTCGGGAAGCTCCTTTTTTGATTTAGTTCCCTAATGGATGTCTTCTGATCTAAGGGATATTGGTTGACGAAAGCCTGGGGGTGGGGGGTGGGAATGTGGTGAGAGAAAGATACCCCAATCCCTTTGCAGAACAGAGGGCAAAGGGATTGAGGTAAAAGCAAGAGTCAGCTTTCAAACCACTGTAATCTTAGAGGCAGGGTAATATGATTGGAGACTTGACATATTTCAACTGAATGAAAAATCAGGATACCTTTACCAAAATTGTTAGCAAAAGGGAACTGGCAGAAAGAGAGGAATGGAGAGCCTTTCGCCTCTTCTCCCCTCCCGCCTCTTCCTTCCTTCCTTCCCTGGCTGTCTGCGAGGAGCAAAGCAGGTGGCTCCCTGTGGCTGACTTTTCATGACAACATGCCATTAGAAATTGCCGTCCTGTTGATCAATCCTCTCGACATGACAGATTTGCCGCAAGGCCTGGCTCTTTGAGCGCCAGCACTGTGGCTTTTCCCTCCTTTTTTCCTGCACTAATTGGTGAAAGTTTTTTTACTGTGCTAGTGGCAGAGGAAATTCTTTTGAACGTTGTCACAATCAAGTGTTGACTTCTTTAGAATTGCAAGTAGGTTAAGTGAGTATCAACATTGGGGGGTGGGGGGGAGGAGGGATAACAGGGCACAAAGTTACTGCTGCCTAAATTTTATGATTAGCGTAGCCTTGGAAGACAAACATTTAATTGGGGTCGCCCTTCCCTCCCCACATCCATCCACACCCGTCTCTTCGTGAGTACCTAATGTATGCACACACGCTAGGTCCTTGTAAACTTCCATGGTGTTTGTCATGGGGGAAGGCAGCCCTGACATTTGGAGTGGGGAGAACATCGCCATGTTGAGAGAAATGCATCCCCCAGTGTCTTCCTACAATGAGCAGACCCAGAACAACAGGAACGCAAACATCACACAACGTCCTGTAAATCGGGGCGGGGCGGGGGGAACATAACGCTTCCCTCACTCCAGCATTGTGGACACCGGCACGCTTCTGTCCAAAATCAACAGATGAAGAATCGCCTCTTGGCAAAGCAGGCATCCTCAGATGTCTACGCCCCTCTGGGGTATCAGAATGCAATTCTGCTGAAGTTTTCCTGTCCTCGTTACATGGAAGACAATTTTTTTTTTTTTAACCTAGAACATGATCACTTTTTAAAAGTACTGCTTAAACCCAAACTCAACAAAACAGAATTCATTCATAGGGTTGTTTCTCTTTCTGTTGAGAATTTGAATTGAAACCTGTTTTTTTTTTTTTTTTTTTTTTTTTTAACCATCTAGGATTCAAAATTTTACTTCAGGAATTTGTCACAGTAATCTGGACTTGCAGGCATATTCATCTTCCCTGGTAATGGGAAATAATTGTTAGATTGAAAGTTTTCTTGAAAAGCCGTATTGAGAGAAAAATAAGGGTATTTAAATTTGCCACATCACAGAATCCGTGTAGCACGTTCTCTCTCTCTCTCTCTCTCTCTCTCTCTCTCTCTCTCTCTCTCTCGTCTACATAACATTTCAGGTAATTTCTAACTTAAAAAAAGAAAAAAAGTAACCGAAGATTAAGAAAATCCTGCATCTGCACTGTGGGTTTGTGACTATCATGAACAAATCCTACACAAAAATAGATTGTTTCTGCGATGTAAACACAGACACCACATGTGAGGAGGAGGTTATGTCTGATCAGAGTAGATATTTACTTAGAAATGAGAATTAAGGAATCAAAGTTACTGAGATGATTGGCGGCATTTCTAGGCAAT